>NC_066583.1:488273292-488595261 GCF_024323335.1 Lathyrus oleraceus
GAAAACCCGCAAGGGCGGCTTAGGCAAAAATGGGTATCCCGGTGGATTGAAAACCTGAAAAGGCGATCCAGGCAAAAGAGGGATTAAAGCGAAGAGTACAGTCTGAGTTATCTGTACTTCATCGTGCTTCAGTGTCTACCATCTCGAAGGATGCGACCGGTCCAATCATTCTTCTCAGAAAGCAAGGAATTTGGGGAAATTGAGGATCTGTGAGTCATAACAGAATTGGGAAATAGTGGATGCCGTATTCACATTGCCATTAGGATAGATTTTTCCTTTTGTGCGCAATTATCTCTTCCTAGGAATTGCTTCCCGATGTATTTGCCTTTTCAGGCCCATTTTCAATCAATAAAAGTCGTTATTCAGATAAATTGCTCTTTTATTTTTTATTTTGCTGTTTTGTTTGCAAAAAAAAAAACGTCCGAATTTTTGATAAACATTGCATATAAAAAACATGAAGGCTAGACAATAACGTGCAAAAAGATAAAACATTTGAAAATCATTTTGAATGTTGAGTACACTTGGGTGTATCTTGTCCATGCAATCCCCTGGGGCATGTATGCCTCGCTGTTTTGCAGGTTATTACCTTTGATTCCTGGCTGAAGTAGATAAGCCACGGTTTGTTCAGAGATGTTTCGACACTGTCCAGTAGTGTGAGAGGTTGGGTTGCCCAAAGCAAGTTCAGGACTTGTCTCCCCAGCATATTCGAGATCAGTGTAATCCCCAGCAGGGTTGAGTGGCAGTTCCCCCAGCGGAGGTGGGAATTGTTTGTTTATTTCCCCAGCGGAATCCCTAAGCGGATCGGGTTCAGTAGAGGTCATCCCCAGTGAGGATCATCTGTTCCACAGTAGCAGTGCTATTCCCCAGCATGATTGAGAGGTTGGTGTTTTCCCAACAGATGACTCCCCAGTTGAGTTGGTTTCTCTGTCGTTCCCAGAGTGTCAGATCAGCAAACATCCGCAGCAGATTTGTTGTGACTCCCCACAGAGTTGGAAGATTCAATCAGATTTGGGCGCTCAGCAGAGTGATCCTTTGCTTCCCAACAGGAGTCTTCCTCCTTTGCATCTTGCATGTAGTAATCATTGCATCCTCAAATCGCGTAGCATTTCCATTCAGTATGGAGCATTACGCCATAGAAAAACTCAAACATATGCATACATGTGTTACACCAGATTGGATGATATCCCCAGCAGAGACGGATCATATTTCAACACCTGTATGGCACATTTGCAGCAGTTGTTCCTGACAGCATTCAGGACTGATAATCCACAGAGAGATTTATTTCCTCACTCGTCCGTGAAAGGAAAGCGTGACTCCCCAGCGTAGTCCCCAGCAAGTGTCTGGCCTTGTTTTGACACATGTAGATGTCATCCTTGTGATATTGGTAAGTGTCATGTCAACACCCGTATGTGTTACTTTTTGATGTCGGTAAACATCATCTTTCGATGTCGGTAAACATCGAGTCTCATCCCAGTCATCGGTAAATGTCTGGTTGTGTTTGTTTTTCCCAGTCATCGGTAAATAATTGGTTGTGTTTGTTTTTCCCAGTCATCGGTAAATGTCTGGTTGTGTTTGTTTTTCCCAGTCATCGGTAAATGTCTGGTTGTGTTTGTTTTTCCCAGTCATCGGTGTCGCATCCGCGAAAAACACCCGGCGGGCTAAAACAAAAACAAACAGAGCCGCCACCGTGCATTATTTATCCCAAAAGAGGGAAAGGAAACGCTCGAAGTAAACCTGGGAAAAGCATGGTCTCGCGACCAAAGAGAAAGGGTACGGGAGTCGGTTACGCGAGGGGAAGGTATTAGCACCCCTCACGTCCGTCGTACTCGACGGGATCCACGCTCTAAAAGAAAGAACAGGTTGCTAAAACAAACATCACACACACACACTGAAGATAACACAGGTGGGGGATAAGAGGAACGGGCTCGCTAGGACATCGCGTCATATGCCTACGTGTCTCGTCTGGAACGAGAATCAGAGCTGCCGTAGTTCGGCTCACGCACGCCAAACAAGACACACACATAAAAAGGAAAACATGGAACTCGAACGCCAATCGCTGGACTTACATCGGCTTCCGAACCAAGCAAACACAATCAGGATACGGACAGCCAATCGCTGGGCTTACATCCATATCCTGACACACAAAAGGGTTAACAAGCAACAAGCTACTAAGGAGTCGGGAACTCGAGCCTAGCAACTGTCAAGCAAACACACAAAAAGAAAACAAAGTGCCCAGAGAGACCTCGCACGGTCTCCTGCCTACGTACCTCATCTGGTATGAGGATCAGGGCGACGTAGTTCCCCCCAACGGGGGAGAAAGACTAGCCAGAAACAAAGGGGAGACACACTACCAGGGAGCTGTACTCGAGCCTAGTGTTATCATGCATCATTGCCCTATGTTATAGTTCACTATCTACTTGCACCACAGCAAGCTAATCCTATCCAGGAAAAACAAGCATGCAAGCATAAACAAAACCAATCAAACATTTCAGATAGCACACACTATATCCAGTCAAGTGAGGCTCAAACAATGGGTCAGACTGCCAAGGCAAGTCATCTGTACAAGGGTAGTGTTCGCTCTTAACCCTGACATTGAGAGTCAGGGTGAAGCTGATGAAAGGTGAGTGAAGATTAGACTTCACAGCTCTTATCCCTATCCAGGGAGAGCTTCAGACAAAGGAGTGTGGGTTCAGAAAGGAGGAACCCTTCTACACTCATGACTCTGACACAACTGTACAGCTGTACAAGATCTTGGGTTGATGTCCCAATGCGTCAACACAGTGGTGTGAGCAGAGGGACGACTCAACAAGAATAGCAGGGGATGGATTGCACATCCCTTGGGTTCTGCCAATTGCCTTAATCAAGGACTTTACCTGCTTGGGGATAAAATTAAACAATCACAAACATCGCCTCTTAAGGAGGACTTCAGACAGTTGTCTGGCCAAGTAACAGGCCAGGTCTTCCAGACTACATGGAGAATAGAAATTCTACCTCAATTGGTTTATACAACCAAGCAACAGCAAGCAAGTTCTTAAAGAACTGTTAGCAACTAATGTACCTGAAATCAATCAAATATCATCAGTATACCAGACAAACCAACAGTAAACAGCAAAATGTTAATCTGTATAGTCGAACACAAGCTAATGCACACAAGTGCAAGCCATGAGCTCAAACTCAAGCATCAAACCCTACAACACAAAGTCAATGTTAGTCATAAACAATTCACAAGTCAACTTAATTAACTTGAAGCAATCTCCTTAAACCATTTGCATCTCAACCTGAAAATCCAAACCAAACATGAGAAACAAGACCACTAGGCCAAGCCTAGGGTCCAAAGGAGATAAAGAAATCAAAACAGCAAGGGAAAATTATCCAAAATCACAATTAAACAATTTAGAAGCAAATGCAATTGGTCCCATGCTCATATCATTCATTATCATCATTTCATGCACAAAAAGGTACCAAACATGCAATATGCAACCTCAAATGACCAAACAGAATGATCAACATCAAATCCATATCAAAACAATTCAATTAATTCCACAAAAATTCAAGTCTAAACAGAATATATCCAATGAATAGCATGTCAAATTTCAGCTCAATTGGACAAAAGGAAGTAGGTCAATGAAAATCAGAAAGTTTAGACAATTTCAAACAAGCCAACACAAGGCATCAACATAATCATCAACTTCCAAAAATCATAAAACAGTGACACAACAAGATAAATGAATGGGATCAAAACCACAATGACCTATAATGTGTCTACAATTCACATGTCAAATTTCACATCCATCCAATTAATCATGAGAATTTCACAAACCAAATGGTAACATGTGTCACAAAAAATCACAAAATGACCAAACAGAGGAGAAAATTCCAATCAATTAGGAAATGCCATCCATAAATCCAGAAATATTCACATGTGATCTCAATATACTTATGTTCATTCATGCAAAAGTTTGGCTCAATCTAACATCCCTAAGCACATCAAATAAAATCATGAAATTCATCAAGCTTGGTGTGACACAAATTGTCACACCTCAATTCAAAAATTCATATCTCAACACCCAAGTATCCAAAAATTACAAACTCTACATCAAAATCACCATCAAAGTGTCCAGAATATGCACAAAAAATTTCATCCATTTCTTTGAAAGCATCATCATTTTATGAAAGATATGGCAAGACATGTACCAATGTGACACTACCAAGCAAACCCTAGGCAATTTAATTTTTACACGTGCACAAAAATCACAAAAATCATGATTAAATTCTACACATTACAAGGAGCATTATGGAAAAAATATCACAAAATTTGGATAAAAAATGAGTTAGATATGATTTCCTAAAGATCATGTAATCAAAAATGGAATTGAAATGAAAAAAAGAAAATGAAATAAGAAATTAAATCCAGAAATGGCAAAAGCGTAATTATTGGAACGAAAGCCAAAACGCAGTCGTATCACTAAATTGCCTGGCGCGCGCTCATTGGAAGCCGGTGGCGGTAAACAAAAATTTAAACAAGGCAAAGGAAATTTTGGATCGAACGCGTCCTTCTTCATCATGTTCAGCAAACACCAAAACCGAATTTCCAGAAAATCGAAATGCAAAAATCTCAACCAAAATTAACAAATCATATATCACTGTGACCGGTGAATCACGTACATCACGAATATGAAAAGCATTTAACCTAACTCTAAGCGTAGCAACGGGATCGAGCAAAAGAAGAAATGATCATCAAACTTCAATTCGATATATCTCTCTCAATACTTAATCAAAATCAAAACCACGGGCAACATGATACTCTATGTTGAAAGCTCTACAAAAGCCATATCAAGATTCATGCAATGGAGGAAATCGAATTTTACCTTGTAGATGATGGCAGATGTTGATTTGGCACTTTCAAGGTCCAACAAGTCAAAACAGATGGAGATTAATGTCCAGGAAGATGATTGGAGGGATTAGGTTAGCTCGGAGATGCTTCAGTTGCAAGATTCATCCATTTGCCATTGTTGTGCAAGCTTTCCAACAGTCCAATTCTTGAAGCTTTGGCCACGAATTCAATGAAACAGTCCTTCAATGATGATTGTGGAGTGTGAATCCACGAAGAAGGAACCAGATTGATGAAGAATTTGTGGAGAATTGTGAAAAAAAGTGATGAAGTTTTTGAGAGAATTTTGTGGTTTTGGAGGGAAATTCAGTTACAAGTCTTGGAATATGGAATTGTGATTATGATTCTGTTATGATTAGCAACTTATACTCACTCCTTAATCCACTTTGTTAATCCAAATTACCAAAATTGGCTTGATTAGTGAAAATGCACTTTTAAGTGAAAGTTCAAAAATGACCTTGCCAATTAACCAATGTAACAGTGCCATGACAGTTGGAGCAAGTTTCATTTAGCATTTGGAGTGTGTTGGAAATGGTTTCATGTGCATTGGCCTTGTATTTCTCAATTTCACATGTTCATGCCAAAAATGCTAAATAGTCCACTTGAAATTTGACTTTTTTCCTTAACCATTTTTGATGAATTTTGATTATGCAACATGAAAGTACATGTGAAATGGGGTTTGCTCAAAGAAAGATCACCCAAATTGGACATTCCATGTGAAAGTTATGCCACTTTGATTTTAGGCATTTTTGGAAAATGAATGGACCATATCTTGTCAACCATACATGGTAATTTCAAGTTCTTGGACTTTTTGGAAAGGTGAGAGAAAGATCTACAACTTGCATGTTGGACAAATTTTCATTTGAAGCTCTTTTGGACATGTAATTTTGTGGTGAAAAACTTTCCATTTTTGGAAACTTCCATTACAAGTCACTTTCTATTTTTGGAAATTTTTCTCCTGACTTTATTTTATTCATTCTTGAGGTTTGAAATGTCAAATGAAACTTGTTTAGACATGAATGAAGTGTATCCAACTCTCTCCCACCTCCAAATCCATAAAATCAAGCACAGTTGACCACAGTTGACTTTTTCAACTGATATATGAATTTGGCAATGCACTGATCAAGCTGAGCCCCAAACTTCTGATGAAATGGCTCAATGATGAAACCCTAGCTTCCATAAGCTCAATATAATCACATGATGATCCTCATATCCATTGTAGACCCCATCTCCTTGCCATGCCCTGATTGGCCCAATACAACTGATTAGGGTTGACCAGTGGTCAAAACCCTAATCTCAAGGTATCTGATCAATCTCTTGAATCTCTTGGATGATAACAAGACCATGATGATGATTATGTATCATTTCCACCAAGATGAAGACCAATCTCCTTGAGATATCATGAAACCCTAATATAGACCCCACATCCTCAGATGATTAGTGATCAGTCCATTGAAACCCTAGCTTCCATATATCCACCTCTTTATCTTCTGACCAAGACTTAGGAGGATGACTTGCACAATGTAACCACATGATATGCAATATGCAATGCCTAATGACCTACAAATGCTATGCAATAAGTTAAGCTAGTCCCAAGAGAGGAGGGCAAATTTTGAGGTGTTACAGCTGCCCCTATTCAATCCACTGTGAACCTGTCGATATGAATAGCCTCGGCTTTCAGATGACCAGGACGAAGAGTGATTGAATACCAAGAACAGACGAACAATTTGCACTCTGATGGGAAAATAATTAACAACGCCTGTCAGAATCGGCGAAGAACACAATCTCTGAAGAAAAATCCGTCTGGAACGGAGAAAGTCGGCCTGATCACCGAAACAGCAACGTCGACCTGGATACCAAAATAAATGGTAACACAGGGATAACCATGGCCTGAATACCACACATCCGCTGGGGATTATTATTACTTCCTTTTTTATGCTTTTCTTGAACCCCGGAAAATTTTCTTCTCTTTTTCATTTTCTTGAACCCCGAAATTTTCTTGCACAAATGATCCCGGATCATTGCATTTGAACCCCGTTCTCCTGTTTGCCAACATAATGAACCCCATTCTCCATTTGAACCTCAGTCGCCTGACGATAACCTGTGATCGCCAATGTGAACCCCGTTCTCCAAAAAACACCTCGTGTCTCCTTTTCTCCATTTGAACCCCAATCTCCAGAAAATGCCTCAACACTTCCCTTTCTCCAGTTGAACCCCGTTCTCCCACTTCTCGTGATAATTCCGCTGGCAACATCGGAAATAACACCAAACCACTCTGAGGGCGACATATCAGAGGGTACACCTTCACAAAAGGAAGGTAACATATGCATCTCTTCCTCAGAAGACACCCATAACGACCTCTACTGGCCTCCGCCAAAGTCTTAGGTGACACATGAACAGAAGATACTCCTGAGGACCTCATCCCGGATATAATCTTCAACTCCATCTCCATATGAACCCCAGAAAATGCCTCAGCATTTCCTTCTCTCCGTTTGAACCCCGATCTCCAGAAAATGTCGCAACATTTCCTTTTCTCCATTTGAACCCCGATAGTCGCGCTGATCGCGTAACGTCCTTTGATTTCATTTCCATCTCCGTCCGACGGAAAAAGGTCCTCCAGTATCGCACTACTGGGGAATATTGCTGATCTGACATCACGATGCTAAATCATCAGAGTAACATCTCCACCATCCGGCGAAACCAAAACCTTCAAGCGGTAACCACGGCTTGAATTGCGATGATCGCATAACATTTCCCATCTCCGCTCGACGGAAAAATTTCTCCTCCAATATCGCACTACTGGGGAACACCTTTGATTAAAACCACAATGCTAAGCTCCTGGAAATAACACCTTCACCTTTGGGCAAAACCGCCTCTCAAACAGTAACCACGGCCTGAGACTAGCTTATGCTTGCAATATGATGCATGACTTTTTCTGTGTAATGCTCCACAATTATGGAAATGCTACGCGATTTATTTTTCTATGCAACATGCTATGCTTACGCTACATGATGAATGCATAAAAGGCATCCCCCTCAAGGGACTCTTCTGAGGAGCTCGAGACACTCTGCTGAGGAACTCGCCAATACTCCGATCTCCACCCTGTTGGGGAATGGCACTGCTGCTGCCGGGAAAAGGCAACCCTTGCTGGGGAAAACCTTCTTTGCACCCAATCCGCTCGGGAAACTGCTGGGGATAAGAACCACCAAAATGCTCTGTGGGGATACAACAGTTTGTGACTTACTGGGGATATCAATCCCGACTCTGCTTGGAGAACCCTCACAAATACCTGGCGACTTCACCGGGGAAATGCTCACAAATAGCTCTATTGGGGAAATAGCAACCTCCAGGCCTGGGGAAGCATCAATCTGACACCTGCCGGGGATAACGATCCCGACCCTGCTAGGGGAACCACAGACCTGGGATCTGCTGGGGATTTGGTCCTCACGACTCTGCTTGGGGATATACATCCCGACTCGTCTGGACCTTTTCTGCTCCATTATCTTGTATTCCAAGTCGCGCCGCGCTCGACGGAGAGCGAACTCCTGGGATTAATACAAACTTTTCAATCTTCCGACTTTGAAGAGTCTTCTTGATTAATTCCAAGGATCGTCGTACGTCTCACCGTCGTCTTCATCGTTCTTTCATCCATCTGTCCCTGACCGGACTCCCTGGGGATTCGTTTTGTCAACAACTTCCACATCACAACCTGCAAGTGAGTGAAAACATCTAACAGCACCTGCAAAACGGATCGTTAGATAAAACCGTGCCCCAGGCGTGTCAAGATTTCAACACTTGGGTCACTCAACCTTCCGAATAAGATTTCAAGCTTTCAATCTTATAAACATGCATTGGAAGGGACCTGTTTGTCTTAAAATGCAAGATTCTTTATCAAAATAATCATATGTTTTTGCAATCTAAGCGGTAATGAAAGACAAAAACAAAAATTATTTGACTGAATATGCATTTTATTGATTGAAAAGTGTGTGGCTCAAATTGAGCAATACAAAGGAAGCAATTCCTGAAAAGAGGTAATTGCGCACAAAAGGACAAATCTATCCTAATGGCAATGTGAAACCCGTGATCTCATCGAGTTCCAACTCGGTCACACCCCATATGTCCTCAGACTCTCCGTGCTTTCCGCCTTCTGAACAAGACGCTTCTGATTGATCCCCACCGGGTATTATCCATGTGCTTTTAACCAAAGCAAATGATCATGCCAGACGCAGTTGTTCGTTTCAATCCCTCTTTTGCCTGGACCGCCCTTTCGGGTTTTCAGTCCACCGGGATACCCTTTTTTGCCCAAGTCGCCTTTCCAGGTTTTCGACTTGCCGGGTGTACAATTTTTTTTTTATCTTTATCCCTAATTTTTGCCCGAACCTTTCTTTCTGTTTTTTGGTTCACCGGGATGCCCATTTTTGCCTGGACTATTTTATTCTTTTCATCCAGCTGGTCTCTTTATACGAAGTATTTTTTAACTGCGTCCGCATTCACAGGGGATGGAAAATCCTCACCATCCATGGTCGTTAGCAACAAGGCTCCACCAGAGAAAACCTTCTTAACCACGAATGGACCTTCATAATTAGGTGTCCATTTGCCCCTTCGATCGTTTTGAGGAGGAAGGATCCTTTTCAGCACCATATCACCGCCGTGATATACCCGAGGTCGAACCTTTCTATCGAAAGCACGCTTCATCCTTTGCTGGTATAACTGCCCATGACAGATGGCTGCTAGCCTCTTCTCTTCAATCAGGCTCAACTCTTCATACCGGGTCCTTACCCATTCCGCCTCTTGCAATTTGACGTCCATCAGGACTCTCAAAGAGGGAATCTGAACCTCAACCGGTAATACAGCCTCCATTCCATATACCAATGAGAAAGGAGTTGCCCCAGTAGATGTGCGTACCGACGTTCGATACCCATGCAATGCAAACGGCAACATCTCATGCCAGTCATTGTAGGTTACCACCATTTTTTGCACAATCTTCTTGATATTCTTGTTGGCTGCCTCAACCGCCCCATTCATCTTCGGACGACAGGGAGAAGAATTGTGATGCTCAATCTTGAATTCCCGGCACAACTCTGCCATCATTTTATTGTTCAAATTAGAACCATTATCAGTAATGATTCTCTCGGGAACCCCATATCTGCAAATGATGTCTCTCTTGAGAAATCTGGCAACGACCTGCTTCGTCACGTTCGTATAAGAGGCTGCTTCTACCCACTTGGTGAAGTAATCAATAGCCACTAATATGAATCTGTGCCCATTCGAAGCTGTAGGCTCAATCTTCCCGATCATATCAATGCCCCACATAGCAAACGGCCATGGAGACGACATTAAACTCAACGGATTTGGAGGCACGTGCACCTTATCAGCATAAATCTGGCATTTATGACACTTCCGCACGAAATTGAAACATTGGGCCTCCATTGTCATCCAATAATAACCTGCCCTCAACAGCTTCTTCACCATTGCATTCCCACTGGCATGGGTACCAAACGATCCCTCATAAACCTCTTTCATCAATTGGCTTGCTTCTCTATCATCAACACATCTGAGCAAGACCCTATCAAAATTCCTCTTGTACAAAACCCCATCCTTATTCAAGTAGAACACCATGGCCAACCTCCGCAGAGTCTTTCGGTCCTTCTTAGATGCTCCCTCAGGATACTCTTGAGTCTCTAGATAGCGCTTGATATCGTAATACCACGGCTTCTCATCATCAGACGATGTATCAACAGCAAACACATAAGCCGGTCTATCCAGACGACCTACTTCAACACTGGGAAACTGATTCCACCACTGCACCTTAATCAAGGCGGCCAGTGTAGCCAAAGCATCTGCCAAAGGATTCTCCTCTCTAGGCACATGATGCAACTTCACCTTGGTGAAAAACGTCAGCAATATCCTCGTATAATCCCGATACGGCACTAAATGAGATTGATGCGTATACCATTTCCCGTTAACCTGATTTATCACCAGAGTTGAATCTCCATATATGACAAGGTTCTTGATTCTCAAATCAATCGCCTCTTCAATCCCCAATATACAAGCTTCATATTCAGCCACGTTGTTGGTACACTCAAATGTTAGCCGGGCAGCAAAAGGAATATAGGATCCTTTCGGCGTAACCAAAACAGCACCAACACCGCTTCCATTCACGTTAACGGACCCATCAAACATCAGAATCCATTCGGATTCAGGGTCAGGCCCCTCCTCCGGGATTGGTTCCTCACAATCTTTCGATTTGAGAAACATGATGTCCTCATCAGGGAACTCAAACTTCATCGGTTGATAATCCTCAATGGGTTGCTGGGCAAGGTAATCAGACAATACACTCCCCTTGATCGCTTTCTGAGAGGTATATTGTATATCATATTCTGTCAAAATCATTTGCCACCTCGCAACCCGTCCGGTCAATGCTGGCTTCTCGAAAATGTACTTGATTGGATCCATCTTGGAAATCAATAAAGTGGTATGAACCAGCATGTACTACCTTAGTCGGCGAGCAGCCCAGACCAAAGCACAACAAGTTTTCTCGAGCAGTGAATATCTTGTTTCACAGTCGGTAAACTTTTTGCTAAGGTAGTATATGGCATGCTCTTTTCGACCAGACTCGTCATGCTGCCCCAATACACACCCCATAGACCCCTCGAGGACTGTCAGGTACAAAATTAACGGTCTTCCCTCCACAGGAGGCATCAGAATCGGAGGCTCCTGCAAATATTCTTTTATTTTTTCAAATGCCGCTTGGCAATCATTATTCCACCTGACCGTTTGGTCTTTTCTCAACAATTTGAATATCGGTTCACACGTGGCTGTTAGATGAGATATGAACCGTGAAATGTAGTTCAATCTACCTAAGAAACCACGAACCTCCTTTTCTGCTCTCGGTTCAGGCATTTCTCTTATTTCTTTTACTTTCGTAGGATCAACCTCGATTCCTTTCTCACTTACAATAAACCCCAGCAATTTACCGGACTGCACTCCGAACATGCACTTATTCGGATTCAACCTCAGTCTGAACTGTCTCAGCCGGTCGAACAACTTGGCCAGATCTACCAAATGCCCCTCTTCTGTTTGGGACTTTGCTATCATGTCATCAACATAGCATTCAATTTCATGATGAATCATACCATGAAACAAAGTCACCATGGCTCTCTGATAAGTAGCACCGGCGTTCTTGAGACCGAATGGCATCACCTTGTAACAAAAGGTACCCCACGATGTGATGAACGTTGTTTTCTCCATATCATCTGGCGACATTTTGATTTGATTATAGCCAGAAAAGCCATCCATGAAGGAAAACACCGAGAATTGAGCTGTATTATCTACCAACACATCAATGTGAGGTAGTGGGAAATCATCTTTCGGACTAGCTCTGTTCAGATCTCGGTAGTCCACACACATTCTCACTTTCCCATCCTTCTTCGGGACTGGCACAATGTTCGCGACCCATGGCGGATAATTAGTGACAGCAAGGAAACCAGCATCCCACTGCTTCTGCACCTCTTCTTTAATTTTCATTGCCATGTCAAGTCGAGTTCTGCACAACTTCTGCCTTACTGGAGGACAATCCGATCTCAACGGTAGCTTGTGCACAACGATATCGGTATCCAACCCTGGCATATCTTGATAAGACCAGGCAAAGATGTCGACATACTCTTTCAACAATACTACCAATCTGCTCTTAACACTTTCCTCCAAAGCAGCCCCGATTTTCACCTCTTTCTTGACCTCGTCGGTACCCAGATTCACAATCTCAATCTGCTCTTCATGCGGCTGAATCACCTTCTCCTCTTGTTTCAATAACCTGGCTAATTCCCCTGGTAGCTCACAATCTTCTTCGTCTTCTTCTTCAGCAAGATAGATTGGATTGTCGAAGTCATACAAGGGTGTAACAGGATTGTTATCAATGAGATCCGGAGAATGATCGCATCTGCATGAATGTTGATTCATGCATTGCTTAGAACCGGTGTGAGACAAATTGAAAAAGAAAAATGAAAACATTGCCATTTTTATTTGTTTTTATTTTTAAACTGCAAAAATAAATGAAAAACAGGGAACACCGCTTTTAACTGAAAAACATCCTTTTATTGATGATGCAAAATTTGCAAATATATGAGGTGGCCCTTACAATGAACCATTACGGGTCGGGCAACACGTAAGGCTTTCATGCATATAAAATCAAAACAGGAAAAATATTACTCTTCCAGCAGAGTGACCCGGATGATCTTTTCAGCCTTTCAGTTCTGGATTCCCATCCCTGGTGCGCACGGCTTTATCCACCGGTCCATGTCGCAGTCGCTATCAGCTTCATCACTCATCATGCAGATGTGATCCGGATCCAGCATTCCGGCACTAGTGAAAGTGACTGATGTACGACGTCCTCTGCCTTGTCCAGAGCCTCTGCCAGGCTGATACCCCACTCCGAAGCGGTCTTTCTTTGCAGAAATATCCATCATCCTGCCCCAACCAGGAGCCTCTCCATTCTTCACCACCTCAGCGGCCTGCTTGTACGAAGTAATGGACGGTTTTTCCTCTTCCTTCGCAAAAAGAGCATTCTCCACCTTAACGGTTTCAAACGCTTGACTCGGCGTCTCCCAGATTTCGCCGTCCATTTCAACGTACTTGAATGAGGACAGGTGGCTGACAAAAATGTCCTCTTCTCCGCACACAGTGACGACTTGGCCCTCCCAGATATATTTCAGCTTTTGGTGCAAAGTCGAGGTCACTGCCCCAGCAGCATGGATCCATGGGCGACCCAACAGGCAACTGTATGCCGGCTGAATATCCATGACATAGAAAGTCGACTTGAACACCTCTGGGCCTATCTTCACAGGAAGCTCAACCTCTCCAAACACGGCCCGCTTTGACCCATCAAACGCCCTCACTATCAAATCAGTGGGAGTCAGGATCAGCCTGTCACAATTCAGTTTAGCCAGAGCTTTCTTTGGCAACACATTCAATGAGGAGCCGGTATCAACCAGCACATGCGAAAGCACGGCCCCTTTGCATTCCATGGCGATGTGTAATGCCCGGTTATGATTCCTTCCATCCACAGTCAGGTCCATGTCTGTAAAACCCAGCCCGTGGCTGGCGTGCACGTTAGACACGACCGTCTCCAACTGGTTAATGGTTATCTCTTGAGGAACATAGGCTTTCTTCAAAATTTTCAATAGAGCCTCTCTATGCCCCTCAGAGCTTAACAGCAAAGATAAAATTGATATCTTGGAGGGAGTTTGCTGCAGATGGTCAACAAGTTTGTACTCAGACTTCTTGATGATCCTCAAGAACTCTTCTGCATCATCATCAAGTTTTTCTTCCGACCCCACCGGCGACGGTGTCACCACCGGAGTACTATCATTCACCACTGCTTTCCCTTTTGCCCTGGCTAAAGCCTCGGCCTTTTCTTTTTTCTCTTTCTCTCCTTCTTCACCCCTCAAGGCATCCGGAGCAAACAATCTTCCACTGCGAGTGAAACCGCTGGTACCGGCCTTATCCACCTTTGAAACGGTGGTTTCACTAGCAGTCTGGTCTTCTACCCTCTCACCATTACAGTACACCTCTCCACCATAATGCCAAGGCACGGCATCATCTTTGTCATACGGAATTGGCCCAGGCACCGTGATGGTAACTGGAGCCGCCTTAGCAAGAGTAGACAAATCCACCGGATCAAAATATATTGTTATGGTGGAGACCTCATCTTTCCCCTTATCAGCCTTCTCTATTAAAATACTTCCCTCGTCCATCAGACTCTGAACAGTCTTCCTCAACAATGAACACCCATTGACAGAAACAGTGCACTCAGCACAATCATCATTACAGCCCGGATAGACCCCATTCAACAACAACTGCCTCTTAACCTCAGCCAGAGGGGTCTTTAATTGATCAACAGTAGACAACCCAACTCTACTCTCTTCAGAAATAGCATTCACCCCCCTTTGACCATGCGCAGGCATGGGATTAGCATTAACGTTGGGAGATGGTGCGAAGTTGATTGCCTTCGAATCCACCAAGTCTTGAACTGTGTGCTTAAAAGCTTTACAGTTCTCTATATTATGTCCGGGCGCACCTGAGTGAAATTCGCATTTAGCATTTTCATCATAATTGGCTGGCCTCTGATCAGGTCTCAAAGGTGCCAAAGTCCTTAACTGTACCAACCCCAAGTCTTGCAATTTCTTGAACAAGAAAGAGTAAGTCACCGGTGGCCTGTCGAACTGACGGTCATTCATTTTTCCCCGCACCTGATAACCAGCCCTCTGAGGCCTCTGCTGAAATGGTTGTCTTTGTTGTTGAGGTTGTTGTTGTTGCTGCTGCGGTGCAGGCTGATGCTCAGCAGGAATGGTTACCGCAGCAGTGTGCTGGAAGTAACGATCCCTACTGGGTCCCTTTTGCGCATATACCGCACTGGTATCACCTTCCTTCTTCCTCTGACCATTACTGAAAGGCTTTTTCGACCCTGAAGAAGAAGCGTTACCCTGAATCTTCCCGAGCTTCAACCAGCTCTCAATCCTCTCTCCAGCCACTACTATATCAGAAAAGTTGGTCACCGGACAACCAACCATCCTCTCAGCATAAGCCCCTTGCAAGGTCCCCATAAAGAGATCAGACATCTCCCTGTCAACTAGAGGAGGTTGCACTCTGGCAGCCAACTCCCTCCATCTCTGGGCGTATTCTTTAAACCCTTCATTGTTTTTCTGAGACATACCCTGCAGCTGGGTACGACTCGGAGCCATATCAGCGTTGAACTGATACTGTTTAAAGAATGCGTCCCCAAGATCTTGCCAATTCTTGATATCCGAGGACTTAAGCTTGGTGTACCATTCCAGTGAGCCTCCGGACAGACTGTCTTGGAAGAAATACATCCACAACTTTTGGTCCATGGTGTATGCGGAGATCTTACGGACAAATGCCTGAAGATGAGTCTCGGGGCAGGAACTCCCA
Organism: Lathyrus oleraceus; assembly: GCF_024323335.1. NCBI lineage: Eukaryota > Viridiplantae > Streptophyta > Magnoliopsida > Fabales > Fabaceae > Lathyrus > Lathyrus oleraceus. The sequence goes on from NC_066583.1 coordinate 488,289,131, forward strand.
TTATACCGATCAAAAGCGGGCGCTTTAAATTTCTGTGGGATCACAATCCCCTCCACCAGCCCCATGTTTGACATATTGACCACCCCAGGAGTGGCATAGCTCTCCAAGGCCCTGATTATCTCAGCCAGCAGCTGAATCTCTTTATTCTGCGGCGGGGCACCATACTGACCAAAAGGTTCATTGTGCATGGAAAACTGATCTGCCTCTCTGTCCTCCTCTCTGTCGTCATCAACACCGAAGAAAGGCGGGAACAGACTGTCCTTCATATTCTGACCAGGTCCAGGTTGACCACCAGCAGCACCAAAACCGGCAGCATTATTCACTACACCCACGGTTGTCCTCTTACCACCATCTCGAGAACCACCCAGCCCCTGGTTGGAGACACCATCCAGGTTCACACCACTGTTTTCCGTTGAAACCCGCTCGAGCTTCTCGACTTTGTCAGCTAGAGCCTTCTGACCAACTGCAAAACCTTGCATGATGTTGATCAGCTCGCTCATCTTGTCCTTCAGCTCGAGGATATCTGTGTTCGGAAGATCCATCAATCTGGGAGTATTGCGCCTTGTGAAGTATCTGTGAGGGCGTGTTGAGTGCAAAGGTACAGTTCTGCGGGCACGAGCAATGATTCCTGCAACAATCAAGCACGTTAGCAACAGATATCTGCAAAACAAACACAAGTTATCATGATCATGCATGAATGCAGTGTTTATCCACATGAGGAACATTTTGCCTCTCGATCCTGGCTTCATCGAGACAGATAATAATCTGGCAGCAATATTCCGACATTCAGCATTTGATTTTATCATATAGATCAGAGATATATGATTTCAGCAAAATACCCCCAACCATGTGTGTGCTTGTGAGTGCATACGGCAAAGCAAATAAAGCTTGAAGATCAATCACTGAATGAAAACCACCATCACATAACAAAATGCACAATAAGTGCCAAAGTCATACATCAAATCAGATACAAATCTCCAGAATCGGGAAAGAAATACAAGCAAAATGAATTCCGTCAACAAGCCTGACGGTAATCCAACACAAATGACAAAAGCTAGCCTGATGAAGGTCCCACAGAAGGCCCTATCTCATCAACCATCTTCGCGAACTCTGCGGCGAACCTGAGCTCGGTGTTCTCCTGCTGTAATCTCCCCACTTCCTTCTGGTGAACCTTCATCTGCCTGAAGTAATGATCTCTCTCAACAATGTAATGATCTCTCTCGGCGATGATCTTTACTTTCTCCGCTTCCCACTCTGCAGCAAGGGCTCTTGCTCTGTCGTCCCTCTGGTCCCTCACGAGGATTTGCCTCCTCTTCTCATCTTCAATGACCTTTGAAGCTCTAGCCAATCTCTCTTTGGTAATGTCGTGCTCCTTTGTTAAAGATGCCAAAGCCTGACTGACCTTCCCATAGTAGGCAGTATCCATCTCAAAGCGCTTCGCTTCTAGGGCATGTCGTTTGTCCTAATCCTCCATCTTCACTCTGATCTCCTGGTTAGCCATCTGAATCCGAGCAACACTCATCTCCAATTCCGCTTTCTCTGTAAGCAACTGATCTCTGGCTCTCTTCATCTCAAGGAACTCTTCCATACTAACAGTGGAAGTCGGACCCTCAATCATAGGACACCAAGGATCACCTCCCGGAAATGGTAGATGTGTAATCTCAATTCTCTTCCGCAACCAATCATCAAATAGAGGAAAATACCGACTGTTGACCTTGCCATAAGGGACTTTACCCTTTCTCTGGATATCACGCCACTCATCCAATACTTGCCTTAGCTTGGCCTGATTGCCATCAATCGGGAAGTAAAAAGACTCCTGGATCTCCCGCCCGAGAGGAGGACCCTCTACAGCAAACCCCATCTGCCTCTTGAGAAGCACCGGGTTGTAATTGATGCAACCCTGAACTCCCACAAGAGGCACATTGGGAAGACTCCCACAACTGTATATAAAATCCCGTCCAGCCATACCATTATGAGTCCAAGCGATGTCAGCAGCCCGCAAACCCATCAACCTGAATGACCACCTGACAGTAGGATCAAGATGAGCAAAAGCACCTCGGGAAGGCAAATACCCCATAAACCACCTGAATAGCAACTGAGCACAACATCTGATCAAACCACCACGTCTCTTCTCGTTCCTGTTATGAACCGAGTAGTAAACATCTCCGATCAGAGTAGGAATAGGGTTTCTCTGCATGAACAATCTGATAGCATTATGGTCCACAAAGCTCTTCTGATTAGGAAACAAAATAATCCCATAAATGCTCGCAGCAACCAAAGCACAAACCGTCTTCCAGTTACCCGCAACAGCATATTCCTTGGCTTTAGCTTCCAAGAAACTCAAGTGAAAACCTGGTAATTTTCCCTTTTCCTTCAAACCCTCCTTGACCATTTCCGGACTCAAATAAAGAGCACGGGAAATCCCAAGGACATCGGGCTCCACCCTAGTAACATGGAAAGGAGTCTGATCACGAATCTGCATACCCAGGATGCTGGCATAATCCTCCATCAGAGGCCCCAACAAATAATCTGGAAACACGAAACATCTCAGCCCCGGGTCATAGAACTGGAGAAGTGTATGAATGGCGCTCCTGTCACTATCAGTGAGTCTGAAAACCATCTTCAGGATACCACCGTATGCCTCCCTGAACATCCCCACATGGTCGGGTGTAATCAATGCTATCATCTCCTTCAGCACACTGATCTCTGGGTCAAAGAAGCTATAAGCGACATCGTGCTTCAAACCGGTCCTCATATCTGAGCAGAGAAAATCTCTCAACCAGGATCTCGATAAAAATGTCCCTGCATATGGATAAACATGTGTTAGATGCAGGTAAATGCGAATGTTAATGATGCTGATGAATGAATGCAATGCATTGTGCCATCCTCCAAGTCATCTGATCCTCTGTTGCTCTGAGTCACAGCCCTGATCTCTGAACTGATCACAACCATCTGAAGGAAAATGTAACCACAAATCCAAATCAAGGGTTCCGAAATAAACGGAAGATACATCATCATCATCAGACAATCTCTGAGCAGATAACCATAACATCTCTGAATCGGCCCGGGGAATCCTGAAATAAACGGATCCCCACTGATAAATAACTCGGACAGCACTCCGGCGTCTCGGCAATAAATGACCATAAATCCGACTCATAAATAGGACCCTGATCAACGGAACCAAAAGTCACCATCTGAGTCACCATCTGAACATGCATCTGTAAGAATCACCCTCCCCTCACAGGTAAATTCTAATCAGGTCACCCTAAGGCGGATAATAGTCTCGACAATCGGGCAAAGATACTCAATGGGTTTGCCCTTTCGGGTGTGCCATTGTAGCTCTCTTAAGATCGTCTAAACCAAAGATCCGGGAAATGATCGGTCACCAGAGTCAACAGCTCAAATGAAGTAACTCAACCAAAGTGGAGTACCCCACAGAGGAAAGCACTATCAAATGAACCTCGTCCGGCTTGTGGTACATCACGTTGCCAGGCACATGTTGACCTAACATGAAGGAGGCAACATGAGACCACACTAATCCTAGGTGTATACTCGGGCCTGGGTTTTAGCCCCACTCAGAACACCCACCCCCACAGAGGAACCACCTGCACAGAGGACGGCAACATGACAGTATGATGCATGCAAATATTTATGCAAATATATACACAGTCAGAATAATAAATGCAATACATAGAGCACAAGCAACCTAAACTATCCTAGAGCGCTAGGAGAGACTCGCTTAGGGAAGATGGACCAGCACAGGTCAACATCTCAAACATTCCCCAACAGAGTCGCCAGCTGTCGCATCCGCGAAAAACAATCGGCGGGCTAAAACAAAAACAAACAGAGCCGCCACCGTGCGTTATTTATCCCAAAAGAGGGAAAGGAAACGCTCGAAGTAAACCTGGGAAAAGCATGGTCTCGCGACCAAAGAGAAAGGGTACGGGAGTCGGTTATGCGAGGGGAAGGTATTAGCACCCCTCACGTCCGTCGTACTCGACGGGATCCACGCTCTAAAAGAAAGAATAGGTTGCTAAAACAAACATCACACACACACACTGAAGACAACACAGGTGGGGGATAAGAGGAACGGGCTCGCTAGGACATCGCGTCCTATGCCTACGTATCTCGTCTGGAACGAGAATCAGAGCTGCCGTAGTTCGACTCACGCACGTCAAACAAGACACACACATAAAAAGGCAAACATGGAACCCGAACGCCAATCGCTGGACTTACATCGGCTTCCGAACCAAGCAAACACAATCAGGATACGGACAGCCAATCGCTGGGCTTACATCCATATCCTGACACACAAAAGGGTTAACAAGCAACAAGCTACTAAGGAGTCGGGAACTCGAGCCTAGCAACTGTCAAGCAAACACACAAAAAGAAAACAAAGTGCCCGGAGAGACCTCGCACGGTCTCCTGCCTACGTACCTCATCTGGTATGAGGATCAGGGCGACGTAGTTCCCCCCAACGGGGGAGAAAGACTAGCCAGAAACAAAGGGGAGACACACTACCAGGGAGCTGTACTCGAGCCTAGTGTTATCATGCATCATTGCCCTATGTTATGGTTCACTATCTACTTGCACCACAGCAAGCTAATCCTATCCAGGAAAAACAAGCATGCAAGCATAAACAAAACCAATCAAACATTTCAGATAGCACACACTATATCCAGTCAAGTAAGGCTCAAACAATGGGTCAGACTGCCAAGGCAAGTCATCTGTACAAGGGTAGTGTTCGCTCTTAACCCTGACATTGAGAGTCAGGGTGAAGCTGATGAAAGGTGAGTGAAGATTAGACTTCACAGCTCTTATCCCTGTCCAGGGAGTGCTTCAGACAAAGGAGTGTGGGTTCAGAAAGGAGGAACCCTTCTACACTCATGACTCTGACACAACTGTACAGCTGTACAAGATCTTGGGTTAATGTCCCAATGCGTCAACACAGTGGTGTGAGCAGAGGGACGACTCAACAAGAATAGCAGGGGATGGATTGCACATCCCTTGGGTTCTGCCAATTGCCTTAATCAAGGACTTTACCTGCTTGGGGACAAAATTAAACAATCACAAACATCGCCTCTTAAGGAGGACTTCAGACAGTTGTCTGGCCAAGTAACAGGCCAGGTCTTCCAAACTACATGGAGAATAGAAATTCTACCTCAATTGGTTTATACAACCAAGCAACAGCAAGCAAGTTCTTAAAGAACTGTTAGCAACTAATGTACCTGAAATCAATCAAATATCATCAGTATACCAGACAAACCAACAGTAAACAGCAAAATGTTAATCTGTATAGTCAAACACAAGCTAATGCACACAAGTGCAAGCCATGAGCTCAAACTCAAGCATCAAACCCTACAACATAAAGTCAATGTTAGTCATAAACAATTCACAAGTCAACTTAATTAACTTGAAGCAATCTCCTTAAACCATTTGCATCTCAACCTGAAAATCCAAACCAAACATGAGAAACAAGACCACTAGGCCAAGCCTAGGGTCCAAAGGAGATAAAGAAATCAAAACAGCAAGTGAAAATTATCCAAAATCACAATTAAACAATTTAGAAGCAAATGCAATTGGTCCCATGCTCATATCATTCATTATCATCATTTCATGCACAAAAAGGTACCAAACATGCAATATGCAACCTCAAATGACCAAACAGAATGATCAACATCAAATCCATATCAAAACAATTCAATTAATTCCACAAAAATTCAAGTCTAAACAGAACATATCCAATGAATAGCATGTCGAATTTCAGCTCAATTGGACAAAAGGAAGTAGGTCAATGAAAATCATAAAGTTTAGACAATTTCAAACAAGCCAACACAAGGCATCAACACAATCATCAACTTCCAAAAATCATAAAACAGTGACACAACAAGATAAATGAATGGGATCAAAACCACAATGACCTATAATGTGTCTACAATTCACATGTCAAATTTCACATCCATCCAATTAATCATGAGAATTTCACAAACCAAATGGTAACATGTGTCACAAAAAATCACAAAATGACCAAACAGAGGAGAAAATTCTAATCAATTAGGAAATGCCATCAATAAATCCAGAAATATTCACATGTGATCTCAACATGCATATGTTCATTCATGCAAAATTTTGGCTCAATCTAACATCCTTAAGCACATCAAATAAAATCATGAAATTCATCAAGCTTGGTGTGACACAAATTGTCACACCTCAATTCAAAAATTCATATCTCAACAACCAAGTATCCAAAAATTACAAACTCTACATCAAAATCACCATCAAAGTGTCCAAAATATGCACAAAAAATTTCATCCATTTCTTTGAAAGCATCATCATTTTATGAAAGATATGGCAAGACATGTACCAATGTGACACTACCAAACAAACCCTAGGCAATTTAATTTTTTACACGTGCACAAAAATCACAAAAATCATGATTAAATTCTACACATTACAAGGAGCATTATGGAAAAAATCTCACAAAATTTGGATAAAAAATGAGTTAGATATGATTTCCTAAAGATCATGTAATCAAAAATGGAATTGAAATGAAAAAAAGAAAATGAAATAAGAAATTAAATCCAGAAATGGCAAAAGCGTAATTATTGGAACGAAAGCCAAAACGCAGTCGTATCACTAAATTGCCTGGCGCGCGCTCATTGGAAGCCGGTGGCGGTAAACAAAAATTTAAACAAGGCAAAGGAAATTTTGGATCGAACGCGTCCTTCTTCATCATGTTCAGCAAACACCAAAACCGAATTTCCAGAAAATCGAAATGCAAAAATCTCAACCAAAATTAACAAACCATATATCACTGTGACCGGTGAATCACGTACATCATGAATATGAAAAGCATTTAACCTAACTCTAAGCGTAGCAACGGGATCGAGCAAAAGAAGAAATAATCATCAAACTTCAATTCGATATATCTCTCTCAATACTTAATCAAAATCAAAACCACGAGCAGCATGATACTCTATGTTGAAAGCTCTACAAAAGCCATATCAAGATTCATGCAATGGAGGAGGAAATCGAATTTTACCTTGTAGATGATGGCAGATGTTGATTTGGCACTTTCAAGGTCCAACAAGTCAAAACAGATGGAGATTAATGTCCAGGAAGATGATTGGAGTGATTAGGTTAGCACGGAGATGCTTCAGTTGCAAGACTCATCCATTTGCCATTGTTGTGCAAGCTTTCCAACAGTCCAATTCTTGAAGCTTTGGCCACGAATTCAATGAAACAGTCCTTCAATGATGATTATGGAGTGTGAATCCACGAAGAAGGAACCAGATTGATGAAGAATTTGTGGAGAAATGTGAAAAAAAGTGATGAAGTTTTTGAGAGAATTTTGTGGTTTTGGAGGGAAATTCAGTTACAAGTCTTGGAATATGGAATTGTGATTATGATTCTGTTATGATTAGCAACTTATACTCACTCCTTAATCCACTTTGTTAATCCAAATTAGCAAAATTGGCTTGATTAGTGAAAATGCACTTTTAAGTGAAAGTTCAAAAATGACCTTGCCAATTAACCAATGTAACAGTGCCATGACAGTTGGAGCAAGTTTCATTTAGCATTTGGAGTGTGTTGGAAGTGGTTTCATGTGCATTGGCCTTGTATTTCTCAATTTCACATGTTCATGCCAAAAATGCTAAATAGTCCACTTGAAATTTGACTTTTTGCCTTAACCATTTTTGATGAATTTTGATTATGCAACATGAAAGTACATGTGAAATGGGGTTTGCTCAAAGAAAGATCACCCAAATTGGACATTCCATGTGAAAGTTATGCCACTTTGATTTAAGGCATTTTTGGAAAATGAATGGACCATATCTTGTCAACCATATATGGGAATTTCAAGTTCTTGGACTTTTTGGAAAGGTGAGAGCAAGATCTACAACTTTCATTTTGGACAAATTTTCATTTGAAGCTCTTTTGGACATGTAATTTTGTGGTGAAAAACTTTCCATTTTTGGAAACTTCCATTACAAGTCACTTTCTATTTTTGGAAATTTTTCTCCTGACTTTATTTTCTTCATTCTTGAGGTTTGAAATGTCAAATGAAACTTGTTTAGACATGAATGAAGTGTATCCAACTCTCTCCCACCTCCAAACCCATAAAATCAAGCACAGTTGACCACAGTTGACTTTTTCAACTGATAGATGAATTTGGCAATGCACTGATCAAGCTGAGCCCCAAACTTCTGATGAAATGGCTCAATGATGAAACCCTAGCTTACATAAGCTCAATATAATCACATGATGATCCCCATATCCATTATAGACCCCATCTCCTTGCCATGCCCTGATTGGCCCAATACAACTGATTAGGGTTGACCAGTGGTCAAAACCCTAATCTCAAGGTATCTGATCAATCTCTTGAATCTCTTGGATGATAACAAGACCATGATGATGATTATGTATCATTTCCACCAAGATGAAGACCAATCTCCTTGAGATATCATGAAACCCTAATATAGACCCCACATCCTCAGATGATTAGTGATCAGTCCATTGAAACCCTAGCTTGCATATATCCACCTCTTTATCTTCTGACCAAGACTTATGAGGATGACTTGCACAATGTAACCACATGATATGCAATATGCAATGCCTAATGACCTACAAATGCTATGCAATAAGTTAAGCTAGTCCCAAGAGAGGAGGGCAAATTTTGAGGTGTTACAATCGATAAATGTCTGGTTGTGTTTGTTTTTCCCAGTCATCGGTAAATGTCTGGTTGTGTTTGTTTTTCCCAGTCATCGGTAAATGTCTGGTCGTCCTTTTTGATGTCGGTAAACATCATCTTTCGATGTCGGTAAACATCGAGTCTCATCCCAATCATCGGTAAATGTCTGGTTGTGTTTGTTTTTCCCAGTCATCGGTAAATGTCTGGTCGTCCTTTTTGATGTCGGTAAACATCATCTTTCGATGTCGGTAAACATCGAGTTTTTCCAGTCATCGGTAAATGCCTGGTTATGAAGTGTTTTCTTTATCAAATCCCCAGTAGAGTCATCGGTAAACATCTTGTTTGGTTCCAATTATAAATACCCTTTTCCTTCCCAGTTGGAGCTGCCATCGGTAAATGGCCCCGCTTTCCTTGATATCAGTATATATCAAGTCGACTATTCCAAGTCGCCATCGGTAAATGGCCTCGCTTTCTTCGATATCGGTAAATATCGAATGCCCAACTTAGTCGCCATCGGTAAATGGCCTTGCTTTATGTGACATCTGTTCCCCAGCAGCCATCGGTAAATGGTCTTGCTGACGTTGATATCGGTAAATATCAAGTTGTTTTTGAAGCCACCATCGGTAAATGGTCTTGCTTCCTTCTAATGTCAAATTCCCAGTTGAAGCCACCATCGGTAAATGGTCCCGCTTCCGTTGGATGTTGTTTCCTAGCCGCCATCGGTAAATGGCCTCGCGTTTCTTTGATTCATCCCCCGCAGAGTGCAAATTCTACTGTTCTTTGGTATTCAATCCCTGTTTACCTTGAAGGTCTGACAGCCGTTGCTCTCATCCGTTCAGGTTCCCAGTTGATTGAATAGGGGCAGCTGTAGCACCTCAAATTTGCACCTCCCATTTATACATTCATTTCATTTTTAGGTCATTAACATTGAATTAACATTGCATAGTACCTTGCATCTTATCAGTCAAGACTGGTATCAGGAGGATTCATCTATGCAAGAGATCAGGAATTTCCAGGAGATAAAGGCCCTATGGTTGTTCTAGAGAGCTTACATGAATCAAGGTTCATTTTAAAGCATTTGTACCAAATATCAGAGGCTCAAAGTCATCAGTACATGTCCAAGTCATTTGAGGCCCATAAAAGTCAACTGAGGGCTAGGAGGTGGAGAAATGGTCTGAGACACTTCATCCATGTCCAAAAAAGTTTTATTCATCATGTCAAGTGTCTACCTTGAAGATTTTGAAGCCAGATCAAAAGTTTCTAAAAATGGAAAGTGACCTGTAATTTCAAGTTTCCAAAAATGGCAAGTTTTTGGACCAACTTCAACTCAACTTTCCAACATCGAAGAAGCTTCAAATGAAATTTTGTCCAACATGAAAGTTGAAGATCTTTCTCTCCCATTTCCAAAAAGTCCAAGATCATGAATTTGTGATGAATGGTTAAGGAGTTATGATCAAATCATTGCAAAGTGTGCTTGAAACTTCAAAAGGCCATATCTTTTGAACCAAGACTCCAATTTGAGTGCTCCTTTTTGCATAATTCTTCTCATGACATGATTTTTCCAAATCACTCATTACATGGCATGAAATTCATTCACACAACCATTTGCTCATGCATACTATTTTTGAAGGGAAATTGCCAAAATCTAAATTGGTTGATCACATGCATATAATTCCAATTCCAATGTGTGCATGGGCTGATTTTGAATGAATTTGGGCCCTCTTTGTGCACTGTTCACGTAGCCATTCCATGCATGAGGTGAAAATGGCAATTTGTGCATACACCTTATATCTTCATAATCTCAATTAACCATGGCTTAAAATTAATTTCAGATTAATTAAGAGGAGGTATATAAGGTTAATTGTAACTGCATTGCTGAGAACAGAGGATTCTAGATCTAGAATTTGAGTTTTCTTCCAAATTTTCTCTCACAAAAAACTTCAAAATTCTTCACATAAGCACCAATTTTCTTGGTAAATTCATGATCCTGGTGCAGTTTAGAGCAAGAATCAATCGTTACTTGGTCCAATTCGTGCCAAAATCGTGCATGCTCAAAGCTTGAAGATGGAGATGAATCTTGAGGATTGAGATCGATTGAGTTGGTTTTAGCTGCAAAACTTCACATCAAGCTTCAGTATACTAGTTGAGAAGAATATCTGGAGCTAAAGAGAGCTGTAGCACGCGTTTTCATTGCACTGTTCTTCAAGAAGGTGAAATTTCGATCTCCATTATTTGCCAATCTATGTACATAGACTTGTAGAACTTTTAACACTGATGATTCTGGTATGAATTTCATGGAAAATGGTGAAATATTGCATGAGTTATGCTTAGTAGAAGTTTGTATGATCATTTTGTTTCTCTTCGATTTGCCTTTGTTATGAGGTTTTAGACTGAATTAATCATTGATTTGGAATGTGTGATGTAAGAGCTTTCGATTGGTATGATTATTTCGTGTTTCTGGGAAATTTTGTTTGAGCTTCATACTGTTCATCACCGTCTTCGCGAGGAAGACGGTGTTTTCCACCGTGAGTGGCTGCAAGAACCACCGTCTGGTTCAGGTCTACGTGGCTAGGGTTTTTGTCCTGTTCAGTGCTTGCGTGTGCGTCCCTGTGTCCATTCCATTGGTCCATGCTTCTTTGACCTTCGCCACGCATACGTTTGACCATGACTGGGCATGCCAGCGAATAAATGAAACGCCAGCGTTTCAGTAAGTGGCGCCTCATTTGAATTCGTACTTGGTTCGATTCTGGCCGAGGAAAGTTTTCAAATTAATCCACATTTTGCCATTTCCCTCCATTTTTGCCTATGCTTCATTTTTATTTCACATATTTTTTAGCCAACTTTAAAAAATCATAACTCATTGAATATTAATCCAATTCACCTCCAATTTTTTGCCAAATGATCCTTGTGATGTCTAGTTTTTTTTTGGTGTGATCTCCTGATTTTTACCATGTCTGGATTTTTGAATGTGATGGATTGATTGAACATAATGCAAAATGTTATATGTGATGTTATTTGGCTCATGAAATGCTCAAAAATAATCGAATGGCCATGAAATTTTGTGTGTAGGCTCTTAACATGTTGATTGACATTTTAGGCTTGGTTTGACATTTTTCTCATGTTCCATCCCTGTTTTATGTACATGTTAATATGGTGTGACAATGCATGTCACACAATTGGATGTCCTATTTGATCATTTTCATTGATAGACCAATTGATCTCTTCTGTTTACAAATTTTGGTATGATGGTTGTAGTGGACATATTGTATGCTCATGAAAATTTCCAAAGTGGCTTGATGCATTTCTGATTTAATGTGCATTTTCTCACTTGTATGCCCAATTGATGATCATGTTGTGTGTCTTTGCCATATTTTGTTCCCCACATGACTTTTCTTGATGATTTTGGTTTGGTCCTTTTTAGGACTTGTTCTTACTTGATTAAATGTGATTCATGTTGAATATCAAGTTTTGTTTTGGCTTTTTGATCCACTTTTGACCCTAGGCTTTGACCTAGTGGTTTGAACTCACATTTGAGTTGTGCATTTCAGGTTCAAGCTTCTAGTCTTGATGGATGATGTTGATCTCATAAATTGAGATGCAAAATGATGTGTTCCACTAACATTTGCTGTTTTGTAGGTTCTTTGAGTGATGAAACAATTTGAGTTGCTTGCCTCTTAGGCCTTGTACTGTTTGTTTGTCTGTGAATAGTTTGTCTGAATACCATACTGATTGTTTGGTTGTTTAAACAGGTACTTTAGCCGCTTTAACTCATTATTTGAGTTGCTTTGCTTTGCTTGTGGTTGGCATACCACTTAGGTAAATTCTTACTCTTCATGTAGTCTGGAAGACCTGTCATGTTACTTTGGCAGGCACCTGTCTGAAGCCCTCCTTAAGAGGCAATGTTTGTGGTTGTTTATCTTTGTGCCTTGTACATTCAAAGACCTCCTAAGTGAAGAGGCATTGGCAGATAGAAGGGATGTGCAATCCATCCCCTGCTATTCAGTCGTGTCTTTCATCTTGCTCACACCATGTGTTGATGCACTTTGAATAAGAACCCAAAATCTTGTTGTGTCAGTCATTGTGGAATAGAGTTCCTGATTCTGGACTCCCACACTTTCATTGTTTGAAGCTCTCCCAGGCCAGGGATAAGAGCTATGAGGTCTGACCCTTATTTCCCATTTCATCTGCTTCACCCTAACTCTCAATGTTAGGGTTAAGAGCTAATAACACCCTATTCCAATTGGCTTGTTTGTCGAGGTTGATATGACCCCTTGACTAAAGCCCAACCTTGTATGAGCCACTTGTTTGCATATAGTGTGTGTGCTTGCTCTCTTGTGCTTGTGTTTGCTTCTGTGCTGTTTAGGCTGGCTTGCTCCCTGTGCAAGTTAGGTTAGGATTAGAGACCTCAACATAGGGATCGTATGCATGACAACTTCTAGGCTCGAGTCGTAGTCTCCCTAGTAGCTTGTTATCTCCCTTGTCTCTGGTTAGGATAGAAGTTCTTTCCCTGTTAAGGGGAACTACGTCGCCCTGATCCTCATACCAGATGAGGTACGTAGGCAGGAGATGAGCTGATCTCTCCGGGCGCCCTTTTTCTTTTTTCAACCCCTTTGTGTTGTGTTGGAGTCTGACGTAAGTCCAACGATTGGCAGTCGGTTTCCTGTGTGTGTTTGTTTGTCTGGAGTATGACATAAGTCCAGCGATTGGCAGTCGGTTTCCTGTGTGTGTTTGTTGGTTCGGAGTCTGATGTAAGTCCAGCGATTGGCATTCGGTTTCCATGTTTGCCTGTGTGTTTGGAGTTGGATGTAAGACCAGCGATTGGCATTCTGTTTCCAGTTGTGTGTTTTGTTTGGCGTGCGTCAGCCGAGCTACGAGTGCTCTGATTCTCTCTCTGGTTAGAGAAGATACGCATGCATAGGATGCGACATCCTAGCGAGCACGTTTCCCATGTCCCCGAACTACGTCCACTCTGATGTTTGTGTTTGACAAACTACGTAGGCCCAGGATGCGATATCCTGTCGAGTACTTTCCTTTCGTCTTTCATCTGTGTTTCCTTCCAGTGTGTGTGCAGTGTTTGAGCAGTTATCTAGCAACCTTCCTTCTATTCTTTCTGAGCGTGGATCCCGTCGAGTACGACGGATGCGTAGGGGTGCTAATACCTTCCCTTCGCATAACCGACTCCCGATCCCATCAACCTCTGGTCGCGAGACCATTCCTTTCCAGGTTTACTTCGAGCGTTTCCTTTCCCTCCTTTGGGATAAATAACGCACAGTGGCGGCTCTGTGTTTCTTTTTCCGCCGGTTTTTCGCGTAATGCGACACGCGCACATGATACACCAAAGTCAAAAGAGCAACACATGGCATTAATGAAAGTTATAACATTACACGGCCAAGATTAGATCAGAAGCCAAAGATCCAAGGGCTGGGAACTCAGCCACGTGGGGATGGTGATGGAAAGCACCATCTTCTCCGGTGAGCTTCACAGTTCCGGCCAAAAATTGCAGGTTTCAAAACCTTCACCAAAATGCACGATCTATATATCTTTAGAAAGCTGGGGTGATGTACATCACCCCTGTGCCATTGGTTTCCACTCAAGATCTCTATAGAGAGAGAAATCTGAGATGGAAATTTATGATGTTCATACTGAACTTGCTCAATTCATGAAATTAAATGTGCACAGATCAATTGCCTCTCACATGAGGACTTCAGAGGTACCAACAAACACAAGAAATGATCAATATCCAAGGAGTTTCGAATCAAAACAGTTTGAGGGAAAACCTTTGAAGAGAAGCTTTCAAACACTTGATTTACTCCTATTCTTTGATGCAACTTGTTCTTGAGATGGCAAGGAAGCAAGGTCTAGGAATTGAAGTTCAATGATCAACCAATGAAGTTGAAAATTGAACTTGAAAATTGAAAGAGAAAAGCAAAATTCCTTTTAATTGAGGTTGGGATTTTACTTCTGTAGCAATTCAGGCGCCTTGAGGTTGGTTCTTGAAGAGGAATGGAGCTTCTATTTATAGCCAAGCATGCTGCAAGCAATGAAATATTCATGTGCATGTGAAGTTGGGTCCTCCATGCATGGGCCTGTACAGGCGCATGGGAGGCCCAAACTTGATTGGTTTTGCATGCTGATGATGAAACAAATGATTTTGGACGTGTACATGGAAAGGCAATGTGGTGTGCAAGCAATTTAATCATGTTATGCATAATTGAACACAAATCTTCTCCTCTTCGAAAATGCCATTTGCCAAATTGAAACATATGCATGTGGGTAATTGTTGGAAAGGTATTGACATGAGGAACATATGTTATGTTGAACAAAAATCCATTTGGAGTTGGGAAAATATTGAAAACTAATCATGAAGTTCAAGGTGCAAAACATGTGTATGAGAATTTTCCCAAAATGACCCAACTTCAATCCCTTATGTTTCAATGATGCAAGCCTCAAATGACAAAACCTTCAACATGAAAGTTGTATATATTTTCAAGACAATAAATTTGGACTTGAATTTTGCATCATTTGGATTTTTGATGAGAAAGTTATGGGCACTTGAAGTTGGACTTTTTCAAGATTCAATGGCTTTGGTCCAAAATGACCTATAATGTTTTATATTATCACATGTGTTTATTTTAGGATTATGAAATTTTGTCCAACATAAAAATTGACGTAGACATCTTAAAAGTTCCAATGCATTTGATCCCACCTCAAAATCATAAAAAATGAAGGAGTTAGGTCCTTGGGAAGTTGACCCAAAATTAGGGTTTCAGTCAAAATGACCTATAATGTTTTGAGATGAATGATGGCCTCAAATAAATTTTTTATGAACATGAAAGTTGTTCATATGGTTCTTAAGAACATTTTTGATTTTGGGGTCATCTCCATTTGACAAACAAATCAAAATTTAGGTCTCAGTGGATTTCAAAATAGTCAGATGAATTGGCTGATCAACTTCTCAAGTCCAAACTTCAAGTCTTAATGAATTTATGATTGAGTACACTCACATAAGCTTAAATATGCATGAAATTATGAATGAAAGAACTTCCCTTGATTGTATTTGATCATGGGTTGAGGTTGCTTCATGAACAAGGCACAATCAATGCACAGTTGAATTAGGGTTTCCTTGGGAAACAATCCTCAAGCCCTTTGGTTTATCTTGATCAAATTGTCAAATTGAGATACTTGGGAGGCATATATGATGATTGAGAGCTTTGGGAACCATTTTATTGTTTGCTTTCAACTTCATCTGGCCACATCAATGAGTATAGGGGTCTCCTAGGAGCCTTGGATCACATGATTGCTCAAGCTTCAAAACAAAACAAGTTAGTGACATATTTTTGTGCTTTTGGTTAGTAGAAACAATAAGAAAAGTAATAATATACAATTCAAGCATGCTTGGTGGTCTCAAACCAACTCACACAAGTCCCAACCCAAGGGTTAAGGAGCCAAGATGCTATGATCCTTGAGGCAAATGCAATGTGCAATGATATGATGCCATGAGGGATCTTAGGGTCAAAGTCGGGGTCTTACATTCACCACACCGATGCCGTTGAATTTCGATACAAATAAGTCGGTCCATTTCTCGAACCAAAGGCTCTGATACCATTTATTGGGGGAGTTTTTCACCAGGGGGCATTGAACATTATTAGAATTCTTTTTTTTAGAGCAACACCTTTGTGAGAGACGCACCAAAAATTCACCAAAACCTTAAGGTGATAGGTGAGTGAGTTCTCTCAGTTAAATTGCTCAAGTCTCCACATTTCCAACGAATGTAGGAATATTATCCATACTACTCATACTTGATACATTCTCAACAATCACTTCAAGATTTTAACAAACACATAGTGTGCATCCGTGAAAAAGAAATAGACCAACGTAAGATTCACTGCAACAATTTAACAAACATAGAGTGCACGCGCTCAAATAGAAACATAAATAAGCTAACAAAAATCGAATTCTCTAATATCTAATGTTAACCAACATAATAATGTAATATCCATAGAATATTAATAAATAAATAAAAAATGCCAAAATCTAAACAAAGAGAATCAATTTGCAATCTTATTTTCCATTATCATAACAATTTTAATTAACGGGGATGAAGGTAAACATGTATCATTTTTCTAATGCTCATGTACATTTTGTTTTTCTGACATCAACATTGAGATGCTTATCCTCTCTAATTTCCAAATCGCTTAAAATTACACATGAGATGCTTCAAAATATTTACAAAAATAAAGAATCATAAGAAGAAGAATCATTGAGATGAATAACACTCACATACAACAAAATAATTAAAAAAAAACATGAAGATGGTGACTAATAATAACCCAAAATAAAATACTCATAAAAATTACAAATTTGATATTGAAACAAATCTAAGATTTGTGCATAGTATAAATAATTTTTGTAAACAAAAAGAACAATTGTTTGAAGAAAATGATATAGAACACCATGAAGAAGATGAAGAAGAACACCACGAACAACCGATAAAAAAAGGAAACGATAGCAAGTGAGAATTTTTTTACCTTTTTATCTTCTACTAAATTCAACAAATGCTACATTCTCTGTGAAACTGATGGCATTCTAAAGTTTATAATGATATGATATATGGGTTATGAGATATGAAGAGTTTAAAAAGTGGAAGATTCAGTGTATAAAAAAATAAAAAGTTAATGTTTGAAGTATAAAAAAGTGAAGGAATCATTAGGAACGATAAAAAATGCAAGGTTTTTAGAAAAAAATTAAACCAGTCATATTTTAACCTTTATATTAAGTAAAATTAATCATGAATGATTCCTTTGCATTTGAAAAGTTATGTGTAAGAAGTAATGGCATTTGCAGAGATAGTTCATTGAAAAGAAATTCGAAGCAATAGTGCATTCAATACAAAAGTAGAATCACATTAAAAAAATTAAAAGGAAATTAAGAAACTAATTAAGTGATTTGGATTGAAATACCATTATGGATATAAAAAACTTTGTTTAACTACTCTTAATCAGGATTTATATGTTAATTTGGTAGTAGTTTATTTTCTTATACTAAAAAAAGATTCACACATGGTTACACTTTGTGTGGTTGCAAGATCAAACAATAATGAAGAATTGCAAAGTATTATCATATTTTATAATTATAATTTTTAGTATCTAATAATTAAAATACTTTTTTTATAAACATTTAAAGAACAACTTTACTTTATTAAATAGTATGAATTTCATTGCAGGACTTCTTTTTTTTAGAGCAACACCATTGTGAGAGACACACCATATATTCTCCTAAAATCTTAAGGTCATAGGTGAATGGATTCTCTCACTTATAAATGTTCAAGTATCCAAATTTCCAATCAATGTGGGACTATTGTCCATACTAATCACACTTGATACATTCCCAACACCCTCTTAAGTGTGAGTCCATAATGCTCCCCCTCAAGTGAAAGCTCTCGTCGTTGACACTCTTCAACGGAACATTTCTTATTCACCACAATGACATTGTTGACACTCTTCAATGAAACATTTCTTATTCACCATAATGGCATTGTTGACACAATTCAACGAAACATTTCTTATTCACCACACTGGCACCGTTGTATTTCGATACAAATAAGTCAGTCCATTTCTCGAACAAATGACTCTAATACCATTTGTTTGGGGAGTTTTTCACTAGGGAGCATTGAATATTATGAGACTTCTTTCTTTTAGAGCAACACCTTTGTAAGAGACGCACCACATATTCACCTAAAACCTTAAGGTGATAGGTGAGTGAGTTCTCCTAGTTATAAATGCTCAAGTCTCCACATTTCCAATCAATGTGTGACTATTATCCACATTACTCATACTTGATACATTCTCAACAATCACTTCAAGATTTCAACAAACACATAGTGTGAACCTGTGAAAAAGAAATAGAGAAACGTAAGATTCATTGCAACATTTTAACAAACACACATTGTGCACGCGCGTCTAACCTAAACATAAATAAGCTAACAAAAATTGAATTCTCTAATATCTAATTTTAACCAACACAATAATGCAGTATCAATAGAATATTAATAAATAAACAAAAATGAAAAAATATAAACAAATAGAATCAATTTGCAATCTTATTTTTCATTACCATAACAAGTTTAATTAATGGGGATGAAGGTAAACAAGTCTCACTTTTCTAATGCTCATGTACGTTTTATTTTTCTTGCATCAACATTGAGATGCATATCCTCTCTAATTTCCAAATCGTGTAAAATTACACATGAGATGCTTCAAAATCTATACAAAAATAAAGAATCATAAGAAGAAGAATCATTGAGATGAATAACACTCACATACAACAACATAATTAACAAAAGCATGAAGATGGTGAATAATAATAACCCAAAATAAAATACTCATAAAAACTACAAATTTTAAATTGAAACAGATCTAAGATTTGTGTAGAGTATAAATACCTTTTTTTAAACATAATGAACAATTGTTTGAAGAAAATGATATAGAACACCATGAAGAAGATGAAGAAAAACACCACGAACAACCGATAAAAAAAGGAATCGATAGTAAGTGAGAATTTTCTTACCTTTCGATCTTCTACTAAATTCAACAAATGCTACATTCTCTATGAAACTGATGGTATTGTAATGTTACTAATGATATGATATATGGGTTATGAAATATGAAGAGTTTTAAAAGTGGAAGATGCAGTGTATAAAAAAAGAAAAAGTTAATGTTTGAAGAATATAAAAGTGAAGGAATCATTGGGAACAATAAAATATGCATGGTTTATAGAGAAAAAAAAGTAAACCACACATATTTTAACCTTTATACTAAGTAAAATTAATCATTAATTATTGCTTTGTATTTGCAAAGTTATGTGTAAGAAGTAATGGCATTTATAGAAATAGTTCATTGAAAACAAATGGGAAGCAATAGTGCATTCAATACAAAAGTAGAATCACATTAAAAAAGTTAAAAGAAAATTAAGAAATTAATAAAGTGCTTAGGATTGAAATGACTATTATGGATATAAAAAACTATGTTTAATTACTCTTAATCAAGATTTACACGTTAATTTGGTAGTAGTTTATTTTGTTATACTCAAAATAGATTCACACATGGTTAAAGTTGGTGTGATTGCAAGATCAAACAATAATGAAGAATTTCAAAGTATTATCATATTTTATAATTATAAGTTTTGATATCTATTAATAAAATACTTTTTTATAAACATTTAAAGAACAACTTTACTTTATTAAATAGTATGAATTTCATTGTGGGACTGCTTTTTTTAGAGCAACACCATTGTGAGAGACACGCCACATATTAACCTAAAGTCTTAAGGAGATAGGTGAATGCGTTTTCTCACTTATAAATGTTCAAGTATCCATATTTCCAACCAATGTGGTATTTTTGTTCGTACTAATCACACATGATACATTCCCAACACCTCCCTTAAGCGTGAGTCCACAATGCTCCCCCTCAACTGAAAGCTCTCGCCGTTGACACACTTCAACATAACATTTCTTATTCACCATATTGGCACCGGTGTATTTCGATACAAGTAAGTCAGTCCATTTCTCGGACAAATGACTCTGATACCCCTTTGTTGGGGCGGGGGGGGGGGGGGGGGGTTCACTAGGGAACAGGGATTACTATGTGACTTCTTTTTTTAGAGCAACACATTTGTGAGAGACGCACCACATATTTACCTAAAACTTTAAGGTGATAGGTGAGTGGTTTCTCTCAGTTATAAATGCTCAAGTCTCCACATTTTCAATCAATGTGGGACTATTATCAACATTACTCATACTAGGTACATTCTCAACAATCACTTCAAGATTTCAACAAACACATAGTGTGCACCCGTGAAAAAGAAATAGAGCAACGTAAGATTCATAGAAACATTTTAACAAACACGCAGTGTGCACGCGCGTCAAACAGAAACATAAATAAGCTCACAGAAATTGAATTCTCTAATATATAATGTTAACCAACACAATAATGCAATATAAATAGAATATTAATAAATAAAAAACAAAAACGCCAAAATCTAAACAAAGAGAATCAATTTGCAATCTTACTTTTCATTATCATAACAATTTGAATTAACGGGGATGAAGGTAAACAAGTCTCATTTTTCTAACGCTCATGTAAGTTTTGTTTTTCTTGCATCAACATTGAGATGCTGATCCTTTCTAACTTCCAGATCTCGTAAAGTTATGCATGAGATGCTTAAAATCTATACAAAAATAAAGAATTATAAGAAGAAGAATCATTGAGATGAATAACACTCACATACAACGACATAATTAACAAAAACATGAAGATGATGAATAATAATAATCCAAAATAAAAAACTCATAAAAATTACAAATTTGAATTTGAAACAGATCTAAGATTTGTGTAGAGTATACATAATTTTTTTAAACATAATGAACAATTGTTTGAAGAAAATGATATAGAACACCACGAAGAAGATGAATAAAAACACCACGAACAACCGATAAAAAAAGAAATCGATAGTAAGTGAGAATTTTCTTACCTTTTGATCTTCTACTAAATTCAACAAATGCTACATTCTCTGTGAAACTGATGGTATTGTAAAGTTACTAATGCTATGATATATGGGTTATGAAATATGAAGAGTTTAAAAAGTGGAAGATGCAATGTATAAAAAAAGAAAAACTTAATGTTTGAAGTATATAAAAGTGAAGGAATCATTGGGAACAATAAAATATGCATGGTTTATAGAGAAAAAAAGTAAACCATGCATATTTTAACCTTTATACTAAGTAAAATTAATCATTAATTATTCCTTTGCATTTGCAAAGTTATGAGTAAGAAGTAATGGCATTTGCCGAAATAGTTCATAGAAAAAGAATTAGAAGCAATAGTGCATTCAATACAAAAGTAGAATCACATTAAAAAAATTAAAAGAAAATCAAGAAATTAATAAAGTGATTAGGATTGAAATGACCATTATGGATATAAAATAGTATGTTTAATTACTCTTAATCAAGATTTATACGTTAATGTGGTAGTAGTTTATTTTCTTATACTCAAAATAGATTCACACATGGTTAAAGTTGGTGTGGTTGCAAGATCAAACAATAATGAAGAATTGCCAAGTATTATCATATTTTATAATTATAAGTTTTGTTATCTATTAATTAAAGTACTTTTTTATAAACATTTAAAGAATAACTTTACTTTATTAAATAGTATGAATTTCATTATGGGACTTCTTTTTTTAGAGCAACATCAATGTGAGAGACACACCACATATTCCCCTAAAATCTTAAGGTAATAGATGAATGGATTTTCTAACTTATAAATGTTCAAGTATCCATATTTTCAACAATGTGGGATTATTGTCAATACTAATCACACTTGATAAATTCCCAACACCTCCCTTAAGTGTGAGTCCACAATGCTCCCCCTCAAGTGAAAGCTCTCGCCATTGACACACTTCAACGGAACATTTCTTATTCCCCACACTGGCACCGTTGTATTTCGATACAAGTAAGTCAGTCCATTTCTCGGACAAATGACTCTGATACCCCTTTGTTGGGGAAGTTTTTCACTAGGGAGCATTGAATATTATGTGACTTCTTTTTTTAGAGCAACACATTTGTGAGAGACGCACCACATATTTACCTAAAACTTTAACGTGATAGGTGAGTGGGTTCTCCCAGTTATAAATGCTCAAGTCTCCACATTTTCAATCAATGTGGGACTATTATCAACATTACTCATACTAGATACATTCTCAACAATCACTTCAAGATTTCAACAAATACATAGTGTGCACCCGTGAAAAAGAAATAGAGCAATGTAAGATTCATAGAAACATTTTAACAAACACGCAGTGTGCACGCGCGTCAAACAGAAACATAAATAAGCTCACAGAAATTGAATTCTCTAATATATAATGTTAACCAACACAATAATGCAATATAAATAGAATATTAATAAAAAAACAAAAATGCCAAAATCTAAACAAATAGAATCAATTTGCAATCTTACTTTTCATTATCATAACAATTTTAATTAACGGGGATGAAGGTAAACAGATCTCATTTTTCTAACGCTCATGTAAGTTTTGTTTTTCTTGCATCAACATTGAGATGCTTATCCTTTCTAACTTCCAGATCGCGTAAAGTTACACATGAGATGCTTAAAATCTATACAAAAATAAAGAATTATAAGAAGAAGAATCATTGCGAAGAATAACAGTCACATACAACAACCTAATTAAAAAAACATGAAGATGATGTATAATAATAACCCAAAATAAAATACTCATAAAAATTACAAATTTGAAATTGAAATAGATCTAAGATTTGTGTAGAGTATACATAATTTTTTTAAACATAATGAACAATTGTTTAAAGAAAATGATATAGAACACCACGAAGAAGATGAAGAAAATGTAACAACCCGTATAATATATATCTAGAATAATATCATACAAGTGTTAAATTTTGGTACTGTCACACATAAGTGCCTAATGGCATCAATATATATACATGTCCAAGCTAAAAACATCAATGAAACATGTTATACAATAACGCCTAAACAATAAAAATCTAAGAACTATGTACAATATCTTCATTGCACACAACTCCATAGCGGAAGATCATAATAAATAGCATCCCTTGAAACATCCATAACAGCTTCTCAAAATTCAATCTGTAAGGATTACCTGAAAAATAACTACAATAATGGGATAAGATAATAATCTCAGTGAGTTCTCCTATCCTATGGGTCCCCTCGGCTCTACAGGGTTCTCTAATCAATATTCAACTCATATCCAACTCAAGTCAACAAGGGAAAGAAGACTTGAGCGATGGGGAAACTATCTCGCAATTGTATGGCAACATGCATTTGAGTTCTCATAACTCAACCGCGATCATTATTTAGATCACGACGCATCAATTCCCGAACGGACTTACGTCTAAGCCAGGCCCGGTTCATGCATGCTCGTATGATTCGACTTTCGCGGTGGATATCAGGTTCCCCTATGGGACTCGAACCCACTTATAAGAACTATCACTCGTATGGGACTCTAACCCACTTTGAGTATCTTTCACCGTATGGGACTCTAACCCACTTAGGTGTCCACCTTTCCCCCATGTCTGCCATGGTTGGGGCTCAAACCCAATTGAGGCTCGAATCATTGGTCCCACATCCCAATGCTTACTCATCTAAGCATACCAAAAGAGATGTGTACCACCACAGAAAAACAAACATTCTGAATACATGATCGGTTCCATAATCATTGGTTCCATGAACCATAACAAAATTCGGTTCCACAAATCATTGGTTCCATGAACCATAACAAAATTCATTAATCACAGGTGACTTCATTCACCACATTACACAAATAATAACATGACATGTTCCATACAATGCGTCTCGTTCTTAATCATGGCAACAATTCGTCCACGACCTCACATAAGCGTCGTACGAATGAATACCGTAATCTCATACATATATCACATATGTTCCATAACCTAGATCATATTTCTAAGTTATTAATCACGTTATTCTCCTAGGTTTCCTCACTCATCTTTGTAAAGTTTTAATCATGTTACTTCACCTTTCACATAACAACAATATTTAATTTTCATCATGATAAAATTCATGGCATTTATAAATCACATAATATTTTATAACATGGAATAATAATAATAGCCCTTTACGTTATCTTTCTAACGCATCAGTCCGTGTCCAAAACGGAGATATACCACTCAATTAATTCATTAATCTATCTTAATCAAGATTTAGATTAATATTTATTCATTGCATAAGCATTCAACAACAACCTCTCTAGCCTAGTGGTGAGGCTTGTACAGTTTCAAGGAGGTCCTGGGTTCGAACACCCCCTTGGTGACAAGTTCTGTACCGAAAAATTTCAATTTCCATTAATTCTTAGTAACTTCTTTCCTTAAATAACTCCTCTTTTATTTTCATTTCCATCTACCATTTTACCTACCATTTTCACATAACATGATTTTTCAACAACAACCATGTTCAATTACAACAACACCATAATCATAGAAAACATGGTTAACTCATGATTCATGGAATATTTCATGAATAACTTATATTATTATGAATTCAAGTGATTAACCTCCATAACTTCAACAACAAAACACATCAAAATTAAACACCCAAGTATCACAATTTCAACAACAACAACATGATATCAACATATAGCATGGATAGGGAGTATGAACACAACAAGTTCATCACAAATTCACACAAATCTTAACCCCACAAATATAGGTTATTTTCCCCCAAATGCTAAAACTATCTAAGAACTCACCTAGTAGAAGAAGATGAAGTTGGTGATGATGAAGATGAGATGATGAAGATGATGGTGGTGGTGGTTTCCTTCCTCTTCTTCTCTTCTTCCTCTTCCTCTTTTCCTCTTTTCCTCTTCTCTACTCTTCCCTTTCTTCTTTTCTTTCTTTCTGATAACTCTTTCTCTCTTCTATTCTTATCCTCTTTCTACTACTTCTTATCCTTTTCTTCTTCTTCTTTCTACACCACACAAAATACATATATAATATTTATAATATATAATATCAAGTAGTAATAAAATATCTCAATTGATATTTTATTTTCCAGTACCAATTGACCAATTATTAATGTTACCAAAAATGTCCTCTCTTGTACTTATTAATATTGGTCTGTCTCTTTTGTTAATAATTATCTCTTTAGAGTTCACTGGTTACTCTATTGGTCCCAATTGACAACATTTAGAGCACATATGAGCTCTAATTGTTACAACTAACAAAAGATATAGTACACAGGTACTCAATTGATCTCAACTGACAACTAATTGAGCATTTAAGGGAATAAGGGATATTACATTCTCCGCCCCTTAAATTGAAATTCGCCCCCGGATTTCCTCCACTCGACAAACAAACAAACCTTGAATCAACATCTTAGACCAACACTTGACTTCACTTCAATTCCAAGTCTCTGACATCCTCATTCTTCTAACTTGTCTTTGCTGACAAATTTCCTTCTTCATGAACTCTTGAAACTTCTAGATTTCCATCATAATCTCATTCTGATATTAGATTAACATTTAGACTTGCTCTCACTTATTTTATCCGATATACCGCTCAACATCAATGGGTCACTTTCTTCCCGGAAACCATGACTTCCCTTCCTTTCACTGAGTTATGTAGCACCTCAAATTTGCACCCTACCTTTTTGTACATTCATTTCATCATTAGGTCATTAACATAACATAGTCCATTGCATAGCATTGCATTGTTCTTTGTCCAAGTGCAAGTCATCAGATGGATTGGGTCAGAATGATCAGGAGAATCAGTCAATCAAGCAAGTGAGTGCCATTTTCATTGAGACAAAGCCCTAGGGTTGATTTTTCAAGCTCATATGGTCCAAGGATCATTTTGAAGTGGTTTGGCCAAAGGTTGGAGGCTCAGAAGTCACCAGTCATTGTTCAGTCAACCAGAAACCCTAGAAAGTCAACTGTGGTCAACTGTGCCTGATTTTATGGATTGGAAGGTGGGAAATGGTTTGAAAGGCCTCATTCATGTCCATATAAGTCTCATTTGGCATGCCAAAGACCAAGGTTGAAGATTTGGAGGCCAGACAGAAAGTTTCCAAAATTAGCAGATGACCTGTAATTTCAGCTGCCCAAAATGGAAACTTTTTCTCCTCAAAATAACTTCATCATACAAGCTTCAAATGGAATTTTGTCCAACATGAAAGTTGAAGATCTTGTTCTCACCATTCCAAGAAGTCCAAGAACTCAAAAATCCCATGTGTGGTTTGCAAGATATGGTCAGATGAATTTCAAAAAAGACCCGTAATCAGGAGGCCATAACTACCACATGGTTTGTCCAAATTGCAAGTTCTTTATATGCACAAACTCCATTTGACATGTACTTCAAGGGTGCATCGTTGGATTTTTCCAAAAATGGCCAAGGCAAAAAGTCACTTTTCAACTGGACTGTTAAATTGGCTCAAGGGCAAAATTGTCCAAATGTCAAAATATTTGGAATTTTGAGATGGGACTTTTTGTAACACCTCAGGAATGGCATTTGGAATGTGTTTGAATCCTCATTTCATGGCTAGGCCTCATAATTTGAGTTTTGGCTTGAAGAATGAAAGTGCATAAATTGGACATTTTCCATCACATGGTGAAATTCAAGAATACTTATCCAATTGAAGTGGGAATTGTTTCTACACATTGCATAGGACATTTTGGACTTGTTGGAACCAAAATTGGGCTGCAATTTGGACTGTTATAGAGAAAGGGCATTTTTGGCCATTTGGGAAAAATTGCACATTTGCTTAACATTGCAATTTGGATTAAGGGCTTGTTAATCATGATTAAAGCTATCATATAAAAGCTTAAACATCTCAAAAACGTAACAGAATCCATTTTCCACAGATCTAGATCAAAATTCTCTCCATTTTTTCTGGATTTTTCTCAAGAACACACCATTGCATATTGAACCGAATCTCACTCATTTCTTCATCAATTTGAGCAATTCTTGGTGCTGCAACTTCCATTCAACCTCATCTTCGACTGTTTGGAGGAATTGGTTTCAAAGGATCCACGATTTGCAGCTGTACAATCAAGGTCCTCCAATGGTGATTATTGATTTTGAACAATAGGAGCACAATTGAGCAAAACGGAGCTTCGTATCACCTTGCCTGTAGCCTGTACTGTTTCTGTTTCAGCAAGACGCGCGCTAACTCCATTGGATTCATTACTGCAAACTCCAGGTATCTCAAAATTCGATCTCAATCTTTCAATGAATAATTGTGTGCGTGAGAAAGAGCATGTCACGTAGGTTATCAGGCTGGTTTCAGAATTGAAAATGATCAATCGTAGGCTTAGAAATCTTAACTCGAAGTTTAGATCTAAAACCCTAACGCATTCGATTCTTGAGATTTAGGAAGTTTTAGGTTAATTGGAATGTATATTCATGTTCTCCTTGATCATACGGTTCGAATGGATGTAGTCTCGTGCGTTTTGGTTAGGTTTTGAGAGTTACGTGTTCTTGAGCCATGGTTGAACTTTCTGGAAATTTATCGTTGAAGATGATGATAATATGCTGTTTGATCCTATTTCCAGTTTGAAATTTTGAATTCCAAGTTTACCGCCCCCGCCTTACTAATTACGATTCTGCCATTATTGTTTTAATTTAATTAATTTCAATTAATTCCAAAAAATCATAAAAAATACCTAACACCTTAGAAAAATCATAGAAAAATGTAGAAAAATCACAAAAATATAAAAATAATTTTGTTGACTTTGTCTTTGACTGTAGATGATTTTTGACCTATTGGTCAAAGTTGTGCATGGAATATTTTTCATTTGACCTAGGGTTTCTTCCACATGTGTATATTTTGATACCTTAGACTAATTTGATCATGAAATTCTCATATTGTATGATAAATGGCTGAAAATTTTTGTGATGATCCTTGACTGATTGATGCTTATTTCCATATAAATTTTATGAGTTTTTGATACCTGGCTATGGAGTTATGAATTTTTGAACTTAGGTGTGACAATTGGTGTCACACCTCTTGATGCCAATTTGTTGGATTTTTTAGTATGACCTATCCTTGTTAGAATTGATTGAAATTTGGCATGGATGCTCATTAACATGTTAGGATCCTTTGTGAATTTTTGTGGAATTATTCATTGTGTTTTCTAATTGATCATGATTTTTCATTTCTGATGATTGAATTTGCAAGCTTGTGTGACATAGGTTGGTAGATTCATTGTGAAATGCTCATATGGTACTGTATCATCATGAAATTTGATATGCTTGTAATAGACATATAATGTGACATCCCTGTTTTGGTCTCATCCATTTCTTTTTTGTTTTCATTAAGATATGGATTTTTGAAGTGGAAGTATGTATTGATGTTGTGATTTGGAGCATGAAATTGTGACTGTTTTTGTTGATTTTCATTGATGTGGTTCCATTTGCCCAATTAAGCTGAAATTTGGTGTGCCATCCCTTGATTATCCCCTGTTTAGGTGTAATTTATTTGAGAATTTTTGGGATTGTGTTGATGTGGATTTGAATGCCATAGTTCTGTTTGTATGCTTAGTGCTTCCTTTGAACTAGTTTGCCTTATTTTGTGCATAGAATGAGCATGATGAATGATATGACCATGAAATTTGATAGAGTGCTTCCTAACACATTAAGCTAGCATTTAGCTTTGGTCCCACTAATTTCCCATTTACCATCACTGTTTACCATTTAATTGAAGTAGATGCCCATCTTTGGACCTCATTTGGTTGTGTTTTTGCATGCTTAGACATGTTGAATTAATTCCCATTGTTCCATTAGTCCAAATTGCTTGAAATTTGACATGTAGCTTGTTGAATGTCCTCTGTTTAGGATATAATTTTTGTGGAATTTTCCATGCTGTTTTGATATTTTTTGTGATGTGATCTTGCTGATTGCTCATATGTGGTTTAACATTGTTCACTTTGCCTTATATGTTGCATAAATTGAAATGTGTGCATAGTTAGGGTGTGGGACCAATTGGTATCCCTTTGTAATTGAAATGGCTTGACTTTGATCATGAATTGGTTGCTGTTTTAGGATTTTTCCATCTTTTTGACCCTAGGCTAGTCCTAGTGGTCATGTTACTTACATTTGAATGTGATTGTGGCTTTTCAGGTTAAGAAGTTAATGATTAAGGGAATTGTTTCACATTTGGGATATTTTACTTGACTTGTAAACTAATGTGGCTGTTTTGTAGGATGTTGGTTCACATTGAGCTTTGTGCTATGCACATTATTGTTTGGTTATGATTGTACATTGTTGATTCTCGTATTGTTGTCTGATTATGAATGAGATACTGATTCTGTTTGACTGTTTCCAGGTACCCTTAGTTGCTCAGTTCTCTTAAGAACTTGCATTGCTTTGCTTATAAGCAATTGGCATTGAGGTATAGAACTTTCTTCTTCATGTAGTCTGGAGACCCGGCTGTTACCGGGCCGGGCAAACTGTCTGAAGTCCTCCTTAAGAGGCAATGCTTGTGTATGTTTATATTTGTCCCAAGCAGGAAAAGTCCTCATTTGAGGCAATTAGTGGAAGGTAGGGATAAGCAATCTATCCCCCACTATTCTGTGAGTCTTCTCCTTGCTCCCATTACATGGTTGTAGCATTGAGATCCAAGCCCAAGATCTTGTACATTGTACAGTCGAGTCTATGTCCTGAGCGTAGAAGGGTCCCCCCATTCTGGACCCACGCTCCCTTGTCTGATGCTCTCTCTGACTTGAGATAGAAGCAATGAGGCACACCCCTCATCACCTTTCATCTGGCTTCACCTTAGCCCCTCAATGGCAAGGTTAAGAGCTAACCTGACCCCGATACAGAGGCTTGTTTGTTGAGGTTGATATGACCCCTCGACTAAAGCCTAGCCTTGATGTTTGAGCCCCTTGTTGGTGTGTTTATTTCATGCTGTATATGTTTGTGTGGTGTGATTGTATCCCCTAGGTTTGCTAGACTCCGCGTAGTCTCGTTTGCATGTCAATTAAGGTAGCACGGTTCCTTCGTATAGGACTTCCTTTCTTGCTTGAGCTTTCCTAAAACACAAACAAACATTATCCCCTCTTAAGGATACGTCAACTCCTTCTACTACAGGTGAGTAAGTCTCCAAAGGTCGAGCATCCGGTAGATTGTGTAGTGACGTCGTCCACTTAAAAAACACAAACCAACAGGAATAGTTTAGCCGAACTACGGCAACTCTGATTCTCATGTTCAGATGAGATACGTAGGCACGAGATGCGATGTCTTGTCGAGTTTGACTAACAACTAACACTAATTCTTTTCTCTCGCCCTCGTTGCGATTGAGACCTCCCCTTTCTCTTGCCCTAGTTGCAATCGAGACCCTTCTTCTTCCTGTGTCTTGTTGTGTGCTTGGAAGCTGATGTAAGTCCATCGAGTGGCATTCGGGTTCCAGTGTGCGTGTGTTTTGGTTCGGATGCTGATGTAAGTCCAGTGATTGGCATTCAGGCTCCATGTTAGCCTTCTTGTGTGTGTTTTGGTTCGGATGCTGATGTAAGTCCAGTGATTGGCATTCAGGCTCCACGTTTGCCTTTGCCTGTGTTTGTTTGTGCGCGTGTTTGCCGAGCTACGAATGCTCTGATTCTTCTTCGTCCAAAGGAGATACGTATGCATAGGATGCGACATCCTAGCGAGCATGTGTCGTTTCCCCAGTCCGAACTACTTTGACTCTGATGTCTATGCTTGATAGACTAAGTAGGCCCAGGATGCGATATCCTGCCGAGTCAGTTTCAGTCTGTTTTCTTGTGTCTCTTTCAGCCAGTGTGTGTGTGTGTGAGCAATGTTTTAGCAACCATTTTCCTTCCTATTGTGCGTGGATCCCGTCGAGTACGACGGATGCGTAGGGGTGCTAATACCTTCCCTTCGCATAACCGACTCCCGATCCCATTCTCTTTGGTCGCGAGACCATGTCTTTTCCAGGTTTACTCTGAGCGTTTCCTTTCCCTCTTTTGGGATAAATAACGCACGGTGGCGGCTCTGTTGTTCTTGTTTTCCGCCGGTTTTTCGCGTAATGCGACAGCTGGCGACTCTGCTGGGGACTGTAGAGAAGTTGACCTGTGCTGGTCCTTCTCCCCTAAGCGAGTCTCTCCTAGCGCTCTCTAGGTTAGGGCTTTGGTTGCTTTTTGCTGTGTTATTTATTGCATTCATTTCATTTACTGTTTGCATTCAATGTGTGCATTAATGTTTGCATTCATTCATATTCATCTGCTGTGTTGGCTGTGTTTTCTCTGATTGGGGGTGGGATTTACTCGAGGTAAAAGGCCCAATACCCAGGCTATGAGTGCAATCTAGGAAACCTAGGAATAGAGTGATTCATGGGAAGCGGGTGGTATGGCGCCACTTAGCGGAACATTGATATCACGAGCAGTTCAGACCCTGGTGGGATATTATCGGTGCATACATCGGGTGTGCACAGGATGATATTCTGCGAAAGGTTATTTATGCTGCGTTTCTCTCGACCTTACCCTGGCCTAGATGACACCCGTGAGTGGGAGGGAATGATTATTACAGGTACAGTTGCTGACTGGTTGGTGACTTGTTGGTGACTCTTGGTACTGATGGTGACTGTGAATTGTGGACATTTATTTCTGGGACGCCGGAGTTCTGTCCGTAGTTTATCAGCGGGTTCCGTTTATTTCGGATCCCCGGGTTGAATTTGAAAGTACCGGTTCAGAGGATCTGGCTGTCATCCGTTCAGTGGATGTTCCTGTGATAGTAATGTAATCTCCGGTTCCGTTTATTTCGGAACTCCCCAAGTCGGATTTATGGTGACTTAGTCCCGATGACTGTGACTGGTCCAGAGATTTGATGGGTCCTCAGATGACTTGGTGGCACAGTGACCTGCATTCATGCATTTGCATCGGTCTCATTTCGCATTCATCTGCATTCAACCCATGTCTATCCGTACTCAGGGTCCATTATTTTTATTAAGATTCTGGTTGAGAGACATCCAGATGTCGGATTGTTATTAATGAAAAATTCTCTGTCTCTGTGAAACCAAAATCAAAGGACAGATATTCCTGGTACGGGTAGACGCTGCATGTGTGAGTCATACTAACCCATTTGCTGTTTTGTAGGTATCAGCTAGTGTGCATAGCTCGTCTGCTCAAACATCCTGCTAGGGGCAACAAATCCAAACTGATGGATCCACTCAACACCGGTAAAGGCAGACATGTTTGGGATCGGTTATCGGCCAGATCAAGAGTCGTCTAGACCAAACAGAGGACGTCGTCCATCGTACATCTTTGTCAGTGCAGGAATGTTGGATTCTGATCATGCTTGTTCAGTGAGTGAAGAGATCGACCGCGACCACGAGCTCGAGTTGTAGATAAAGTCGTGCGTACCAGGCAATTGGAAAGCCTCCAAAATCACCATTGTCGCTCATCCGGAAGTGTAGTGTTTCTGTGTTTTGATTTTGTCTGCATGAAAGCCATACGTTCTGCCCGAAACGTAATGGTCCATTGTAAGGGCCATCTCATGTGTTTCATTGTGCAACATTTTGCATCAGTAATAAATGGATGTTTTTGTGATTAAAAGCGGTGTTCCCTGTTTTTCACTTATTTTTGCAGTTTTAAAAAATAAAAATGGCAATGTTTTTATTTCCTTTCCTTTTGATTCATTTGGTTCCGACCTCAAAAGTGACTATTCTCCTGATCTCATTGATAACAATTCGGTTACACCTCTGTATGACTTCGACAATCCGCTCTATCATACCGAAGAAAAAGGCAAAGAAGATTATGATCTGTTGGAAAATTAGCCAGGGCGTTGAAACAAGAGGAGAAGGTGCTTCAACTGCACGAGGAGCGAGTCAAGATTGTCATCCCAAGTACCGCCGAGGTCAGAAGGGAAACGAAAGTTGAGGCCGCTTCAGAGGCAAGTCGAGAACAAAATGGTAGCCCTGTTGAAAGAGCAGGTTGATATCTTCACCTGGTTGCATCAAGATACACCAGGGTGGAATACCCATGTTGTGGGGCACGAGCTACCATCGAGAGAAGATTATCCTCTAGTGAAGAAGAAGGCCGGTGCCACGAATCAAAGGGCTACGGTGACTTTGTTTCATGATATGACTCATCGTGAAAGCGAATGCCATGTTGATGACATGATAACAAAGTCCCAAGCAGAAGAGGGGCACCCGGTGGACTTGATCAAGTTGTTTGACCGGTGGAGATAACTCATACTGTTGAGTCTAAGTCAGTGCACTTATGGAGTGTTGTCCAGCAAGCTGCCGAGGCATGTTGTGAATAAAAGAGGAATCGAGGTTTTTCCTGCAAAAAAAAAAAAGAGAAGAGAAAAAACAAAAACAAAAAATACTAGAAACGCCTGAACCAAAAAAAAAAAAAAAAAGAGAGAAAGAAATCAATGGTCAGGTGGAATGATGACTGCCCAGGGGCATGGAAAGAAAAAATGAGTAGCAGGAACCTCTGATTCTGATACCTTCCTTGGAAGAAACAACTGTTAATCAGGTACTTGACAGCCCTCAAGGGGTCTAGGAGGTGTGTGGTGGGTCAGCATGACTAGTCTTGTCGAAAAGAGCATGCAATTTACCTAAGCAAAAAGTTTATCGGCTGTGAAACAATACACTCACTGTTCGAGAAAACTTGATGTACTTTGGCATAGGTTGCTCGCCGATTGAGACAGTGTATGCTGATTCATACCACCTTGTGGATGTCCAAAATGGATCTGATCAAGTATGTGCTTGAGAAGTCAGCAATGGACCGGACGAGTTGCGAGAGGGCAAATGGTGTCGACTGAATACGATATTCGGTATACCTCCCAGAAAGCAATCAAGAAGAGGGTATTGTATGGTTATCTCGCCCAACAACCCATCGATGATTCTCAACCAAGGAAGTTTGAAGTCCCTGATGAGGACATCTCGAGGTACTCAAATCGAAAGATTGAGAGTGACCGATCCCGGAGGAGGGGCCTGACCCTGAATCCGAACGAGTTCTGATGTCTGATGGGGAGAGTTTAAAGTGAGTGAGCTAGTGCTTCCCCGATGACAGTTGAAAGCACCAACGATGGTGGCTGAGTACGAAGTTGGTATCCTGAGTGTCGTACTTCGATACATGCATCTACTGGGGCAACACCTTCCTCATTCAGTATGAGATGGAAGTGATATTGCCTGCTGGAGGCTAGATCTCATTGTGGAGAGTCCAGGTGGACATAGAATTGAAAAAGGCTGAGCGGATAAGGACTCGGTATGACACGTTGAGCCTGACCGAGAAGAAAAGGGCTGACAGTTACTTGTCAAGGGGCAGTTGTACCCAGTAGATGAAACGTGTTGTTAACTAAGAAGTGCGACCTCGTGCATGCCACGTGAGAGAGTTGGTTTTGAAAAGGATCCTTCCTCCTCAAGACGATCATGGGGCAGATGGACAAACAGTTATGAATGTCCATTCGGGGTCGAAAAGGTCTCCTCTGACAGAGCCTTGTGATCGATGACCACGAATGATGAAGATTTTCCAATCCCTGTGAATGCGGACGCAGTTAGAAGATACTTCGTGAAAAAAAAGAGACCCGCTGGACAAAAAGAATAAGAGAGTCCAGGCAAAAAAGGGCATCCCGGCGAACCAAGAAAAAGAGAGAAAAGGTTCGGGCAAAAGTTAGGGATAATAAAAGGAAAAAACTGTACACCCGGCAAGTCGAAAACCCCACAAGGGCGACTTGGGCAAAAAAGGGTATCCCGATGGACTGAAACCCGAAAGGGCGGTCCAGGCAAGAGAGGGATTGAAACGAACAACTGCGTCCAGCATGATCATTTGTGCTTTGGTTAAGACATCACAGCTAGTCTCCGACGGAGGTCGATTGGAAGCGTCTTGTTCAGAAGACAGAAGGTGAGGAAAGTCTTGAGGACATATGGGGTATAACCGAGTTGGAACCCGATGAGATCATGGTTTCACATTGCCATTAGGGTAGATTTTTTTTCCTTTTGTGCGCAATCACCTCTTTCCAGGGGTTGCTTCCTGTGTGTTGCTCGATTCTGAGCCATCCTTTGTGTTTCAGTCAATAAAATACGTGTTCAGTCAAATAGTTTTGTTTTTGTTTTCATTACCGCTTCGATTACGAAAACATCCGTTCGTTTTGATAAGAATATTTGCATTTTGAAACATGGAGGTCCCTTCCGATGCATGCTTATAAGATTGAAATCTGGAAATCTTATTCGGAAGTTTGAGTGACCTAGATGTTGAAGTGTTGGCACGCCTGGGGCACACTTTTATCTAACAATCTCTTGTGCAGGTGCTGTTAGATATCTTCATTCGCTGGCAAGTAGTGATATGGAGCCTTTTGACAAAAGATCCCCACAGAGTCCAACCAGGGGCAAGGGATAGACGAACGGTGAAAGGACGACGAAAGAAGGACGACGATCCTGGAAGGTTTAATCAAGAAGACTCTTCAAAGTCTGAGGACTGGGAAGTTTGTATAATCCCAGGAGTGCGATCCCCGTGGAGTACGGAGGAGTCGGGAATACAAGGGGATGAATCAGAACAGTCCAAGATGAGCCTGGGAGTTCTCAAAAGTGGAAAGTCAACACTGTGGTAGGATGGTGAACACCAGTGTTCGACGAATCGAAGGGCGGCCCGTGTCCGATAGGCCGTATTTCCCCAATGGGTTTGAGAGTGTCATCTCTCTAGCAGATTCGAGATCAGTGCCTCCTCAGCAAGCCTGAAGGTTACCATATCCTCAGCGGAGTTGTGATTGTTTTCCAAGTCTGAAGCTGTCTTCCCAGCAGAGTTTGTGTTGATGGTTTTCCCTCAGCGAGGTCCCCAAGCGGATCGGGTTCGGAGAAAATCATCCCCAGTAGAGATAAGCGTGGGTTGCCTCCCCTAGCAGGGTAACCTCTAAGCAGTATGGGTTCGATAGAGTTCACCCCCAGCAAAGGTTTGTCTTTCCCCAGCAGGGCGGAAATTGACGTGGTAATGAGATCCTCAGCACAGTTCCTGGAGTTCCCCGGTGTTGTCTCTGGAGGAGACGTGTGTTTATGCATCCATCATTTAGATAAGCATAGCATATTGCATCATTAGTGCATAGCATTTCCATGATCATGGGGCATTGTGTAAAACAAAAAAAAAAACTCATGCATCAACATTGCAAACATGTCCATTAGCCCTAGGCCGTGGTGACCAGCCGAGATTGGGTTGTTGGAAGAGTTGAGCATCGCGCTATTGGATCGGCTTCAGAGTTGGGTCCCCCAGCATGGTTGAGAGGTCGGTGTTTTCTCAGCAACGACTCTTTAGTCGAGCGGGTATCCCCAGCAGCACAAATTCCCTAGCAGATGTGGGTGTGTCTGATCTTTCCATGTAGAGTATACCCCTTAAGCAGAAAAGTGTCTACCATTTCTTTCTGCGCTCCCCACTGAGTTAGATCCTCGTGGATGACGGTTGCTTCCGTTCCCTCCCTCACGGGACGGGTTTCCCTATCGAGTTTTTTCCTCATTAGGATGAGTCTTGATTCAGTCTGCCTTTTGGGATTGATCCTAAATTGGCTCCCTGTCGGCTGTCTCTTGTACTTCCCTGGGGCATAAATGAATAGTTGCTCACTAACCGGCACTCATTCATCCTATCCTCAGCGGAATTTGTTGGCTTCTACCTACAAACCGGTAGCTGTAAGTCCTATCGTCGTGGTTTTCTACCTACAAGCCGGTAGTTGTAAAATCCCACTTTCATCCCCTTGGCGGAGTTAACCCTGTGTGCTCATCTCGTTGATGACTGGTTACTTTTCCCTGGTTTTCTGCCTACAAACCGGTAGATGTAATCCCCTCTTTGCAGTTATCAGTATCCAATTTGCGGTATCGATATTCTTTTCCCCTCTGGATACTTGCCTTGATCAAGCAGTATTGTCCCCAGTGGGTCTCCCCCTTTCTTTTGGGTATTTGCTCCGAGTTAGCAACTTTATCCTTTTTTTGATTGGTCATCTTTTGCATACCTAGTCTGGTACCCTGATGCCTTTCTTTTCGGTCGTTTATCCATTTAACAACCTGCAATCCGGTTATGGGTAATCTGCCATGCGAGTGTATTATCTACGTTTCGACGGCTATAGATGATATATCTCATGCACTCTCTGGTCAGTCTCTTGATTGCTTTCTCCAGCAGAGTAAGATTCGTATTCCTCGTGGAATCGAATGTCCATCCTTTAACAAGTTTGCCTTTGCTCTCTTCAGGATGATGTCGGTTGATTTATCCATTTAACAACCTACAACCCGGTTATGGATAATCTTCCATGCGAGTGTATTATCTACGTTTTGACGGCTATAGATAATACATCTCATGCACTCTCTGGTCAGTCTCTTGATTGCTTTCTCCAGCAGAGTAAGATTCGTATTCCTCGTGGAATCGAATGTCCATCCTTTAACAAGTTTGCCTTTGCTCTCTTCAGGATGATGTCGGTTGATTTATCCATTTAACAACCTACAACCCGGTTATGGATAATCTTCCATGCGAGTGTATTATCTACGTTTTGACGGCTATAGATAATACATCTCATGCACTCTCTGGTCAGTCTCTTGATTGCTTTCTCCAGCAGAGTAAGATTCGTATTCCTCGTGGAATCGAATGTCCATCCTTTAACAAGTTTGCCTTTGCTCTCTTCAGGATGATGTCGGTTGATTTATCCATTTAACAACCAATCCGGTTATGGATAATCTTCCATGCGAGTCTATTATCTACGTTTTGACGGCTATAGATAATATGTCTCATGCGCTCTTGGGTCGAAGTGTTGTCCTCCCCAGTCGAGTAAGATTCGTATTCCTTGTGGAATTGAATGTCCATCCTCTAACAAGATCGCTTTTCTAGCCCTCTTCAGGATGTTGAGTGTTTTGGAACACAAACCAATTCACGCTTTGGTCGGTCACCCGTTTCATACCTACAACCCGGTATCCTTGGTGTTCCTTCCCGTTTGCTCGCTGTCGTGACCTTGTTCCCCAGTGAGATCTCCTGCAAGTGTTTAGCCTTGACCTGACATATGTAGATGTCAGTATCATGTCAGCACCCGCGTGTGTTGTTTCTTTGGTGTCGGTAAACACCATCTTTCGGTGCTTTCCCAGTCATGCGTAGTGTCGGGTATTCTTTGGTGTCTGTAAACATCATCTTTCGATGTTCATAACGTCGCCCCTTCCCTAGTGAAGTTTCCTCCTCTCCGTTGGTGTCGATAAACGTCGAGTTTTTCCCTATCATCCGTTGATGATTTGGTTGCGTCCTTCTCTCCCCAGAAGAGTCCTCCTCTCTGTTGGTGTCGATAAACGTCGAGTTTTTCCTATGCGTCCGTTGGCGTATAGTTGATATCTTTCCCCACAGGGTCGTCCCCAGAAGTTTCCTCCTCTCCGTTGGTGTCGATAAACGTCGAGTTTTTCCTATGCGTCCTATGACGTATAGTTGATTGTTCCCCGCAGATCATTTGGTAATACCAGATGATTCCCCTCAGAATATTCCTCCTCTCCGTTGGTGTCGATAAACGTCGAGTTTTTCCTATTCGTCCTATGATGTCTAGTTGTACCTTTCCCCAAGTGGATCTACCTCCCCGTTGGTTTCGATAAACGTTGTGTTTTTCTCATTCGTCCGCGAACGTTTGATTGTGTACCCTATTCCCAGTTCATTCATTAATGTCTGGTTGATTCCCAGCCAGAATTCCCAGTAGACGTCCTATTCGGTTTCCGGTTGTGGTGCCTTTCCCTCGTGAAGTGGCTTTCTCCTTCTCCCTTTCGTCCTATGACGTCTGGCTGAGTTTTCTCCTTCTCCCTTTCGTCCGATGACGTCTGGTTGAGTCTCCCTTTTCGTCCTATGACGTCTGGCTGAGTTTTCTCCTTCTCCCTTTCGTCCGATGACGTCTGGTTGAGTCTCCCTTTCGTCCTATGACGTCTGGCTGAGTTTCCTCCTTCTCCGTTGGTGTCGATAAACGTTGAGTCTCCCTTTCGTCCTATGACGTCTGGCTGAGTTTTCTCCTTCTCCGTTGGTGTCGATAAACGTTGAGTCTCCCTTTCGTCCTATGACGTCTGGCTGAGTTTTCTCCTTCTCCCTTTCGTCCGATGACGTCTGGTTGAATCTCCCTTTCGTCCTATGACGTCTTGGCTGAGTTTTCTCCTTCTCCGTTGGTGTCGATAAACGTCGAGCTTCTCCCTTTCGTCCTATGACGTCTGGTCGAGTCTTCCCATTCATCCTATGATGTCTGGTTACCTCTCCGTTGGTCTTGGTAAACGCTGAGTTTTTCCCCATTACGTCCGCTGACGTATGGTTGTATTTCTCCTTCCATTCATTCATTAATGTCTGGTTACCTCTCCGTTGGTCTTGGTAAATGTTGAGTTTTTCCCATTCCGTCCGCTGACGTATGGTTGTATATCCCTCTCCCTTCATCCGATGATGATTGGTTACCTCTCCGTTGGTCTCGGTAAACGTTGAGTTTTTCCCACTGCGTCCGCTAACGTATGGTTGTATCCTTTCCTGGTTATCCCCAGTAGAGTTGAGTTACCTCTCCGTTGGTTTTGGTAAACGTTGAGTGTTTCCTAGTTGTCCGTTGGCATCTAGTTGAGATGATTTCTGTTCCCCTTCATCCGATGATGATTGGTTACCTCTCCGTTGGTCTTGGTAAACGTTGAGTTTTTCCTGGTTGTCCGTTGGCATCTAGTTGAGATGATTTCTGACCCCATGCATCGTGTGTCGATGTCTGGATGTGGTTGTACCTCTGAAGAAGAAAAAAAAAAAAAAAAATCCCAGCAGTGTGCAAATTTCTACGGTACTTGGTATTCAATCCCTGTTTACCCTGAAAGTCTGACAGCCGTTGCTCTCATCCATTCGGGTTCCCAGTTGATTGAATAGGGGCAGCTGTAGCACCTCAAATTTGCACCCTACCTTTTTGTACATTCATTTCATCATTAGGTCATTAACATAACATAGTCCATTGCATAGCATTGCATTGTTCTTTGCCCAAGTGCAAGTCATCAGATGGATTGGGTCAGAATGATCAGGAGAATCAGTCAATCAAGCAAGTGAGTGCCATTTTCATTGAGACAAAGCCCTAGGGTTGATTTTTCAAGATCATATGGTCCAAGGATCATTTTGAAGTGGTTTGGCCAAAGGTTGGAGGCTCAGAAGTCACCAGTCATTGTTCAGTCAACCAGAAACCCTAGAAAGTCAACTGTGGTCAACTGTGGTCAACTGTGCCTGATTTTATGGATTGGAAGGTGGGAAATGGTTTGAAAGGCCTCATTCATGTCCATATAAGTCTCATTTGGCATGCCAAAGACCAAGGTTGAAGATTTGGAGGCCAGACAGAAAGTTTCCAAAATTAGCAGATGACCTGTAATTTCAGCTGCCCAAAATGGAAACTTTTTCTCCTCAAAATAACTTCATCATACAAGCTTCAAATGGAATTTTGTCCAACATGAAAGTTGAAGATCTTGTTCTCACCATTCCAAGAAGTCCAAGAACTCAAAAATCCCATGTGTGGTTTGCAAGATATGGTCAGATGAATTTCAAAAAAGACCCGTAATCAGGAGGCCATAACTACCACATGGTTTGTCCAAATTGCAAGTTCTTTATATGCACAAACTCCATTTGACATGTACTTCAAGGGTGCATCATTGGATTTTTCCAAAAATGGCCAAGGCAAAAAGTCACTTTTCAACTGGACTGTTAAATTGGCTCAAGGGCAAAATTGTCCAAATGTCAAAATATTTGGAATTTTGAGATGGGACTTTTTGTAACACCTCAGGAATGGCATTTGGAATGTGTTTGAATCCTCATTTCATGGCTAGGCCTCATAATTTGAGTTTTGGCTTGAAGAATGAAAGTGCATAAATTGGACATTTTCCATCACATGGTGAAATTCAAGAATACTTATCCAATTGAAGTGGGAATTGTTTCTACACATTGCATAGGACATTTTGGACTTGTTGGAACCAAAATTGGGCTGCAATTTGGACTGTTATAGAGAAAGGGCATTTTTGGCCATTTGGGAAAAATTGCACATTTGCTTAACATTGCAATTTGGATAAAGGGCTTGTTAATCATGATTAAAGCTATCATATAAAAGCTTAAACATCTCAAAAACGTAACAGAATCCATTTTCCACAGATCTAGATCAAAATTCTCTCCATTTTTTCTGGATTTTTCTCAAGAACACACCATTGCATATTGAACCGAATCTCACTCATTTCTTCATCAATTTGAGCAATTCTTGGTGCTGCAACTTCCATTCAACCTCATCTTCGACTGTTTGGAGGAATTGGTTTCAAAGGATCCACGATTTGCAGCTGTACAATCAAGGTCCTCCAATGGTGATTATTGATTTTGAACAATAGGAGCACAATTGAGCAAAACGGAGCTTCGTATCACCTTGCCTGTAGCCTGTACTGTTTCTGTTTCAGCAAGACGCGCGCTAACTCCATTGGATTCATTACTGCAAACTCCAGGTATCTCAAAATTCGATCTCAATCTTTCAATGAATAATTGTGTGCGTGAGAAAGAGCATGTCACGTAGGTTATCAGGCTGGTTTCAGAATTGAAAATGATCAATCGTAGGCTTAGAAATCTTAACTCGAAGTTTAGATCTAAAACCCTAACGCATTCGATTCTTGAGATTTAGGAAGTTTTAGGTTAATTGGAATGTATATTCATGTTCTCCTTGATCATACGGTTCGAATGGATGTAGTCTCGTGCGTTTTGGTTAGGTTTTGAGAGTTACGTGTTCTTGAGCCATGGTTGAACTTTCTGGAAATTTATCGTTGAAGATGATGATAATATGCTGTTTGATCCTATTTCCAGTTTGAAATTTTGAATTCCAAGTTTACCGCCCCCGCCTTACTAATTACGATTCTGCCATTATTGTTTTAATTTAATTAATTTCAATTAATTCCAAAAAATCATAAAAAATACCTAACACCTTAGAAAAATCATAGAAAAATGTAGAAAAATCACAAAAATATAAAATAATTTTGTTGACTTTGTCTTTGACTGTAGATGATTTTTGACCTATTGGTCAAAGTTGTGCATGGAATATTTTTCATTTGACCTAGGGTTTCTTCCACATGTGTATATTTTGATACCTTAGACTAATTTGATCATGAAATTCTCATATTGTATGATAAATGGCTGAAAATTTTTGTGATGATCCTTGACTGATTGATGCTTATTTCCATATAAATTTTATGAGTTTTTGATACCTGGCTATGGAGTTATGAATTTTTGAACTTAGGTGTGACAATTGGTGTCACACCTCTTGATGCCAATTTGTTGGATTTTTTAGTATGACCTATCCTTGTTAGAATTGATTGAAATTTGGCATGGATGCTCATTAACATGTTAGGATCCTTTGTGAATTTTTGTGGAATTATTCATTGTGTTTTCTAATTGATCATGATTTTTCATTTCTGATGATTGAATTTGCAAGCTTGTGTGACATAGGTTGGTAGATTCATTGTGAAATGCTCATATGGTACTGTATCATCATGAAATTTGATATGCTTGTAATAGACACATAATGTGACATCCCTGTTTTGGTCTCATCCATTTCTTTTTTGTTTTCATTAAGATATGGATTTTTGAAGTGGAAGTATGTATTGATGTTGTGATTTGGAGCATGAAATTGTGACTGTTTTTGTTGATTTTCATTGATGTGGTTCCATTTGCCCAATTAAGCTGAAATTTGGTGTGCCATCCCTTGATTATCCCCTGTTTAGGTGTAATTTATTTGAGAATTTTTGGGATTGTGTTGATGTGGATTTGAATGCCATAGTTCTGTTTGTATGCTTAGTGCTTCCTTTGAACTAGTTTGCCTTATTTTGTGCATAGAATGAGCATGATGAATGATATGACCATGAAATTTGATAGAGTGCTTCCTAACACATTAAGCTAGCATTTAGCTT
The DNA here is from genome assembly GCF_024323335.1 of Lathyrus oleraceus. NCBI lineage: Eukaryota > Viridiplantae > Streptophyta > Magnoliopsida > Fabales > Fabaceae > Lathyrus > Lathyrus oleraceus. The sequence goes on from NC_066583.1 coordinate 488,332,250, forward strand.
TGGTCCCACTAATTTCCCATTTACCATCACTGTTTACCATTTAATTGAAGTAGATGCCCATCTTTGGACCTCATTTGGTTGTGTTTTTGCATGCTTAGACATGTTGAATTAATTCCCATTGTTCCATTAGTCCAAATTGCTTGAAATTTGACATGTAGCTTGTTGAATGTCCTCTGTTTAGGATATAATTTTTGTGGAATTTTCCATGCTGTTTTGATATTTTTTGTGATGTGATCTTGCTGATTGCTCATATGTGGTTTAACATTGTTCACTTTGCCTTATATGTTGCATAAATTGAAATGTGTGCATAGTTAGGGTGTGGGACCAATTGGTATCCCTTTGTAATTGAAATGGCTTGACTTTGATCATGAATTGGTTGCTGTTTTAGGATTTTTCCATCTTTTTGACCCTAGGCTAGTCCTAGTGGTCATGTTACTTACATTTGAATGTGATTGTGGCTTTTCAGGTTAAGAAGTTAATGATTAAGGGAATTGTTTCACATTTGGGATATTTTACTTGACTTGTAAACTAATGTGGCTGTTTTGTAGGATGTTGGTTCACATTGAGCTTTGTGCTATGCACATTATTGTTTGGTTATGATTGTACATTGTTGATTCTCGTATTGTTGTCTGATTATGAATGAGATACTGATTCTGTTTGACTGTTTCCAGGTACCCTTAGTTGCTCAGTTCTCTTAAGAACTTGCATTGCTTTGCTTATAAGCAATTGGCATTGAGGTATAGAACTTTCTTCTTCATGTAGTCTGGAGACCCGGCTGTTACCGGGCCGGGCAAACTGTCTGAAGTCCTCCTTAAGAGGCAATGCTTGTGTATGTTTATATTTGTCCCAAGCAGGAAAAGTCCTCATTTGAGGCAATTGGTGGAAGGTAGGGATAAGCAATCTATCCCCCACTATTCTGTGAGTCTTCTCCTTGCTCCCATTACATGGTTGTAGCATTGAGATCCAAGCCCAAGATCTTGTACATTGTACAGTCGAGTCTATGTCCTGAGCGTAGAAGGGTCCCCCCATTCTGGACCCACGCTCCCTTGTCTGATGCTCTCTCTGACTTGAGATAGAAGCAATGAGGCACACCCCTCATCACCTTTCATCTGGCTTCACCTTAGCCCCTCAATGGCAAGGTTAAGAGCTAACCTGACCCTGATACAGAGGCTTGTTTGTTGAGGTTGATATGACCCCTCGACTAAAGCCTAGCCTTGATGTTTGAGCCCCTTGTTGGTGTGTTTATTTCATGCTGTATATGTTTGTGTGGTGTGATTGTATCCCCTAGGTTTGCTAGACTCCGCGTAGTCTCGTTTGCATGTCAATTAAGGTAGCACGGTTCCTTCGTATAGGACTTCCTTTCTTGCTTGAGCTTTCCTAAAACACAAACAAACATTATCCCCTCTTAAGGATACGTCAACTCCTTCTACTACAGGTGAGTAAGTCTCCAAAGGTCGAGCATCCGGTAGATTGTGTAGTGACGTCGTCCACTTAAAAAACACAAACCAACAGGAATAGTTTAGCCGAACTACGGCAACTCTGATTCTCATGTTCAGATGAGATACGTAGGCACGAGATGCGATGTCTTGTCGAGTTTGACTAACAACTAACACTAATTCTTTTCTCTCGCCCTCGTTGCGATTGAGACCTCCCCTTTCTCTTGCCCTAGTTGCAATCGAGACCCTTCTTCTTCCTGTGTCTTGTTGTGTGCTTGGAAGCTGATGTAAGTCCATCGAGTGGCATTCGGGTTCCAGTGTGCGTGTGTTTTGGTTCGGATGCTGATGTAAGTCCAGTGATTGGCATTCAGGCTCCATGTTAGCCTTCTTGTGTGTGTTTTGGTTCGGATGCTGATGTAAGTCCAGTGATTGGCATTCAGGCTCCACGTTTGCCTTTGCCTGTGTTTGTTTGTGCGCGTGTTTGCCGAGCTACGAATGCTCTAATTCTTCTTCGTCCAAAGGAGATACGTATGCATAGGATGCGACATCCTAGCGAGCATGTGTCGTTTCCCCAGTCCGAACTACTTTGACTCTGATGTCTATGATTGATAGACTAAGTAGGCCCAGGATGCGATATCCTGCCGAGTCAGTTTCAGTCTGTTTTCTTGTGTCTCTTTCAGCCAGTGTGTGTGTGTGTGAGCAATGTTTTAGCAACCATTTTCCTTCCTATTGTGCGTGGATCCCGTCGAGTACGACGGATGCGTAGGGGTGCTAATACCTTCCCTTCGCATAACCGACTCCCGATCCCATTCTCTTTGGTCGCGAGACCATGTCTTTTCCAGGTTTACTCTGAGCGTTTCCTTTCCCTCTTTTGGGATAAATAACGCACGGTGGCGGCTCTGTTGTTCTTGTTTTCCGCCGGTTTTTCGCGTAATGCGACAAGTTACACAAAACATAATTACAACATTTTATCTGGACTTGCTCTCACTTATTTTATCCGATATACCGCTCAACATCAGTGGGTCACTTTCTTCCCGGAAACCATGACTACCCTTCCTTTCACTGAGTTACACAAAACATAATTACAACATTTTATCTGGACTTGGTTAATCAATACTCATTAATTCTTCATAAGAAAATTTATTGATTCCCTGACCATAAATAATATTGACTGCTCTTTTCTTGTTATTCCTTCAACAAATGCAACAACTTTGTAATCCATTTATTGATAATCCCATAAACTTCACTTGATATGTTACTGTATGCTACAAGCCCTTACTCCTACTTCTTCCCTTCTCTCGTACTACTCCAATAAGATAGAACCATTAGCACGAGATTATATTACCCTCATCCTTACCTCCATTCTTACGAGTAACTATCTCCCTGATCCCCATAGACTTGATTGAGCTCTTTCATCCATCACCTTCCATTGTGATACTCTGATTCCAATAGTGGAATACTTGGGATTCCTAGGCACTACTGTTTAGCTAACAATCTTCAAAGAAACACACTTACCCTCAGAGTGCCTATTGTCCAAAATTGTACTAGAACCTTACCGACTTCCATTAGTAGAATAACTTCCTTGATGACTCACAAAAGTGTAGAATAAAACCAACACTCTTCATAAGATAGGTATCCAGGAGTTACATTGCTACAACCATAAAAACGTAGAACATCTAAATTCATCATGTGTTTGATGCAGCTAAACCAAATTAGTTTGACAATTTCCGGTTCCGGTTACTATATTCCATATCAAATCCTCTTGTAGGGCTTTAATTCATTCAAGATTTCTCCTGACACATAATCTCGACCAATAACAAAGTAACACCGTCAAGGAACTTTAAATCATAAACAAAACACCACTTCTAAGGAACTTAAGCAATCTAGAACATAACTATGAGTGTCCATACACCTCATAGAGCCACACACAATACTTCACACATATCTAGAGACAACATTTCACTTCGTATCCAAAATCATTCATCTCAATCGTCTTGTCCCATCTTCCATAATCTTAGCTCATGCTCTTACTAATATACAGTCCGAGTTACATGTTTAAATTTAGGAATAACTGATTCTCGTTCCTCCTGGGAAGTAAAACTCATGAATCTTTCCAATAGGGTAGAGTATCATCGTACACATCCACTACCACCCTCAGGGAGTCTACATCTAAGGCTATGAATCCGAATGAACTAATCAATTTCATACCATGACCAACCACTTCACACCTTAGCAATATATGCCACATACCTAGCTAATCTCTTCCAGATCATCACTTAGTAGGTCTCTTCCAAGTCTGTTCCGTATAGTTATTCATAATCATAATAGTGGTACTTCCCAGACTTACTTAAACTGAGCATGGTCCACCAGGTTGGTTTTCCCACGCGTCTAACTTCCATAATATCTCCTCAGATGACCAACTACACACTACACCTTCAGAAATCCCAATTCCAAAACTACCAATCTAACTTGTGGTGACTTACAACTCCATCATCAATTTGTACATCCACAACGATACATTTATGCCAATTAAGACACCCTTAGCTCCAACACGGTGTGAATGTTTATACTCCGCGACCAACCAACCAAACACTTCTCAAGAAGATAAATAACAACTAGACTTCTAATAAGCCAATATTACTCTTGTAATTAAAAAAATGCACTTAAGATGAACCTTATCATTGCCACACACTTATGACTGGAATTTTCTTCTAAACCAATACCTACTACACACTTCGTCATACCGGGGTTACTTGTCCCTATGACTTCCCACGAATAATCCTCATTGCCTCCCAATAAACTCTTGCAACATAACATATTCAACATGCTACACTTAGTCCACATGCTCCAGCTTAGCTTATCTTTCATTGTCTATCATAAGATCAAATTCTTAGAATACAAGACTCACTACTCAACAAAATGTATGTTACTTTACATCCATCTCAAGACAAGGAATCCATTACGCTTACTTGTGACCATAATGCTGCTATCACATACTTCTCTTAATACCAAGGTTTAACTTCCTCTATTCCACTACATACTCTAGAAATCCTTGATGTGAACAATCATCAACTACACGCCCATAACTTCATCTTAATGAATCTTAATGGTCCCATTGTGCCTTTATCTAAAATGTAGCCCATTACGACAGTTGTATTGCAACATCCACACTACTTCCACACTCGGTGTTCACTTGTCTTCCCATGGTAATTCTCCCAGTTCCAATTACAAAACCATTCTACTAGAAGTCCTTAAATCCAACCTAATTTCTCTTATCCTCAACCAGTTCTCATACAACCAAAACCCACTGGAGCTTCCATTACTATATAATATGCGTTATCTGTCTCCAACACAAACTCTTATAATTGATCTTTAGGTAACTCATCATTCCATAATGGTCTCTTACTAACACTGAACCGCTGACGAGCTATCTCAAATCCAATCTCCCTTCTAAAACTGAACATACTTGGTTTATCTTCTATCCTCCATTGGTTCATACATGTTTCACTTGGAATAGGCAACCATGTCCTCGAGTCTCTCCTTAGACTTCACCACTACCTTAGGATCCCAACAAGACTGAACGCCCTTATCCATCAAGTCTTTAACCACTTGCAAGATACAATTCCAAATATATATATGCTACATGAAGTTTTCTCGTTCTTCCAAAATATTTTAGTGGCCTTAGAAACTGAAACACTAATACACTACCTCACTTCCAGACCTTATGCCTTATGCGTAACATAACCATCCTTTCTCCTTTACCATACGGAATTACTCACCATACTATTCCATATTAGTGAGTGTATCTTATCCCACTAGCAAATTCATTCATCCCTCAAAATTCTAACAAACTCATCCGATAGAATTCCCCAATTTCTCAACTCCGTTAACACTGCAGAATCCCTTGAACGATACACTACTCTCCAATTCCATAATACCCAAATCACAACGCCTTTGAAACTTCAACTGGGCCATCTAGTTCTCCTTACTTTCTAACTCTTGGCTTGAGCCTACTCTCAAAGCACAAGTTCAACCCACACTTCGGAGTCCTCGTGGTCGCTAAACCTCGTGGTCTCTTTTGTTAATAATTAATCTCTTTAGAGTTCACTGGTTACTCTATTGGTCCCAATTGACAACACTTAGAGCACATAGGAGCTCTGATTGTTACAACTAACAAAAGATATAGTACACGGGTACTCAATTGATATCAACTGACAACTAATTGAGCATTTAAGGGAATAAGAGATATTATAGAAAAACACCACGAACAACCGATAAAAAAAGGAATCGATAGTAAGTGAGAATTTTCTTACCTTTTGATCTTCTACTAAATTAAACAAATTCTACATTCTCTGTGAAACTAATGGTATTGTAAAGTTACTAATGCTATGATATATGGGTTATCAAATATGAAGAGTTTAAAAAGTGGAAGATGCAGTGTATAAAAAAAGAAAAACTTAATGTTTGAAGTATATAAAAGTGAAGGAATCATTGGGAACAATAAATTATGCATGGTTTTATAGAGAAAAAAAAGTAAACGAGTCATTAGTTAACCTTTATACTAAGTAAAATTAATCATTAATTATTCCTTTGCATTTGCAAAGTTATGTGTAAGAAGTAATGGCATTTGCCGAGATAGTTCATAGAAAACAAATTAGAAGCAATAGTGCATTTAATACAAAAGTAGAATCACATTAAAAAAATTAAAAGAAAATTAAGAAATTAATAAAGTGATTAGGATTGAAATGACCATTATGGATATAAAAAACTATGTTTAATTACTCTTAATCAAGATTTATACATTAATTTGGTAGTAGCTTATTTTCTTATACTCAAAATAGATTCACACATGGTTAAAGTTGGTGTGGTTGCAAGATCAAACAATAATGAAGAATTGCAAAGTATTATCATATTTTATAATTATAAGTTTTGTTATCTATTAATTAAAATACTTTTTTTATAAACATTTAAAGAATAACTTTACTTTATTAAATAGTATGAATTTCATTGTGGGGCTTCTTTTTTTAGAGCAACACCAATGTGAGAGACACACTGCATATTCCCCTAAAATCTTAAGGTGATAGATGAATGGATTTTCTAACTTATAAATGTTAAAGTATCTATATTTCCAATCAATGTGGGATTATTATCCATACTAATCACACTTGATAAATTCCCAACACCTCCCTTCAGCGTGAGTCCACAATGCTCCCCCTCAAGGGAAAGCTGTCGCCATTGACACACTTCAACGGAACATTTCTTATTCACCACACTGACACCGTTGTATTTCGATACAAGTAAGTTAGTCCATTTCTCGGACAACTGACTTTGATACCCCTTTGTTGGGGGAGTTTTTCACTAGGGAGCATTGAATATTATGTGACTTCTTTTTTTTAGAGCAACGCATTTGTGAGAGACGCACCACATATTTACCTAAAATTTTAAGGTGATAGGTGAGTGGGTTCGTCTCCATATTTTCAATCAATGTGAGACTATTATCAACATTACTCATACTAGATACATTCTCAACAATCACTTCAAGATTTCAACAAACACATAGTGTGCACCCGTGAAAAAGAAATAGAGCAATGTAAGATTCATAGAAACATTTTAACAAACACACAGTGTGCACGCGCGTCAAACAGAAACATAAATAAGCTCACAGAAATTGAATTCTCTAATATATAATGTTAACCAACACAATAATGCAATATAAGTAGAATTTTAATAATTAAACAAAAACGCCAAAATCTAAACAAAGAGAATCAATTTTCAATCCTATTTTTCATTATCATAACAATTTTAATTAACGGGGATGAAGGTAAGCAGGTCTCATTTTTCTAATGCTCATGTAAGTTTTGTTTTTCTTGCATCAACATTGAGATGCTTATCCTCTCTAATTTCCAGATCGCGTAAAATTACACATGAGATGCTTCAAAATCTATACAAAAACAAAGAATCATAAGAAGAAGAATCATTCAGATGAATAACACTCACATACATTAAAATAATTAACAAAAACATGATGACGGTGAATAATAATAACTCAAAATAAAATACTCATAAAAATTACAAATTTGAAATCGAAACAGATTTAAGATTTGTGTTGAGTATAAATAATTTTTTTAAACATAATGAATAATTGTTTGAAGAAAATGATATAGAACACCACAAAGAAGATAAAGAAAAACACCACGAACAACCGATAAAAAAAGGAATCAATAGTAAGTGAGAATTTTCTTACCTTTTGATCTTCTACTAAATTCAACAAATGCTACATTCTCTGTGAAACTGATGGTATTGTAAAGTTACTAATGCTATGATATATGGGTTATGAAATATGAAGAGTTTAAAAAGTGGAAGATGCAGTGTATAAAAAAAGAAAAAGTTAATGTTTGAAGTATAGAAAAGTGAAGGAATCATTGGGAACCACAAAATATACATGGTTTATAGAAGAAAAAAAAGTAAACCAGCCATATTTTAACTTTTATACTAAGTAAAATTAATCATTAATTATTCCTTTGAATTTGCAAGGTTATATGTAAGAAGTAATGACATTTGCAGAGATAGTTCATTGAAAACAAATTGGAAGCAATAGTGCATTCAATACAAAAGTAGAATCACATTAAAAAAGATAAAAGCAAATTAAGAAATTAAAAAGTGATTAGGATTGAAATATCCATTATGAATATAAAAAACTATGTTTAATTACTCTTAACCAAGATTTATACGTTAATTTGGTAGTAGTTTATTTTCATATACTCAAAATAGATTCACACATGGTTAAAGTTGGTGTGGTTGCAAGATCAAACAATAATGAAGAATTGCAAAGTATTATCATATTTTATAATTATAAGTTTTGGTATCTATTAATTAAAATACTTTGTTATAAACATTTAAAGAACAACACAACTTTATTAAATAGTATGAATTTCATTCTGGGAGTTCTTTTTTTTAGAGCAACACCATTTTGGGAGACACACCATATATTCACCTAAAATCTTAAGGTGATAGGTGAATGGCTTTTCTCACTTATAAATGTTGAAGTATCCATATTTCCAACCAATGTGGGATTATTGTCCATACTAATCACACTTGATACATTCCCAACACCTCCCTTAAGTGTGAGTCCACAATGCTCCCCCTCAAGTGAAAGCTCTCATCGTTGACACACTTCAACGGAGCATTTCTTATTTATCACACAGGCACCGTTGTATTTCGATACATGTAAGTCAGTCCATTTCTCGAATCAATGGATTTGATACCATTTGTTGGGGGAGTTTTTCGCTAGGGAGCATTGAATATTATGAGACTTATTTTTTTAGAGCAACACCTTTGTGAGATACGCATGACATATTCATCTAAAACCTTAAGGTGATAGGTGAGTGGTTTCTCTCAGTTATAAATGCTCAAGTCTCCATATTTTCAACCAATGTGGGACTATTACCCACAGTACTCATACTTGATACATTTTCAACAATCACTTCAAGATTTCAACAAACACATAGTGTGCACCCGTGAAAAAGATATAGAGCAACAGAAGATTCAAGGCAACATATTAATAGACACAAAATGTGCACGAGCATCAAACAGAAACATAAATAAGCTAACAGAAATTGAATTCTCTAATATATAATGTTAATCAACACAATAATGCAATATCCATAGAATATTAATAAATAAACAAAAGCGCCAAAATCTAAACAAAGAGAATCAATTTGCAATCTTATTTTTCATTATCATAACAATTTTAATTAACGGGGATGAAGGTGAACAAGCCTCATTTTTCTAATGCTCGTGTAAGTTTTGTTTTTCTTGCATGAAGATTGAGATGCTTATCCTCTCTAATTTCCAGATCGCGTAAAATTACACATGAGTTGTTTCAAAATCTATACAAAAAAAAGAATCATAAGAAGAAGAATCATTGAGATGAATAACACTCTCATACAATAACATAATTAACAAAAACCTGAAGATGATGAATAATAATAACCCAAAATAAATTACTCATAAAAATTACAAATTTGAAATTGAAATAGATCTAAGATTTGTGTAGAGTATAAGTATTTTTTTTAAACATGATGAAAAATTGTTTGAAGAAAATGATATAGAACACCACGAAGAAGATGAAGAAGAACACCACGAACAACCAATAAAAAATGGAATTAATAGTAAGTGAGATTTTTTTAAACTTTTGATCTTCTACAAAATTCAACAAATGTTACATTTTCTGTGAAACTGATGGTATTTTAAAGTGTCTAATGTTATGATATATGGGTTATGAAATACAAAGAGTTTAAAACGTGGAAGATGTAGTGTATAAAAACTAGAAGAAGTTAATGTTTGAAGTATAGAAAAGTGAAGGAATCATTGGGAACGATAAAATATGCATGATTTATAGAGAGAGAAAAGTAAACCAATCATATTTTAACCTTTATACTAAGTAAAATTAATCATTAATTATTCATTTGCATTTGCAAAGTTATGTGTAAGAAGTAATGGAATTTTCAGAGATAGTTCATTAAAAACAAATTGGAAGCAATAGTGCATTCAATACAAAAGTAGAATCACATTAAAAAAAGTAAAAGAAAATTAAGAAATTAATAAAGTGATTATGATTTAAATGACCATTATAGATATAAAAAGCTTTGTTTAATTACTCTTAATCAGGATTTATACGTTGATTTGGTACAACTTTATTTTCTTATACTAAAAATAGATTCAAACATGGTCATAGTTGATGTGATTGAGAGATCAAACAATAATGAAGAATTGAAAAGTATTATCATATTTTATAATTACAATTTTTGGTATCTCTTAATCAAAGTACTTTGTTATAAACATTTAAATCACAACTTTACTTTATTAAATAGTATGAATTTCATTGCGGGATTTCTTTTTTTTAGGTGATATGTGAATGGGTTTTCTCACTTATAAATGTTCAAGTATCCATATTTCCAACCAATGTGGGACTATTGTCCATACTAATCACACATGATACATTCCCAACACCCCCCTTAAGTGTGAGTCCACAATGGTCTCCCTCAAGCGAAAGCTCTACCCGTTACCACTCTTCAATGAAACATTTCTTATTCACCACACTGACACCGCTGAATTTCGATACAAGTAAGTTGGTCCATTTCTCAAACCAAAGGCTCTGATACCATTTGTTGTGGGAGTTTTTCACTAAGCAGTATTAAACATTATGAGACTTCTTTTTTTAGAGCAATACCTTTGTGAGATACGCACCACATATTCACCTAAAATCTTAAGGTGATAGGTGAGTAGGTTCTCTCAGTTATAAATGCTCAAGTCTCCACATTTCTAAATAATATGGGACAATTATTCACACTACTCATACTTGATACATTATCAACAATCACTTCAAGATTTCAACAAACACATAGTGTGCACCCGTGAAAAATAAATAGAGAAACCTAAGATTCAAGGCAACATTTTAACAAACACACAGTGTGCACGCGCGTCAAACAAAAACATAAATAAGCTAACAGATATTGAATTCTCTAATATCTAATGTTAACCAACACAATAATGAAATATCCATAGAATATTAATAAATAAACAAAACGCCAAAATCTAAACAAAGAGAATCAATTTGCAATCTTATTTTTCATTATCATAACAATTTTAATTAACGGGGATGAAGGTAAACAAGTCTCATTTTTCTAATGCTCATGTAAGTTTTATTTTTCTTGCATCAACATTGAGATGCTTATCCTCTCTAATTTCCAGATCGCGTAAAATTACACATGAGTTGCTTCAAAATCTATACAAAAAAAAGAATCATAAGAAGAAGAATCATTGAGATGAATAACAGTCTCATACAATAACAAATTAACAAAAACCTGAAGATGATGAATAATAATAACCCAAAATAAATTACTCATAAAAATTACAAATTTGAAATTGAAACATATCTAAGATTTGTGTAGAGTATAAATTTTTTTAAACATAATGAACAATTGTTTGAAGAAAATGATATAGAACACCACAAAGAAGATGAAGAAGAACACCACGAGTAAGTGAGAACTTTTTTACCTTTTCACCTTCTTCTAAATTCAAAAAATGCTACATTCTCTGTGAAACCGATGGTATTGTAAAGTTGTTAATGCTATGATATATGGGTTATGAAATATGAAGAGTTTAAAAAGTGGAAGTTGCAAGGTATAAAAAAAGAAAAAGTTAGGGTCTGTTTGAAATGCATCTTAAAAACTCTTTTTTAGTTTTTGAAAATTTAAAATTTAAAAATTTGTTTGAATATAATGTTTTGTAAAAGTATTTTTAAAAACTCTTTTCTATTTTTCAGTTTTTAAAAGAAAAAAAGTAAAACTGTTTAGTTGTGTTTTGCTTCTTACTTTTTAGTTTTTAATATTATAAAACTTTTAGAAAAAACATAAAAATTTATAATTTTCATTAATAACATTAATGTAATTTTAATAATTTTTATATTTTAAAAATAAAATAGAAAAACGTATTTGAAAAAGTATGTTATTTATTTTATTTATGCTCTTTTTATGTTTAAGTAATCTTTTCAAATATGTTTATTTATTTTACTTAATTTTTTTTGTGTGTTTCTTAATTATTTTCACTATATAATTTTTTTTGCTATTAAATGTGGAATCCCATTTTTTACTTGTTTTTTTATTATTATTATTATTATAAACAAGTGTTATGTGATTTGTAAAATTAAAAATTGATTTAACCCAATTATTTGTATTCGACCAAATATCAATTAATTTTCTTAAGTTTGTAATATTTTATACAATAAAATAGATTTTAAAAGTAAATGACAAAATATATATTTTTATTCTCTTCTTAAAATACTATTAAAAGATTAGATTATCAAACAAGTTTTTTCATTTTCATATTTTCAAAACAGTTTTTAAAAATTAGTTTATCAAATAATTTTTTTTAATTTTCTTCTTAAAAATAGTTTTTTAAAATAGATTTGAAAAATAAATTTTAAGAACTAAAATTGAAAAGTGTTTCAAAGAGGCCCTTAATGTTTGAAGTATAGAAAAAAGAAGGAATCATTGGGAACGACAAAATATGCATGGTTTATAGAAGAAAAAAAAGTAAACCAACCATATTTTAACCTTTATACTAAGTAAAATTAATCATTAATGATTCCTTTTAATTTGCAAGGTTATGTGTAAGAAGTAATGGCATTTGCAGAGATAGTTCATTGAAAAAAATTGGAAGCAATAGTGGATTCAATACAAAAGTAGAATCACATTAAAAAAAGTAAAAGAAAATTAAGAAATTAATAAAGTGATTATGATTGAAATGACCATTTTGGATATAAAAAACTTTGTTTAATTACTCTTAATCAGGATTTATACTTTAATTAGGTAGTAGTTTATTTTCTTAATCAGGATTTATACTTTAATTAGGTAGTAGTTTATTTTCTTATACTAAAAGTAGATTCAAACATGGTTACAGTTGGTCTGATTGCGAGATCAAACAATAACGAAGAATTGCAAAGTATTATCATATTTAATAATTATAATTTTTGGTATATAGTAATTAAATTACTTTGATATAAACATTTAAATAACAACTTTACTTTATTAAATAGTATGAATTTCATTGTGGAATTTCTTTTTTTGAGATCAACACCATTGTGAGAGACACACCACATATTCACCTAAAACCTAAAGGTGATATGTGAATGGGTTTTCTCACTTATAAATGTTCAAGTATCCATATTTCCAACCAATGAGGGACTATTGTCCATACTAATCAACACCTCCTTAAGTGTGAGCCCACAATGCTCCCCCTCAAGTGAAAGTTCTCGCCGTTGACACACTTCAACGGAACATTTCTGATTCACCACACTGGCGCCGTTGAATTTCGATACAAGTAAGTCAGTCCATTTCTCGAACCAAAGGCTCTGATACCGTTTGTTGTGGGAGTTTTTCACTAGGGAGCATTGAACCATATGAGACTTTTTTTAGAGCAACACCTTTATGAGAGACGCACCACAGATTCACCTAAAACCTAAAGGTGATAGGTGAGTGAGTTCTCTCAGTTATAAATGTCAAGTCTCCACATTTTCAACCAATGTGAGACTATTATCCACCCAACTCACACTTGATACATTCTCAACAATCACTTCAAGATTTCAAAAAACACATAGTGTGCACCCGTGAAAAAGAAATAGAGCAACGTAAGATTCACTGGAACATTTTAATAAAACACACAGTGTGCACGCGCCTAAAACAGAAACATAAATAAGCTAGCAGAAATTGAATTCTCTAATATATAATGTTAACCAACACAATAATGCAATATCCATAGAATATTAATAAATAAACAAAAGCGCCAAAGTCTAAACAAAGAGAATCAATTTGCAATCTTATTTTTCATTATCATAACAATTTTAATTAACGGGGATGAAGGTGAATAAGTCTCATTTTTCTAATGCTCGTATAAGTTTTGTTTTTCTTGCATCAACATTGAGATGCAATAGTGCATTCAATACAAAAGTAGAATCACATTAAAAAAAAGTAAACAAAAATTAAGAATTTAATAAAGTGATTATGATTGAAATGACCATTATGGATATAAAAAATTTTGTTTAATTACTCTTAATTAGGATTTATACGTAAATTTGGTAGTAGTTTATTTTCTTATACTAAAAATAGATTCACACATGGTTATAGTTGGTGTGGTTGCGAGATCAAACAATAATGAAGAGTTGTAAAATATTATCATATTTTATAATTATAATTTTTGGTATCTATGAATTAAAATACTTTGTTATAAACATTTAAAGAACAACTTTACTTTATTAAATAGTATGAATTTCTGTGTAAATAGAAAATCTTTAAGCTGAAAAAAAATAGTTTTATTTCTTTGTGTTCCATTTTATTTAAGGTCCGTTATTAATATTAGAATAATGTTTATATATATATATATATATATATATATATATATATATATATATATATATATATATATATATATATATATATATATATATATATATATATATATATATATATATATATATATGGCATATCTATAATGAAAATACTTTTTTATATGACAATAAGAAGAATATTTATTAGTCTTTAGATTAAAAACAAATTATTGAGATTAAGGAGTTCATTTAAGGATCATGTGTGTCTACTTCATATGCATAATAAATGATGAAAGAGACATACACATGTCCCTTAAATGAATGTTTTAATCTTAATCATTTATTTTTAATCTAAAGACTAATAGTTATTTTTATCATTCTAATATAAAAATAACTTTAAAAATTAAACTATTTCAATTAATGTTTAAAAATTGGAATGGTCATCAAACTTGTGAGAGTACCGATTCCTTGATTTATTGATTTCAGTTGAATAAACCAATTATTCTTACAAAAATATATAATGAATCCTTAAAAACATTAATGATATTTAAATAAATTAAAATTTTCAAAATATCAAAATTTCACAAGTTTATTTTTTAAATTAAAATTTTAAACATAGTCATCTCACACAACAAAATTATACAAAATACAAATCTAAATAAATTTTGAACAAAGTCAAATTGCAATTTAAACTGAATAAAAAAATAACTACAAAAGTACAAATAAGTGCATTGTCTAATAAATTTAATTTGAAGCAGAGAAAGTTGTTCTAACTAAGTTTTATACAAAATCTATTTATTTTTAATTTAATTTAATTTTTTTTAAAATTATCAAAACTAAATCGTTAGGTCGGAGGAAAAAAATAAGCATTTAACCCGTCAATTTTCTAAAACGGTTGGTTCTCGTTGATTCGGTCCGGTTTTTAAAATATTGATTTAATGTTGTTATTTATAAAATAAAATATTTAATTCTTGTTAATATTTATAATTTAACAATAAGATTTTATTCATACATAATTATTACATCCCAATATTCAACTTAATTTAAAATTGGGGGTATTATATTAGGTATCTTCCTTGTGGAAGATGGTGGATAAAAACATCCACACTGCACACGAATACATTCTGGTTTCTCGTTACCACATATTTTCCGACAATCTTGATCGATTTTACATGAATTCTTTCCTTCGGATGCCAAACAAAAATCTACATTTTCGACCAAAATATGTGTGTAAGATTAGTGTTGAATGAAAAGAATGAAAGATTTAAAGTTTAAATTAATATATAAAAGTTAAACATGCTGTGAATATTAGTGTTGAATTTATTATACCTGATGTGAACATACTATAATCTTCTTTACGTACCTATTTATATATGCATATTATGATGTGATAATGCTTGTACTTAAAAAAGAAAAAAAAATATAATAAAAATTATATCTAGAATATTTCTTCCAACTAATATTAAAAGTTATAATATTTCTTTACCAAAAAAAGTTATAATATTTTATTAAATATTTAAACAGCAGTTACCTAATTCTCCATAATCCTATATTTAGAAATAAAATAGTAGTTATCTAATTCTCTATATTCAAAGCTTAAAAGTTACTATAATGAAAATAAAAATACTATTATGTTTTAGAAAAACACTAATAAAGAACCCATGATTTCATACGAGAGTTTGTTTATATATTTTTTAAAATAATGATTAATAAATATTTATTTTTTAATATTTGAATTAATTATTGTAGTGTTTCCATTTCATATAATTTTTACAAAAGTAGTTTATAATTTTTTTTAAAACATATTTGAATCAATAATTTCATTTATCACGTTTCAAATAACTATTACAATAGGATAAACAAAACTTATTAAAATGTACAATTGCAAAAAAGTTAAGATTAACTTGTAGCGGTAAATTCATGACTATCAAGCTATGGATAAACTTGACATCAATAAAACTAGAGTCGCCACCATGCTTTTATTGTTTTCAAAGGAAAAGGGAAAAGTACAAACAAAACCCAAAGATAATAAGTTTTCAAATCAAAACTAATAAATGACAGAGATTAAAGGTAAGGGAGTTGGTTACACAGAGGAAAGGTGTTAGCACCTAAAGTGTCCTAGGTACTCCTAGGGAGCCCTCTTTTGCGTGCATATGTTTTTTTGGTATAAATGATGTTTGATAAAATATTGAGTGTGGGGATGAGAAAATAATTCGTTGATTATATTTTTGTGTTTGACAAGACCTTCGGTCTTGTGCCTACGTACCAACATAAAAATGAGGGATCAAAATCTCGTAGTTCGTGATAAAAATTTCAAAGAAGTTGGTGAATTGATTTTAACAAAGGTTTAAATGAAAAGGAAAAAAAAAGTCAAAGATTTGAATGGGGTTGTTAATTATTTTTGTCTTTTGAAATTTAAGTCAATATGGTTAAGTTTATTTACAAATTTGATTTAAGAAAAAGTTTAAAAATCCAATGGCATAAGGCCAAAGTTTATAATCATTAAAACATGTTTAAGTTTGAAATCACAAGCAAAGAATTTTTTTGAAAAGAGAGAGAGATTTTGAAATTAAAGAATTGGGGGGAGATGAAAAGACTACCCTAAGCAAAAATTTAAAAGTTAAGAGTTGAAAAGATCTGACCAATGAGATGCAATCCAACAGACAAGAATGCCATATAGAAACCCATTTTTCTTTGGAATTTGATCAAGCAATAAGCAATAAGCAATAAGCAATGAGCAATATCCATACATCATAAAGATCAAGGCATCAAATAAAGATAGTCAGAATATCCAAGCAAGCAACTCCAATAACTAGCAGTCTTCAATGTCTTCCAATGCATCAGATGAAAATATCCCTTGAAGTGAACTCATAACAATCATCAGACATCATCAATAACAAAATAACAATTAAGCACAGAGACAAAGTAGCAGATGAATCAAAGAGATCCAAGGTCTTGCATCAGATGAAAGTCACTATCAAAGATACCCCAGTCTTAGATGTTGGCATTGGCCAACTCCTTTAGCACAGGGAATGTTGTCTAGTTCTAGGTCCAAAAGTTCAGATCAAGTCCCAACAGTCCACCAAATGTTTTTTAGGACTTTTATTATTATTAGGTGTTTTAGGGTCCTAAGACCTCAAACAAAATCAAAACACACAAACAAATATATACAATCACAAGATATGGCTCAAATGAGCAAAGTGAAAATGACTTAAATATAAACAAGTTATATGAAATGTAAATGGCAATAAATGATAAATGACTGAAATTTAAATTGGATAAAGTAAATGACTTGAAAGTAAAAGCATAATGAATAAGAGTTAGTCAATGGTAAGTCAAATGTTAGTGTTGAGTTTTAATTGATTAAGTCATTCTTTGGAGAACACTCAACCATTCATTTACAAGTATGAACCCTTAAACCAAGACATCTTCAATGAGAAGGGTTCCAACTTGGATAATTCAACAAGTATGCCACTAACTCTCATGAAAGGAAAAAAGTTCAAGTCTCCACACAATGCCATGAAGAATGGGAGACTTACAATCTCACTTACTAGAATGTTAAGCTTTGAGGGTCAAATTTAGCTCTATGTTAAGCAATCGTAATTGGACTTATGTAGAAGTCACAACTATCTGAGGTCAGACAATAAAAATATAGGTGTTAATGCATGTTAGATATTTGGTACAAATAATCAAACTCCTAAAACATACCACACACTAAAATAAAATGGGAGGGACCTATCTCAGTCAGACTTGAATTGATTCATCTGACACAAGGTCATTGATGAATCAATTAGCATTTAGACATTAGAGATTTCATTTGTCAAATGAGGGAATGGGGAAGAATAGGGATGAGGATGAAGAGGGAATGGGAAATAGAACACACAAATTAAACATGAGAGGAATTTCATCTGATCAATATCATTCATTCATTTTGGGAGATGAAATATACATTTCATCAAATCCAATGGTTTTGATCAAACAAAAGTCAAATCAACCATGACCAAAGCCCAAACAGAAAGTCAAACATCACAAGACCATAAAAATGGCTCAACATAATTTTTAAACATTTAATCAATTAAAAATCACATTAAAAATGAATTAAAATGCATTTTAATTTGGACAAAACCTCAAATCCCTTCAAAACACCAAATAAATGGCTAAGGGATTTATCCTAGGTCAAACAAGGTCAAAGGACCTTAGACAAAAAATTTCACAATTTTTAGAAAGTCATAAGCATTTTAAAACAATTAGAAATATGCACAAAAACATTTAATTCATGTAAAATACCAAAAGTAATCCAAAAAATGATTTTAATTCAAAATATGGAAGAGAAAAATATTTTTTGGTGAAAGTCCCATATTTTTTGGATTAAAAATGAAGTTTCTATGAATTAAATAAAATAAGTCGATTAAATGGAAATTCAAAAAATACAAAAAAACAAGGGCCATCAGATCTGCCTCATTAATTGAGGTGGCAAATATGATGGCCAAGTGTGTGCTTCACACCATACACCTCAGTCAACGCGTCATAGGGATGCTAATTACAAGGAGCGGTCAAGATTAAAACATTTCAAATGGATCAGAAGGTTTAGAGAGTTAGAACGCACAACCGGAGCCCTAGCTCCGGTCTTCTTCTTCGGTGGACCTCACCGGACTGGTCTACCACCAACCTTCACCAAAATAATAATTGTGGACATGATTTTAAAGGAAAAATGCTCAGGAGCTCGAATCTGACCTCCATTTCATCCAATTCCAAGTATATTGAAAGATACATGGATTTGAAATTTGAGGTTCATGATCTAAGTTTCTTCTATTCGACCTTAAAGTAACTCAATCTTGTTGCCTACATTGGTAGGACTTCAGATAACCAATAATCAAGCAAAATAGTTGAGAAATAAGGGAGAATCGAAGAAGAGAAGTTTGAGAAAAATCACCTTCGGGTAGCTTCAATTCAACTTGATCTTGCTTTCAATTTACCTTGGCTCGACTCTAGAAGCTTGTAGAAAGTGAAATGGATCAAGGAGAGGCTTGGGTTCTTGGAGTTTCAATCTCAAAACAGAAGGAGAATTGAAACTCGATTTCAAGTGAAATCTTCAAGTTTATCCTTTAACGGAGGTTAGGGATGCAAGGGTTCAAATCTTGGGTAGAAGGGATCCTCCTTCTGATCATAATGGACCTGTATTTATAGGGTTATACCTTGCTTTTCACGCACATGGATTTTTTTTCCAAATTTAGCAACATTGGTGCATGGATGCATGGGCAATGATTTGGGCCCAATTCGTGATGTGATCTCACTCCAATTCGTGCACAATGGAAATGGTTTCTTAACCGAAGTTGAATATCTTTCATATCTCTTCAATTTGATCACAAATTTGAACTCATTTGGATTTGGCATGAGGGAGTTATGAATTTTAGAAGTTGACCTATAATGTTTACTCTTGGAACATTCCCTTGCAAGTTGAATTTGACATTTCTCAAAGAATCAAAGTTGGATAGGACATCTTGAAATTGATTATGAAACTTGTATAGAATTCATATCATAAAAATTGAGATAGTTATGGTCCTTAGAAGTTGACCTCTTAAGTAGGGCATAAACAAAATGACTTATAATGTTTCACCATAAAAGATGACTTTACAAGCAAAACTAGATCTTGATGTAAAACTAAAAGTTGTTTGCAATATCATAAGGAGTAACTTTTCTTTTTGAATAATTTTCATATGACAAAAATTGTAGGAGATAGGGTCTATGGAACCCCAGTTTTGACCAGTTGACTTTCTCTAGTCAACCTCTTTGAACCAACTTTCGAACTTAAAGTTCTCTTGACATTTTGGACTAATGTAGGATAATATATGCATAAGATGATGTTAAATGAAGTATCCCTTGATATCTTTGACCAATTGCTGAATAAACGTGCTAAGAAAGTCACACAAGATACCTAGATGAATTAGGGCTTCCAAGGCATATAAGCTTCAAACTCTTGATGAATTCTTGAGAAAAATGATAAATTAAGAACACATGGATCCACATATGATGTATAGAACCATTGTGAACCATCTCTTGATTGATCTTCTTGCACTGAGGGTCTTAAACCCTAGTTGTGAGCTTGATAGGGCATTGGTGGATGCTCACACTATCTATAAAAGAAACAAAGCTATACATAGACATATTTTTGGTATTTTCGTTAGTAAAAAACGAAAAATAAAGTATGATATAATCAAATGTTCTTGGTGATCTCTCCCAATGCAAACCCAATGAATGAGGGATAAGGAGGATGCCAATGTGTAATCGCAAAGTCAATGCAAATGATGAGATAGCATAAGGGATCTTAGGGTCAAAATTGGGGTCTTACAGCTACCTCTACTTAAGGACATTCTAACTGAGGATGTTAAGGTTAAAATCTTTGTATCAACTTAGTAGAATGGACTTAAATAACAACATCAAGAAATAACTTTTGGTCCCTAAGAGACCTCATGATGCATATGATATGAATGTTAAAATAATCTTTGTGGGGGACATATTGTTGTTGGTGTAAGCCCTAGAGACAAATACTTTTTGTACTTGTATCGAATTATTTATTAATAGTAAAAGGTTTTTTCTTTATTATGTTTGTCTAATAAAGTCCCTAGAATAGATAGTCCGTTTAATGTATCAAGTGTGACTTAATCATGAGATCACATTAAACATAAGGACACTATTCTTAAAGTATCCATAGTCGAGCTTTATTATAAGTGGGATAACATTAAAGAATTAAGTCTATTATGTATATAGATTGATGATCACATCTCATGAATCATGGATAAGGAGTTATCAAGTCTTAAACATAGGTATGAATATTAAGAGTAATATTTATACTGGATTGACCCGCTATGAGAATACTATATAGAATGTTATGCAAAGTCTCATAAGTTATTCTCATGGTGATAATGTGTATACCACCCTTCGACCTGAAACCACTATGGACCCTAGATGTAGAGTCGAGTGCCTTATTGCTGATCAAACATTGTCCATAACTAGATGACCATAAAGACAGTTGATGGGTACTCCATGAAGCATACTAAGGGACATGAGTGACCTAGATGGAATTTGCCCATCCTGCGCAAAAGGATAAATGTCTATGGGCCCAATATTGATATGGACAAGGATGACACGGTCTATGCTTTGTGTTCAATATAGACATAAGGGCAAAAGGGTAATTGTACACATAAGTATTATCACACAAAGGATTTGTCAGATCACATGACATTTTTGTGTCTTGGGTAACAGTGATGTGTTGCTAGATACCGCTCACTGTTTATTATGTTAAATACATGATTTAATATAATTGCCAATGCCGCGAAAACCTACAGGGCCACACACAAAAGGACGGATTGATGAGAGATAGAGTAACTAAGGAATACCGTATTTTACGGTGCACTTAAGTGAATTCTAGAACATCATAAGGTACCGTGTACTTAAGTAGAATATGAAATATGGTAAGGTACCACGCACTTAAGTGAATTTGGCATATTATAAACATACACTTGAGTGGGCTTTTTAGCTTGCAGCACACACAAGTGGTTCTATAAGTAGAACCCTTATGTAGAAGCATTTGTGCAGTTGCAATTTCGTTTCTCTCTCTCTCTCTCTCTCTCTCTCTCAGTCAAAGCCTTCATTCGTAGCAGCTAGCACTGAGATTGAAGTAATCCGTTCATGTGGACTGAGTAGAGGCGTTGTCATCTGTAAGATCCCAATTGTGGCCCTAAGATCCCTCAGGGCATCATAGCATTTCATGTGCAAAGCCTCAAGGATCATAAGCATCTTGGTTCCCCTTACCTTTGGGTGGGGACCTCTTGTGAGTGGTTTGAGATCACCAAGCATGCTTGAATTGTATATCATTGCTTTTCTCATTTCATTTACTAACAAAAAGCACAAAAATATGTCACTAACATCTTTTGTTTGTAGTTTGAGCAATCACAAGGTCAAAAAGCTTCTAGGTGATCCTTGGTGCAAAGATATGGCCAAGAGAAGATGAAGGCAAGCATGGCAATGGTTCCCAAAGCTCTCATCCATCAAATATGTCTCCCTAGCATCTCAATTCATCATTATGATCAAAATAATTCAAAGGGTTTGAGGTTTGTTCCTCAAGGAAACCCTAATTCATCAGATCACCCACAATGCCTTGCTAATGAAGCAACCTCAGCCCATGGTCAAATACAATCAAGGTAAGTTCTTTAATTCATCATTTAATTCATATTTGAGCTTATTTGAGTGTCCTCAATCATCAATTCATCAAGATATGAGTTATGGACTTGAGAAGTTGATCAGTCAATTCATCTGACTATTTTGAAATGCACTGAGACCTAACGTTTTATGTGTTGGTCAAATGGAGATGATCCCAAAAGAAAAAATGTTTTTAAGGACAATATGAACAACTTTCATGTTCATCAAAAATTGATTTGAAGCTTGGAAGATCATCATCTATTCCAAGACATTATAGGTCATTTTGACTGAAACCCTAATTTTGGGTCAACTTCCCAAGAACATAACTCATTAGTTTTTGATGATTTTGAGGTGGGATCAAATTAATTGGAAAGCTTATTTTGTATACTTCAAATGTTATGTTGAACAAAATTTCAAAATCTCAAAAGAAATACATGTGATAATGCAAAACATTATAGGTCACTTTGGACCAAATGCATTGAAAGGCAAAAAAGTCCAACTTCAAGTGCCCATAACTTCTTCATCAAAAATCTAAATGATGCAAAATTTAAGTTCATATTGATTTTCTTGAAATGATATACCACTTTTATGTTGAAGGTTTTTCCATTTGAGGCTTGCATCATCAAAACAGAAGGGCTTGAAGTTGGTTCATTTTGACAAAATTCTCAAAAGCATGTTTTGCACTATGAACTTCATGGCCTGTTTTCATAAATTTCCACACTTCAAATGAGTTTTTGTCCAACATAACATTTGTTCCTTATGTCAAGACCTTTCCAACCATTACCCATATGCTTATGTTTGGATTTCCTAATTGGCATTTTCGAAGATATGAAGTTTTAGGCACAATTATGCAATTCATGATGAAACGTCATGCACAATCCATTGCCTTGCAAACTACACGTCCATTTGCCATATGCATGAGTTCAGCAGGTTATTCCAAGCTTCATTGGGCCTTCCACATGATCATACAAGCCCATGCAAGGAAAATCCATTTGCCATGCACACGAGTAAAATCACTTGTTCAGCCAATTCCAACTATAAATACATGTGCTATGCTTCATTATGAACTAACCTAAAGGCGCCTGAAAGGCTGCAAGAGTGAATTCCCAACCATACCAAAGGAACTAAATCCATTTTCTTCAAAAATTTCAGATCTGAAATTCAATTGAATTTGGTTGAATCTTCAAATTTAAAGTTCCTAAACCTTCATCATCTGATCCATTGAACTTCTGTTTTGCAAAAGGAACCAAGGAAAGGAGCTCAAAACTTCACAATTCAAAGGTGTGCTTCAACTGGTTTTTTCTTCGAAACTCCCTATTCCTTAATCTATTGGCCTTGATATTGTGTTGTCTGAAGTCCTCTCTATAGAGGCATCATTGTTGTATGCTTAATTTTCAAAATCAAGCAAGTTCATGATGAACACCATCAAGCTTCCATCTCTGATTTCTCTCTTAATAGGAATCTAGAGTGGAAGTGAGTGGTATAGGAGTGATGTACATCACTTCCTCTTTCGATTGATGCCTAGATCGTTCATTTTGGTGAGCATTTGAACCTCTGTGTTTTTTTGCCCTCGCCAGAGCTCACCGGAGAAGACGGTGGCGCTGGCCACCGTCTCTTTGCTAGATTGAATCTGGACCATTGGATGCGCTTCCCACGATTTAATCCTGGCCCTTGTTATGTTTGACTCTATTTAATGCATGGTACCACGCGCTTGACTCATGTACATGGTAAGAGCGCACTTGTGGAGCGTCTGATCCGCCACGTCAACTAATGAGGCTTGATCAGGCGCCTCTCCTTTTTTCTGATTTTCTTAATTTCCATTTTATTTCTTTTATTTCATTTAACTTCAAAAATTCATAACTCTCTCATTTTAATTCCAAAAAATATGGGACCAATTGCATTATTTCTCTTTTTAATTCTAGTTTCTAAAAATGATTTTTAATATTTTTTTTCATCATTTGATATTTTTTGTGAATTTTCTCTTTTCTGGTTATTTTTAATTCATTTTAAATAATTTTTGATATTCAAAAAATACAAAAAATATTTTCTCAACCTAATTGAATGATGATGGATCTATGAAAAATATTCTCATCAATTTATTAATTGATTTGAGATTTATTTGAGATTTTAGTTCAATTAGGTTATTTTTATTCATTTTTAATTGATTAAAAATAGTTTCTGACTTTTAAAAATGCTGAAATTTTTGTCAAACTTTGTTTGACCTTGTTGAACTTGGGATAAATCACTTGGACTTTCCAAAGTCGATTTGAAGTGATTTTGAAGTTTGACCCTCCTTTAATATTTTAATTCAAGTTTATTTTTGAATATTAAAAATGCTAAAAATATTTTGCTCATGTCTTGATTTCCAATCTTCATCTCATTTCTATTTTTGATTGTTTGACCATGATCCTCAATGTCATTGGTCAACACTTGTTGATTGGTACATTCTATTTCATTTAATGTCCTTTATTCTTTTCATTTCCATTTCCATTATTCATCTCCTTCTTCTTCTTCTTTCTTTTTGATCAATGAGTTAAAGGTTGATAAGTTAGTATTGATTAGGGAGGCTTAATCTTCCTTGATTCAAATCTAATTCATCTTGATCAATTGATCAAATGAATGGCTTTGCATTAAGGATAGGTTGCTTCCTAAATCATGCAAAGGACTTAAACCAATACAAGATCATTTCTCATCTTTTTTTTTGGCATGGCAAGTTGTTGGAACTTGGTTCACTAATCAAGACTTCTAACTTGTGTTGTTGCCTACATTATTATTGGCCGACCTCAAATAGTTGTGACTTCTTCATAAGTCCAATTACGATTGCTTAACATAGCGCTAAATTTGCCTTATGGCACACTAACTACTAACACTAATCATTAACCATTAACATTTACTTTTTGCACTTTACATTTATGCAATTTACTATTCTTGTACATATTATTCATTTGCTCTTTTTCCTTTGCTCATTGGAGCACATGTTTATGTTAATGCAATTTGCCTTTTGCTCACTTGAGCACATAATTGTGTATATACTTTTGTGCTTGTGTTTTGTTTGATTGTTGTTGACCATAATGCAAAGAAATGGACAAACAGACTTAGACTTTAGGACTTTCCCTATGCAAAATTGGAGTCAAAGAGCAACTAGGCATTGGGCCTTTAGAGTGCTATAAAAGTCAAAGAGCAACTAGGCATTGGGCCTTTAGAATGCTTAATGTTGAAAGATGACCTTGAAAGGACCAACTTCTAAACTCTTCTTGTCCATTCCTTGTTGGTTTTGCTAGAATCTTTTGATGTGTGTGTTCTTATGCTAGGGATTCCAACTTGATCCAAATTGAGGAACCATTGCCATGAGCTTCTAAGAGAGAGGGACCCAAGACACATTGAGGAGCTTTCCAAGAGTTCATTTGATTGTTGATTGCTTGAGTTTATGCTTATGTGATTGCTTATTCCAAAGGATGGGAGCTACTTGGATCATCAATATGATCTCAAGAGAGGAACTCCATTTGTGGTTTTATTCTCTTATTCCTTACCTCTTGTATGTTTAGGACTTTAGCCATTCTTCTTCTTCTCTCCACTCTAACCCAAGCCAAAACTTTTGTGCAAACATTTAATACTTCTTTTCAAACATTAGAAACCTAAGCCTTATGCTTTTGATTTTCAAACTTTCTTTTCATAACACTTATTTTGAATTGAACTTCTAAGTCAACTTTGACCATTTTGTACATACTTTTCATTGGTAAATATAACCCATTCAAATATCTTTTTGTGGTTTCAATGGCCACCTTCTTAATCAAACTTTTTCATAACCTTTAGCTATTAGGTTTGAGTTATCCTTGAGGTAGATGTAATACTCACCTATATCCTTAGTGATGGACAATGAGTCTTTCATGCTTATTATAGGGTTAACCCCTTACTAGCATGTTGAAGTTATCCTCACATGGTGGATTTGTGGTTTTAGGTTGAGTTTTCTCCCTTGGATAACAAAATACCTTAAGGCTTTTGGACCAATCAATTCACCAACTCATTTTGAGATTTTTAACCCGAACTACGAGATTTTGATCCTAATCTTTTTTAAGATGGTACGTAGGCAATGGGTTCATCCATCCAAACACAAAATGTAAACAAACTTGTATATTCTCTTCTCATCCCTTCAATCATGTTTGCACAAATAAATTTTTACAAAATACCAACCTTACAACAAATGTGAAAAGGGCTCCCTAGGAGTACCTAGGATGTTTTGGGTGCTTAAAACCTTCCCATTGCATAACCAACCCCCTTACCCAGATCTCTGACATTTTTACTAGTTTTTAATTCGATAAAACTTTTAGATTTTTGTTCGCTTTCTAACCATTCCTTTGGATAAATAGAAGTGCGGTGGCAACTCGACTTGTATGGTTTATCTTAGATTTAGTCAATATCTCTAATGGTAACGAATACCCCGCTACAGAAAAGTGGCGACTCTGTTGGGGATAACAAGATTCCTAGTGGGTTTAGCCTACTTTTCATATTGTGTTCTATGTATTGTATATTGTTTTGTGACATATTTTTTGTGCAATTTGGGATTACTGTATTGTATGCAATGATTGAATTGCTTGAATATTAATTCCTTGTATGCTTGGTGATCTTTGTGAGATGAGTTCTATACCCGAACTCGAGTGCACTTAGGATAGGAGAATGGCATAGTCTTGTTGACTTGTGTGGAGTTATTCCTTAGCAAGTTGACTTGCAAGTCCATTCACTTGGTGGAGGTCATGTTGGGATCAATAATGTCACACAAGTAGTTGTGGTTAGACATTACTCTTTCCAATATAGACCTTAGAAGCCAAGGACTTTAGTTTACCAAGCTCATCTTGGCCTATTTTTAGGATGTAGTGCGAAAGTCGTTCAAGTGTAAGATTTGATACGATTGTTACGCGATACTACACTCATAAGAGTCTCTCTTGAGAATATTTTTGGAGTACGAGTAGTCGTTTCTCCGATAATATCCGAAAGATGGGATTATGACTATGGGAACCTCTTGTAGAACATGTTTGGCAGGTTAAACCCTAGTACACTCCCTTTGGGTGGTTCTAAACCGAGACTCCATGCTCGTGACTTGCAACAAACCCTTGATTCATGGTTGATCCGTTCATGTATCCTTAATATGAATGGAACTTGGGTGTTGATAAGGTGTAAACCATAATCCACCAAAATGGATTATGGATATTAAGGATGCCATGATCCATCCCATGACCTTTGTTTGGTGTGCTTTGCTTGATCCTTGAGTGTGGTTGTTGCATTCATGCATTCATGCACCCATTTGCATTCATATCATCAATAATGAAGAAAATTTTCAAGGAACATAAGAGGTCTATTTGCAAATTTTCAGACATGGAAAGACAAAGAAGGAATACAAAGAAGTACAGCTTCAGACAACCCGATTTGAATGAATTAAGGAATTTGACATCCTATGTATTAGATCCCTTGGGTTTCAAGGCTCGTTTTGGGAAGCTTCTTCCTCTTCTGACTACTCAGGTGGATGAAGGATTGATGAGTGTATTGGTGCAGTTTTATGATCCTTTGTACCATTGCTTCACATTTCCGGATTTTCAGCTTTTACCCATGCTTGAAGAATATGCCTACCTTGTGGGTATACCCATTCTAGACCAATTGTCGTTCAATGGCTTGGGGAGTATTCCTACTTCTCGAGAGATATCCGACATGTTGCATATAGATGAATCTCTGGTTGGTGCTCATATGACTACCAAAGGCGGAATTCAAGGTCTCCCTTCTGAGTTCCTCATTGCTCAAGCTACTATGTATGGAAAGGCCATGAGTGAGGACGCCTTTGAGGCCATATTTGTACTTCTCATCTATGGGTTAGTGTTGTTCCCCAACATCGACAAGTTTGTGGATGTGAACGCTATTAGGATTTTCTCTACTCTTAATCCTGTTCCGACTCTGTTGGTTGACACTTATTTTTCTTTGCATGTGAGGAATGCAAAGGGTGGTGGTGCCATTGTGTGCTGTTTTCCTCTGTTGTATAAGTGGTTTATTTCTCACTTACCGCAGACGGTCGCCTTCAAGGAGAACAAGGGATGTCTACGGTGGTCCACGAGACTTATGTCTCTCACTAATGATGATATCTCTTGGTACAGCCGTGTGTATGATGGCGTGCAAATTATCGACTCTTGTGGTGAATTCTCCAATGTGCCTCTTCTTGATACATGTGGTGGGATTAACTACAACCCTATTTTGGCGCGTCGTCAGCTTGGGTTCCCCCTAAAGGATAAACCCAATAACATTCTGTTAGAGGGTGTGTTCTTTCAGGAGGGTAAAGATCCCCAAGGCTTGAAGTCCAGGATGGTCCGCGCTTGGCGCAAGATTCATAGGAAAGGAAGGAAGGAGTTGGGTCCCAAGAATTGATTCGCTTTGGAGCCTTACACTGCTTGGGTTCGGAAAAGAGCTTCTGAGTACCTCATGCCGTACGAATATCCGAGACCTACACCTTTGGTTATGGCTGGGCCATCAACCCTCCCTGACCAAGGAGTAGAGGAGTTGAGAGACGAAGACCGTTCACGCGCTTGGATCTGTGAACGAGAAGAGTTGCTTCAGCAGATCAAGGAAAAGGATGCTTTGATTGAGTTTCTCGAGCATCAGGTTATTGATGATCCCAATGATGCATAAACTTCTCTACTTCCTCAGTCTTCTAGGTTCTGGCCAGGGGCGCTGCCCCTTCAACCCCGCAAGGGGGCGTTTCCCGGGCAGCGGACCCCCGGCTAACTCTGCGTAGTGTGACCGGTCGCCGAAATTTAATTTGGTTTTAATTAATTAAAAGAATTAAAATTAATAATAATAATAATGTGTTTATTATTATTTTCTTGTGGTGATCGGTTATGGCCTAAGTTTTCCTTTATTTTATTTTGGGTTTTTAAAATACGACCTGCGTGTCGTGCCTCTCTTTTAATCTCTTAATGTAACTTCTTTTCTCATCTCACTCCCTCGTATGTAAAACGAGTTTCTTTTATGTAATGTAATGTTATGAAGAAAGAGAAGAATTCAATATCAAAGGAGGACAACCTTGAAGATCTTGCTTGGAGAAGCTTAGATCGTTATTAGGTTCGCTTAGGTTCTCTCATTGGCTTGGAAGAACAATTGCGCTAGGGGCCATAACTGTTTCATTATGTATGTTGATGCATGTGAATGTATGTTGATGCATGTGAGAGACGATTTATATGATAAATAAGCCGGTGAAATCAGAATAATTGCAAATTCCCTACAATTAAATATTAAGTTTATGCTTTCCAAGTTTTAGCACTCATCAAGACTAGTATCGAATAATGTAGGTTTCGCCTACGCGAGGTGCATGTTTTATATTAGTAAGGTGCGATGGGATAATTGTAATATCCAATTGCTAAAACAATGGGTCAAACTTAACTAAACAAATTATAATAAGATTATAAATGTTTAGAAGCAAGAGTTGGAAATGATCCATGTGATGGATTGGAATAAGGAGTTATTCACCCAACTAAAATATTCGAGAGTTGTATTAGATACAATTGGAAGAAGTTCCTACCTAAATAACCTAGTTTTGTGTAATCCGCCTACGCGAACTTAAAACAAAGTGAAATGTGGATCTTGACCCACTAGAAAATCTTCCAACGGGATTTTCCGAATCAAATGGTGAGGGTCATTTCTTTTGAGTAAAATAGTGGGAGCATATTTAATTAAAGGCCTAATTAAATATGTTATTGATACTTATATTTTTATTATTTTCATGTAGATTACCATGACAACAAACACCTCTAACAACATTTTGCGATCAATCCTTGACAAGGAAAAATTGTCTGGGACAAATTTTCTGGATTGACACCGAAATCTGAGGATTATCCTCAAACATGATAGAAAGTTGTATGTCTTGGAGAAACCTGTTCCTGAAGAGGAACCTCCTAGTTCTGCACCTAAGGCAGAAAGAGATGCTTATAAGAAGCATGTCGATGATGCCAATGAAATTGCTTATCTCATGCTAGCTACCATGAACTCAGAGTTGCAAAAGTAACATGAGAACATGGCAGCGTTCGATATGATCAAACACCTGAAGATGCTCTATCAAGAGCAAGCAAGGCATGAAAGGTTTGAAGTTTCAAAAGCCCTTTTTCAAGGCAAGTTAGCTGAGGGAGCCCATGTAGGTCCCCATGTGCTCAAGATGATTGGGTATGTGGAAAACCTTGAGAGGTTGGGGTTTCCCCTCGGAAAGGAACTTGCGACTGATTTGATCTTGCAATCGTTGCCAGATAGATTCAGTAAATTTGTCCTAAATTTCAATATGAATGATATGGACAAATCTCTTCCTGAACTGCTAGCCATGTTAAGAACTGTTGAGCAGAATCTGAAGTCAAAAGGGAAGTTCATTCTGATGATCGGAAATGGAAAGAGATAGAACAAAAGACCCACCAAGTAGGGTGATAAAGGGAAAGGCAAGGAAGTTGCCAAACCCAAACCCATTGTTGCTTCTTTGAAGCCTAGTGGAGGCATAGAAAAGGAAGGCACCTGCTTCCATTACGGTAAGACCAGACACTGGAAGAGAAACTGCCCAAAGTACCTGGAAGATAAGAAGAATGGAGTAGAGACTTCAACTTCAGGTATTTTTGTTATTGAAATTAATTTATCTACTTCTGCATCATGGGTATTCGATATTGGATGCAGTTCTCACATTTGTACCAATGTGCAGGGGCTAAAAAGGAGTAGAGATTTGGAAAAAGGTGAAGTTGGCCTACGAGTTGGCAATGGAGCAAAGGTTGTTGCTTTAGCCGTAGGAACTTACGTATTGACTTTACCTAGTGGTTTAATAATTCAGTTAGAGAACTGTTATTATGTACCTGCAATTAGCAGGAATATTATTTCCGTTTCTTATTTGGACAAGTTTGGTTTTTCATTTATAATAAAGAAAAATTGTTGCTCAATTTATTTGAATGATATATTCTATGCTACTGCACAAATGAATAATGGACTATATGTCCTTAATCTTGAAATGCCTATTTATAACATTAATACTAAAAGGATGAAACCTAATGAGTTAAATCCAACTTACCTTTGGCATTATCGATTAGGCCACATAAATGAGAAACGCATTTCCAAACTCCATAAAGATGGACTCTTGGACTCTTTTGATTATGAATCATATGGGACATGCAGATCTTGTTTAATTGGAAAGATGACAAGGTCTCCATTCACAGGAAAAGGTGAAATAGCTAATGATCTTTTGGCCCTCATACATACTGATGTATGTGGACCACTGAACTTATCAGCCAGAGGAGGTTTTCAGTACTTCATCACATTTACTGATGATTTTAGTAGATATGGTTATGTGTATTTAATGAAACACAAATCAGAGTCCTTTGAAAAGTTCAAGGAATTCAAGAATGAAGTACAAAACCAACTAGGTAAATATATTAAAACTCTTCGATCGGATCGAGGTGGTGAGTATTTAAGCCTAGAGTTTGATGACCATCTGAAAGAGTGTGGGATCCTATCCCAACTTACTCCTCCTGGAACACCCCCAATGGAATGGTGTATCTGAGAGAAGAAATCGAACCCTGTTAGACATGGTCCGATCCATGATGAGTCACCCCAATCTTCCAAACTCCTTTTGGGGACATGCACTATTGACATCAGCTTACACACTTAACCATGTTCCATCCAAAAAGGTTGAGAAGACACCATATGAGATATGGACTGGTAAGAAACCACATATGTCTTACATGAAGATTTAGGGTTGCGAAGTTTATGTGAAACGACAAATTTCAACTAAGCTTGAGCCCAAATCTGACAAATGCTTATTTGTGGGGTATCCTAAAGAAACAAGAGGGTATTACTTCTACAATCCTTCTGAGGGAAAAGTGTTTGTCGCTCGAACTGGAGTTTTCCTAGAAAAGGATTTTATTTCCAAAGGAATCAGTGGGAGGAAAGTGGAGCTTGAAGAAATTCAAGAATCACAAAGCATTGACACACCTATGGAGGAATTAGAGCAGGAAACACAAGTAATTGTGGAAGAGAAACCTGCTCAAGTAGAACAAGACCAGCGTAGGTCAAGCAGGATACGTCACCTACCTGAGAGATATGGATATCTCATAACTGATCAAGGTGATGTATTACTCATGGATCAAGATGAGTCTGTGACCTACCAAGAGGCCATAATTAGTCCCGAGTCTGAGAAGTGGCTAGAAGCCATGAAATCTGAAATGGATTCCATGTACACAAACCAAGTTTGGACCTTGGTAGAGCCTCCTGTAGGAGTTAACCCTATAGGATGCAAGTGGGTCTTCAAAAAGAAGACTAACATGGATGGTAAGGTACATACCTATAAGGCAAGACTGGTTGCAAAAGGATATAAAAAAATTCATGGGGTTGACTATGATGAAACCTTTTCACGAGTTACAATGCTTAAATCTGTTCGGATTTTACTTGCTATCGTTGCATATCATGATTATGAAATATGGCAGATGGATGTCAAAATTGCTTTCCTTAATGGGAATCTTCTTGAGGATGTGTACATGACACAACCTGAAGGATTTGACATACCAGAAGAAGCCCAAAGATATGTAAGTTACAAAGATCAATCTATGGATTGAAGCAAGCTTCCAGAAGCTGGAATCTTTGTTTTCATGAAACAGTAAAACAATATGGATTCATCAAGAAGGAAGACATGCCGTGTGTCTACAAGAAGGTTAGTGGGAGCATGATCGTTTTCCTGGTATTATATGTAGATGACATATTACTCATTGGAAACGATGTCCCTACCCTGCAACAAGTAAAGTCTTGGTTGGGGAAATGCTTTTCTATGAAGGACCTAGGTGAAGCAACCTATATATTAGGAATCAAAATTTATAGAGATAGATCACAAAAACTGCTTGGCCTAAGTCAGAGTACGTACATAGACAAAGTGCTGAGACATTTTAATATGCATGATTCCAAGAAAGGATTCATACCTATGCAACATGGCATGTGTCTATCAAAAACACAATCCCATTCAACTAAGGGAGAAATGGATCGCATGAATAAGATTCCATATGCATCTGCAATAGGATCTATCATGTATGCCATGTTATGTACTCGACCAGATGTCTCGTGTGCTTTAAGTGCAACGAGTAGGTACCAATCTGATCCTGGTGATGCTCATTGGGTAGCTATCAAGAATATCCTTAAGTATTTGAGAAGGATTGAGGACTCATTCTTGATATATGGAGGTCAGGAAGAGCTGGATGTAATTGGATACACCGATGCTAGCTTATAGATAGATAAGGATGACTTTTGATCGCAATCTGGTTATGTGTTTTGCTTAAACGATGGCGCTGTGAGTTGGAAAAGTTCAAAGCAAGATACAATTTCTAATTCTACAACCGAGGCCGAGTATATTGCTGCCTCAAGTGCAGCAAAGGAAGTTGTTTAGATCAAAACGTTCATTAGTGAACTAGGCATAGTTCCTAGCATTGTGGATCCCATTGGTCTCTATTGTGATAAAAATGGTATTATCGCACAAGCTAAGGAACCTAGATCTCACCAACGATCCAAACACATACTTAGGCGTTATCACCTCATTCGAGAGATAATAGATAGAGGAGATGTGAAAATATGCAGCGTACCTACACTTGACAATATTGTTGACCCACTGACAAAGCCTCTTGCGCAGCAGAAGCATGATGGCCATACTAGATCTATGGGCATTAGGGGTATGCTTGATTGGCTCTAGTGCTAGTGGGAGATTGTTGATGTAAGCCCTAGAGGCCAATACTTTTGGTACTTGTATAGAATTATTTATTAATAATAAAAGGCTTTTTCTTTATTATGTTTGTCTAATAAAGTCCCTAGAATAGATAGTTCGTTTAATGTATCAAGTGTGACTTAATCATGAGATCATATTAAACATAAGGACACTATTCTTAAAGTATCCATAGTCGAGCTTTATTGTGCAGTGTGATAACATTAAAGCATTAAGACTATTATGTATATAGCATGATGATCACATCTCATGGATCATGGATAAGGAGTTATCAAGTCTAAACATAGGTATGAATATTAAGAGTAATATTTATACTGGATTGACTCGCTATGAGAATACTATATAGAATGTTATGCAAAGTGTCATAAGTTATTCTCATGGTGATAATGGTGTATACTACCCTTCAACCTGAAACCACTATAGACCCTTGATGTAGAGTTGAGTGCCCTATTGCTGATCAAACATTGCCCGTAACGGGATGACCATAAAGACAGTCGATGGGTACTCCACGAAGCATGCTAAGGGACATGAGTGACCTAGATGGAATTTGCCCATCCTGCATAACAGGATAAATGTTTATGGGCCCAATATTGAACTGGACCAGGATGACACAGTCTATGCTTTGTGTTCAATATAGACATAAGGGAAAAAGAGTAATTGTACACATAAGTATTATCACAAAAAGGATTTGTCAGATCACATGATATTTTCGTGTCTTGGGTAGCAGTGATGTGTTGCTAGATACCGCTCACTGTTTATTATGTTAAATACGTGATTTAATATAATTGTCAATGCCGTGAAAACCTACAGGGTCACACACAAAAGGACGAATTGATGAGAGATAGAGTAACTAAGGAATACCGTAATGTATGATATACTTAAGTGAATTATAGAACATCGTAAGGTACGGTGTACTTAAGTAGAATACGAAATATGGTAAGGTACCACGCGCTTAAGTGATTTTCGCATATTATAAGATATGGGCCACATACACTTGAGTGGGCTTTTTAGCTTGCAACTCACACAAGTGGTTCTATAAATAGAACCCTTCTGTAGAAGCATTTGTGCAGTTGCAATTTCGTTTCTCTGTCTCTCTTACTCAAAGCCTTCATTCGTAGCAGCTAGCACTGAGATTGAAGGAATTTGTTCGTGTGGACTGAGTAGAGGCGTTGTCATCGTTCAACATTCGTGATCGCTCCACAGATTTGCATCAAAGGTTAAAATCGCCACAAGAAATAACGATTCTATCGCTGATCATGCTCATTCGTAAGGATCACTAAAGGAGAAATTTTAAATTCCCCTGCATTTTGGATCGCTCTTCTCCTACAATTGCCACAAAGGAAAAACAATCTGGAGAGATTGAAGTATAGAAAAGTGAAAGAATTATTGAGAACGATAAAATATGTATGGTTTATATAAAAAAATAAACCAATCATGTTTTAACCTTTATACTAAGTAAAATTAATCATTATTTATTCATTTGCATTTGCAAAGTTATGTGTAAGAAGTAATGGCATATGCAAAGATAGTTCACTGAAAACAAATAAGAAACAATAGTGTTTTCAATACAAAAGTAGAATCACATTAAATTAAATTAAATTAAATTAAATTAAGAAATTAATAAAGTGATTAGGATTGAAATTACCATCATTGATAAAAAAAGACTTTGTTTAATTACTCTTAATAAGGATTTATACGTAAATTTGGTAGTAATTTATTTTCTTATATTAAAAATAGATTCACACATGATTACTGTTGGTGTGGTTGTGATATCAATCAATAATGAAGAATGGTAAAGTATTTCATATTTTATAATTATTATTTTTGGTATCTATTAATTAAAATACTTTGTTATAAAAATTTAATGAACAATTTTACTTTAATAAATAGTATGAATTTCTTGATAAATAGAAAATCTCTAAGTGATTTTTTTTTAATTCTTTGTGTTTCATTTTATTAAAGGTCCATTATTAATATTAGAATAAAGATTATATACATATCTATAATAAAAATACTATTTTTATATGATAATAATAAGAATATTTATTAGTCTTAAAAACAAATTATTGAGATTAAAAAATTCATTTACGGAACATGTGGGTCTATTTCATATGAATAATAAAATAAATATTTTAATCTCAATCGTTTATTTTTAATCTAAAGAGACATACGCATGTTCCTTAAATGAAGAATAAAATGAATATTTATTAGTCTTTAGATTAAAAATAAATGATGAAAGAGACATACGCATGTTCCTTAAATGAATGTTTTAATCTCAATTATTTATTTTTAATCTAAAGACTAATAGTTATTCTTATCATTCTTATATAAAAATAGCATTCTCATTTGATAAATCTCATATATATATATATATATATATATATATATATATATATATATATATATATATATATATATATATATATATATATATATATATATATTTTAAGAATGATAAAATGATAAACTATTTCAACTGATATTTTAAAACTTGTAATGGTCATCAAACTTGTGAGAGTACCAAGTCACTGATTTATTTATTTCGGTTGAATAAATGATTTGTTTTTTAAATATAATTATTAATTCGATCTAATTGGATGAGTGGATATTTAAAAACAATCACGATACTTAAATAAATTAAAATTTTGAAAATATCATAATTTCACAAGTGTATTCTTTAAATTAAAATTTTAAACATAGTCATCTGAGACAATAAAATAGTACAAAATACAAATCTAACGAAATTTTGAACAAAATCTAATTGCAATTTAAACTGAATAACAAAATAAGTGCAAAGAAGTCTAGTGTCTATTTATATTTTAATTTAATTTTTTTTTAAATTATCAAAAATAAATTGTTATGTCGGAGGAAAATATCGTTGGTTCTCGTTACTTAATTCAATCTATTCGACTGACCTATTCGGTCCGGTTTTTAAAATACTGATTTAAAGTTCTTATTTATAAAATAATATATTTATTTTTTGTTAATATTTTTTATTTAACATTAAGATTTTATTCATACATAATTATAACATTCCAATATTCAACTTAATTTAAAATTGGGGATATTATATTAGTTATGCTACTCGTGGAAGATGGTGGATAAAAACATTCTTTCCTTCTGTTTCTCGTTACCACATATTTTCCGACAATCTTGATCGATTTTACACGAATTCTTTGCTTCGGATGCCAAGCAAAAATCAACATTTTCAATCAAAATATATGTGTAGGTAAGATTAGTGTTGAAAGAAAAGAATGAAAGATTTAAAATGTAAATTGATATATAAAAGTTAAACATTTCAACATGAGAATATACAATTTAATCAATTAGCTCATTTGTTTCATACATGCTGTGAAGATGAAAAAAGCCAATAAAAATAACATTGTAACTGCAAAATTCCTCGTACTTTTCATTTTTCAAATTTTCGATATAACATATTATACTCGTCTTTACGTGCCTATTTACATATGCATATTATGATGTGATAATGCTTGTACTTAAGAAAAGAAAAAGAACAATAATATAATAAAAATTATATCTAGAATATATTTTTTCTAACTAATATTAAAAATTGTAATATTTATTTACCAAAAAATGTTATAATATTTTATTAACTATTTAAACAGGAGTTACCTAATTCTCCATAATCCTATATTTAGAAATAAAATATTATTATACTATGTGTACTTCATAATAATGAAAAGTAGTTATTTAATTCTCCATATTCAAAGCTTAAAAATTATTATAATAAAAATATAAACACTAATAAAGAACCCCTGCTTTCATACTAGAGTTTGTTTATATATTTAAAATAATGATTAATATATTTTTTTTAATATTTGAATTAATAATTTTAGTTTTTCCATTTCATATAATTTTTACAAAAGCAGTTTATAAAATTTTTTTAAAAAAATATTTGAATCAATAATTTCATTTCTCACGTTTCATATAATTATTATAATTGGATAAACAAAATTTATTAAAATGTATAATTGTAAAAAAACCTCATGTAAGGTGAGAAACCCTGTTGAGGGCCGGAACTGCTGGGTTGCAGGAGGACGAATAGATTGGCAGTATTAGGGCTATTTGGAGCGTGGTTCTCTCTGAGTAGTAATAGATGTGTATAATATAATCTTATAAAGAACACTTTTATTTTTCATCGGATCAAAATATGTTGAGTCCAGAATCTTATGACGTCACTTGTCAAATCTTCAGAATCAGAACCTCTTAGCTAAACCTACACATTAGATAAAATTATTAGGGTATAAAATTGCTCTCTAAGAAAACAATATATTGTTATCATCAAAAGTAAAGGCTAGGTGCAAAATAAATCTTGTTTTTACCTATATTTATTTTGAAAGCAAGTTGTCTTAGTATTCAAGAACACTATATTTATTTTATATATTAATTGAATATAGTAAATAATGATTTAATTATAATCAATTTATAAAATTAATTTATTGAAAGTTTGTATCTAATTCAAACATTTGTAGTAAAGAATCCACAAAGTTGTATTTACATTAGACACTTGGTCTTTATTTTGTTGGTTGAAACAATTTATTAGTGTGGCTTGTAAAATATATAATCATCATATAAATTAATTTATTAAATAAACATAAAAGGAAAAAATGGACATATAAATTGGAGAAAAAAATTGACATTTAAAAATACGAATTTATTTTTAAAGTAAAAGTAATAGTTTAAATAAATTTGATATTATGGTTATAGTGATTTGTGAGATAAAATATTTTATGATCATATCTATGTATTAATTCTCTATCCATATTATCCACCACTATCCATTACAAATAAAGTATGCTAAAGAGATCTGTACCAAAAAATATTTATAGGTACCTAAAGATTTATTTTATTTTAATTAAAATTTAATAATAACCTTAATAATAGTTAATGCAATATTTTTATCTAATAAATAAATCTGCAATTCGTTTTGATCTAATAAACAAATAATTTCAACTCTGGTTATAAACCATCAGATTTATAGAGGGAGTGCTTTTCAAACCATCAGATTTTCTTTTTATCTCCTTGGAGGGATAATTTTCAAACACCACTGCCTTTCCTTTTTGTCTCTGAAGTCTCTTGGTTATACCAGGAGTCACAATATTGGTAAGAGGTTCTTCATCAGATGTTAGTTCATGAACATTGATAACATGATCAACATTCTTTTTACTTCTTCTCTCATGAGCAGCATGCTCAGCAACATACTCAGGGACACTCTCATCAACCTTTTTTTTACTCCTTCTTTCAAGAGCAGCATGTCCAAGAACACTTTAAAAAGAAAAAACATACATATAAAATAAAAAATTAAATAAATTTGGTATTTTGCTTATAGTGACCCATAAATTAAAATATTTTATTATCATATCTAAGTATTAATTCTCTTTCCCTATTATCCATGTCCTTTTTATAGAAGCATTTGACTGAGCTTGAACATCATAAAACCCTAAAACTATTTTCCATTTAAATCTTCTCATGACAGTTGATTAGATCTCTTTGGAAAATAAGTTAATCTCGTTGTAATTACTGATTGATAGCGTGTTTAATCATGTCATCAATCAAACATAGATTTGCATTAAAAACGCAATCACATAATACATAACATTCAGACTAAATGTTCTGTATACAGATGTCATGACATCGGATCTGGCATCTCAGAAAAATCAATCCTCCAACATGTATCCAACAATAACAAAAATCCAATAAAAATGCAAGACCTAGCCTAAGCATAAATCACAAAAGTCTACATTTTTTTGCAATTTAAGAAGGGTAAAAGGGAACACCAACCTGGAGTGTCGTGACCGGGTAAGCTTCCTTCCTCCCTTCTTTCTTTCTCCTTTTTTTTACTTTTTGATTCTCTATCCTATAACCCTTTCTTCATTTCCGTATTTTTGTGCGAGGTACCTTGGTGATGAATGTTGAGTAGAAAAGTAAAACTTCAAAGGTGGAGGCTAGGGTTTAAGGGTTGATCTTCTTCGAAGTGAAGAAAATCAACTTAGAATTTTTGTAAGGGATTTCTTTTTGAGTTGTTGGTAGAGTGAGTGTTCGTACAAGAATGAAAGGTTCATTATTGATGTCCAAAATGTCACTTATTTATATGAAAACCTAGGTTAATTAAAAAAGCAAAAATATTAATTTTGATTCAAACAATTAATTAAAACAATCAAAAAGTCCAAAAAATTATATTTTATTTGATTTAGATTTCAATTATTTTAATTAATTAAATGGGATGTTTCCTAAAATTTTATATTTTTCTTTAAAGATATGTGAAAAAATCTAAAAATAAAACCAATTAAATTAATGATTTTTTTAAGTTTTTTATTTATTAAAATACATAAAAGTAAAAAAAAATTGCCTAAAAATAAAAACAAATATTAAGCAATAAAATCTTCTTTTTTTTTGTTTTATTTAATTACTCATGTTGATTCTTTCCAAAAAAAATGAAAATATTATCCTAAAAATTTGTTTTTCTTTTCTTTTTTAAGAAGCATTATCACATCACAATATGCATATATAAATAGACACGTAAAGAAAAGTATAGTATGTTATATCTAAAATCTGAAAAATGAAAACTACAAGGAATTTTGCAGTTACAATATTATTTTTATTGGCTTTTTTCATCTTGACAACAAGTATGAAATTATATAAATAGACATGTAAAAAAGAGTATAGCATGTTAATCGATTAAATTGTATTTCTGATGTTGTAATGTTTAAGTTTTATATATTAACTTACGCTTTAAATCTTTCAATATTTTCATTCAACACTAATCTTATATACACATATTTTGGTTGAAAATGTAGATTTTTGCTCGGCAGCAGGAGGAAAGTATTCGTGTAAAACAGATCACAATTGTCACCAATTCTGTGGTAAAGAGTCTTTTGGATCCTTTGTGATTAGTTTTCCCAGAGTTTCTTAACACTTTGGGTTTTCTAGCATTATTAAATTGTTGTGCCTGTGTATGTGTATAGTGATATGAAAATGGAGATTTAGGTTGGTCATTAGTAGAAGTTTTATCTTCACTAGGATCATACCCAATTCCTCTTCTATTGTTCTGACTGACTCCATAAATCATGGATGCCATTATACTCCTCCCTATCCCATTTTTCAGAAACTTTTAAAAAGATTTTTCATATTTATAAATTATTGTGTTTGAAGTTTGTGGAGCTTGAGATAACACTTCTTCAAGTTTTGAGCAACTTTTCTTTGTTGCATCTCTTTCTAATGTCAAAGTTCTGTTTTCATCTTTTAGTTCTAAAATTGTTATCTCAAGTTTGCCACATTCTTCCAATGTTTCTTCAAGAACGTCTTTTATAGCTTTAAATTTTTGTTTGAGTTTCTGATATAAGCTGAGAGTTTCAGACAAACATGATTCTAGGTCAGATCGAGAAAGTTCAGAAAATACCTCTTTTGATTCAGATTCTTTATCTGAAGTGTTCTTGGATGTGGTAGCCATGAGTGCCACATTAGCCTGTTCATTAGAGTCTGATTCTGATGAGTCAGATTCGCTGTCATCCCAGGTAGCCATCAGTCCCTTTTTGGTTCTGAGGGAATTTTTCTTGAAGTTCTCTTTTCTGGAACTGTCTTTCTTTAACTTGGGACATTCGTTTTTGTAGTGACTTGTTTCTTTACATTCATAACACGTAATATCTTTGTTAGATTTACCTTTTGAGGTTGATTCTGATCGGTCCCCTCTGGGTCTTGGTCTCCTGAAGTTATTATTCCTGTTTCTCCAGAGTTGTTTTACTCTTCTGGTTAGAAGGGATAGTTCTTCCTCATCGTCAGAATCTTCCTGCTCAGAGTCATCAGCGTCTTCTGTTTCGGCCTGGAAGGCTTTGTTTCTGTCAGACTTGCGCCTTTCAGATCTGGACTTTAATGCTACATACTTGATCTTCTTCTGAGGCTCATCTTCCTCCAGTTCTATCTCATGACTTCTGAGTGAACTGACAAGCTCTTCAAGGCCGATGTTGTTCAGATCCTTTGATAGCTTCAAGGCTGTGACCATGGGTCTCCACTTCTTTGGCAAGCTTCTGACTATCTTTTTGACGTGGTCTGCAGTTGTGTATCCTTTGTCTAGCACTTTAAGACCTGCAATAAGAGTTTGGAATCTAGAAAACATTACCTCTACAGCTTCATCATCCTCCATCTTGAAGGCTTCATATTCCTGGATTAGAGCCAAAGCCTTTGTTTCTTTGACCTGAGAGTTTCCTTCATGAGTCTGTTAGACGGTGTGTCTAGTGATCGAGAGGGGGAGGGGGGGGGGTGAATAGATCACCTCTTTTAAAATAAACGGATTTAAAATTCTTATCAGAGTTATTGAAACTTAGTGGAAAATTACAGTCCCGAATAGACTTCCGTCTATTCTGAACCGCTACTAGAGAACCTGACACGCGAATTTATTGCTGGATTTGAATAAGAACGGTAGAGATTATTAACACCAGAATATTATCTAATTAAATGCACTTATCATTAAATTCTGATTCCAATGAATAAAACTCAGCTGATAGTTTTGTCAAGCATTTGGTGTGTATGTGATCAATGATGAACAGTGGTGGCGTTTAGATAAAGAAGTTTTCTTGCCACTGTTGTATCACTAAAAATACAGCCACAATACACCAACTGAAATCACAAAACTGTTGAAAACGTAAAGATAGATAAGGAAAGAATACGATACGCAGAGATTTGGTAAGGAAGTTCCCCACGTCGTCCTCGCGTGTGGGTACGTCTCCCTCTTAATTTCAAATGAAATTGAGAACTGTAATTACCAATAATGCCGAATTCGTTGATACAAGGTTTCAATACACAGACAGAATTCTAAATCCCAAGATCTTCTTCTTGTATAAAACCTCCACTTGATCTGAGCTCGATCAAGAATTTCCTGCAAGAAATTGCAAACAATTCACCGGTTCCACGACCTGTTTGCGAAATTAACCAATTTCCAAACCCTACGCTGCGGCTGAATCTGTTCTGCAAACGTGACTAACAAACCCGCAAGAACACTCCAGTTCTTGAAGGACAAATCGTCTGGTTTTTCCTCGAAACCCCCTTCAACCTTCAACTCAGCTAGATCCTCGATCGTTCCACTTAACACCTCAGCTAGATCCTTGATCGTTCCACTGAACGTTATCTCGTTGATCCTTTAATCCAAAGAACAAGAATGATTATGTGTTGATGTTATTGAAGAAAAGTGATTGAGAAGATGAAGAAGATGAAGTATCTTTCAGGTTTCTAACTGCTCAAACAATTGCTGCTACACACTCCTTTGATTTGTGTTCAACTGTTTTTCACTTGTGAATTCGTACTTCAACTGATCTGTCAAGATACTTCTTATATGTGAAAGACAGAAGCTGTTAGTAGACAAAACAGACTTATGTATTGATACAAAACATTATGCATCGATACATACTGTAGCTTTAATTAATTTTAGAGAATTAATACAAGCATGTATCGATGCAAAATTCGTATGTATCGATAC
Source organism: Lathyrus oleraceus (assembly GCF_024323335.1). Classification (NCBI taxonomy): domain Eukaryota; kingdom Viridiplantae; phylum Streptophyta; class Magnoliopsida; order Fabales; family Fabaceae; genus Lathyrus; species Lathyrus oleraceus. The sequence continues at coordinate 488,376,019 of NC_066583.1, forward strand.
ATAGAGCATTTTAACTAAGCATGTATTGATACAAAGCTCGTATCTATCGATACATAAAACATTTTAACTAAGCCTGTATCGATACAAGGCTTGTATGGATCGATACATACTGAAGCAAAAAATGGTTTGTGATTTAAAGCAAATTTATGTATCGATGCAGATGAACATGTATCGATACATACTGATACAAAACAGTTTTTATGAGTTCTTTTAAGAAATGTATCGATGCAGAAGAATATGTATTGATACATACTGACACAAAACAGTTTTTATGAGTTCTTTTAAGCAATGTATCAATGTGGATCTTTATGTATAGACACGAAACAATAGTATAGGCTAAAGACACAAATGAAACATGTAAAGTAATGCACAACCAACACTTAGACAATGATCACACAATTTGCTATCATTCAAAACTTATTCAAAGTAAAGAATTTGCTCACAAACTCCCCCTTTTTGATGATGGCAAATTTTTAGCAAGATGTGTGATACTCCACCTGAGTTTGTGCATGTCTGTCAACATCTGCATTTCTCCCCCTTTGTCAACATCAAAAAGAAGAAAAAACAGTTTTATCAAGGCAACATGTAGCAGGACACAACAAAAATGATAAAGAAGCTAACAGTCACACAGAAGGAAGCTTACAAAGTAAAGAATCACTCACAAAGAATGACAAATAAGGGCAATAACACCGGAAGTAAGCAGAAGGAAATAAGCATTTAACTATTAGAAAGTGTTTAAAATTTACATAAGCCAAGACATATAAGGTGCACCTAATCTGAAAAGAAAAAAAAACTCAAGCAACATGCAATGAAATGCAGTGAAATGAAATGATGATGGTTTAATGTGGATTATATCCACCACAGGACTCCTCATCATCTCTATCAGGATCTCTGAAGCTTGGCGGAGGCGGAGGAGGAAGCATTGCATCTGGATTTTGGCCCATGAAGGTGTAGTGCCTGAACCGGTCCTGGACTTCAACACTTCTGAATATGTCCATAATACCAGGATTGGCACGGCAGTCGTCCATAAAACCAGACATTTCATTGTAGAAGACTTGGTGCCACTTAACCAAGTCCGTGTGCCAAGAGTGCTAGTTATGGTACATCCGTGTATGATCGTCATGCCACTCACGATGCTCCTTATGCCACTCACTTTGTTGTACATGCCAAGACCGTGCCTCTTCATGACGTTCTTGGTTGGCAATCTCCATTTGTTGAAGCATTTGAGTTAGGTGTGCAGTAGGTGTTGAAGATGAAGCACCGCCGGAGAACGGAGGAACCGTTGGTTCAGGTACATAGTTGGTTGGAGACCACCTTTGTGGCACCCAATCACCCTAACCAGCATTGTCATCAGCTGCAGGCACATCTGCTTCGTTCACATCATGCATTTTTTCATCAGGTTGGTCCTCAACTACATGGATTCGTTCAGAAGGCACGTCAAAATTATAGATCCTTGTTTTGGATTTCCTTTCAAAGAAATAGAAACATTGACGTTCCTTGTCCCACCGATATCCCATATGAGATAAAGTGGAAGAGTCAAACTCTTGAGCAGCAGATGGGGATATGAGAGGAACTAACGGGATTGCAACATTCCAGAACTTAAGAATTTTCATGATTTGAGAAGCATAACCAAGAGCAACATTCTTGGCGCTGTTACGCACGAAAAAGAGACGCTTCACAAAGTAATTTGCCCAATTCAAGGGAACCTTATTTTGAAGAATATACAGAAGATGAATGCTTGCCCTGTCTAACCTAGAATGTCCACTGTTTGCTGGACGCAGAATGTGTGAGATAATCCAATGAAGTATACGAGGGATTTTCTTAATCATACCAGATGTAACCTGTTCATCCTCACCCAGCGGTCTGTCCAATTTCAAGATAGACAGAGTAAACTCCTTCAGGTTAAAGTCAGTATCAAACCTCAAGTCATGCCAAGTTTTGAAATTATGCGACTGAAGCGGAATTTGAAACACTGTTTCCCAATCACCAGCTTCAAAGGTATAGGTTCTGACACCAATATAACACTTAAACATATATCATTTACCAGATTGTAAGCCAGCATAAAATGCACGTATAAAATCCTCATGATAATCATCCTTTGTAGTCAAAAATGAACCAAGTTTTTATGCATTAAGGAGTTCAAGCTCATCATTGAGATGCAGACGAAAAGCATCATGTTTATCGAAGACATGGGGTTTCATAACTAACCTTGTCTTGAAAGAATCCTCAAACTCAGTAGCAATTGCAGGATGAAGCAAGTCTAAGGCATTTGGAGGAATTTCTAGTAACTGCTGAGAAGTGCCAACTGGTTCCTTTCCTTTTCCTTTTCCCCTTGCTCTAGCCAGAATGGTTCTTGGAGGCATGGTGATGAAAGATTGAAGAAAAGTAAGATAAATTTAGGGTTTTTGGAGAGAATGATGATGAAGGGGATTAGGCTTAGCCGCAGGTTTTGAGAGGTAGGGGAACAACTGATACCAAGTTTGTGAGAAGATGTGATAAGAATAGCTGATGTGTCGATCCATGAGTGAAATAAAATGCATTTAATCCAAAGACAATCAGTATGTGTCGATGCATATGGGAATGGATCGATCCATGTCACGCATTTTTGTTTTTAAAGGGTCTATGTATCGATACAAACGACGGATGAATCGATACATACTGAACCAATTTTGACAGATATGAAATGAAGAAGACATGAATCGATACATACATTTTTGAATCGATACATACTGATCCTAAACCAAATTTTAATTAATTTTTATGCAGCATGGTTATGCATTTTGAAGTATGTTATGATAATGATGCCCAAGTAATTCACAAATCAGACATTAATGTTCAACCAATATATGCAGAGAAATTCACATAACCGAAAATAAGGAATTTTGTTCTAACATACACAATCATATGGTTCTAAAAGAGATATAGAGAGGAGTGATATTACCTCTGTTGATGTAACCTTGTGAGGTATAAATGAAATCTAAAACAAATCTCATCAACCAAGGTGAGGCATAATATAGATAAGAATAAACATGCTTAAGACAACAATGAAGAGAGATCTAAAATCCCTAATTCACGACGAATGTTGAAGAACGGTTCCGTTGCCAAAGGTTTAGTGAAAATGTCAGCAAGCTGGTTTTTAGAATCAACATGCTCAAATACAACGTCTTCTTTTTCAACATGGTCGCGAAGAAAGTGATGTCTAATCTCTATGTGTTTAGTGCGTGAGTGTAAAACAGGATTTTTAGTAAGGTTTATGGCACTAGTGTTGTCACATTTTATTGGAATACGTTTGAGTTGAATGTTAAAGTCTTGTAGTTGTTGCTTTAGCCACAAAATCTGAGCGCAACAACTACCGGCTGCAACGTACTCAGCCTCTGTAGTTGACAAAGCCACAGATACCTGCTTTTTGCTATGCCAACTTACCAAGGAGTTTGAAAACAAGTGACATGTACCACTCATGCTTTTCCTATCTGATTTGCAGCCAGCAAAATCAGAATCGGAGTAACCTACTAAGCTACAATCACTTCCTTTGGAATACCAAAGCCCATATTTAGATGTTCCATGAAGATATCTAAATATACGCTTAACAGCTTTCAGGTGTGATTCCTTAGGATTTGATTGATGGCGTGCACACATACAAACACTAAACATGATGTCAGGTCTAGAAGCAGAAAGATACAGAAGAGACCCAATCATACCTCTAAACTTTTTGACATCTACACTCTTACCATACTCATCTTTATATAGATTTCCGTTGGTAGGCATAGGGGTGTCAATTGATTTTGAGTCGTTCATTCCAAAGCGCTTGAGTAGTTCTCTGCAGTACTTTGTTTGACATACTGATGTACCCTCATCAAGTTGCTTTATCTGAAGACCTAGGAAGTAATTCAGCTCCCCCATAAGACTCATCTCAAATTCACCCTGCATAACCTTTGAAAATTCTTCGACCAAGTGTGTGTTAGTTGAACCAAAAATTATATCGTCTACATAAACTTGAACTAAAAGAATATGCTTTCCCTTGTGTTTAATAAAGAGAGTATTATCCACTTTACCTCTTGAATATCTATGATCAATTAGAAATTTGCTAAGCCTTTCATACCAAACCCGAGGGGATTGTTTAAGACCATACAAAGCTCGTTTTAATTTGTAAACATAATCTGGATTTTCAGCATTCTCAAAACCAGGAGGTTGTGAGACATATACCTCTTCATTTATAACACCATTTAGAAACGCACTCTTTACGTCTATTTGGTAAAGCTTAAAATTATTAGAACACGCATAGGCAAGCAAGAGACGTATAGCTTCAAGGCGAGCAACTGGAGCATAAGTTTCCTCATAGTCTATGCCCTCATCTTGGTTATACCCTTGTGCTACTAAACGTGCCTTGTTTCTAGTTATCATTCCGTTTTCATCAAGCTTATTTCTAAAAACCCATTTAGTACCTATGATATGATGATCTCGCGGACGAGGGACAAGTTCCCAAACGTCATTTCTTTTAAATTGATTAAGCTCTTCTTGCATGGCCATTAGCCAACATTCATCAATCAAGGCCTCTTTGGCGTTTTTAGGTTCTACTTGTGAAACAAAAGCGAAGTGAGAACAAAAATTACTTATCTTAGAACGAGTCATTACTCCCTTTGAAATATCTCCCAAGATGTTGTCAATAGGATGGTCTTTTGAAGATTTCCAAGCTGGTGGAAGGTCATTCACTTCAGCTGTCCTTTCTTCCTCATTTTCTTCATGACTAGTATCTTCCTCCTTCTCATGGGCAACTGTCTCTGACTGATCAGTTTCCGTAACAGCTTCCTTGAGTATGTCTTCTGTAGATACACCTGCGTCATCAAAAGAAGTACCTTTTCTGACACTTTTCGGATAAGACTCATCAAACGAAACATGGACAGATTCTTCAATAGTAAGTAAACGCTTATTATATACTCTATATGCTTTACTTGATTGTGAGTATCCAAGAAAGATACCTTCATCTGCTTTTGCATCAAACTTCCCAATATTTTCCTTACCATTATTCAAAACAAAACACTTACAACCGAATACGTGAAGATGTGACAAGTTTGGCTTTCTTCCTTTTAAAAGCTCATAAGGCGTTTTATTTAAAATAGGACGAATTAAGATCCTGTTTAAAACATAACAAGCTGTGCTAACTGCATCAGCCCAAAAATATTTTGGTAATCCACCCTCATTTAGCATTGTTCTTGCCAACTCCTCTAAAACACGATTTTTACGCTCCACAACGCCATTTTGTTGTGGAGTTCGAGGAGCTGAAAAGTTATGCTCAATACCATACTTGTCACAGCACTTATCAAAGTGATAGTTTTGAAATTCACCACCATGATCGCTACGAATTGTAACTATTTTAGAATTCATTTTGTTTTGGGACAGTTTTGCAAAATTCTTAAAAGTAGAAAAAGTTTCATCTTTGCTATGAAGGAATATAGTCCAAGTAAATCTAGAGTAGTCATCAACGATTACAAAACCATAATAATTTCCACCTAAGCTCTTTGTCCTAGAAGGTCTAAAGAGATCCATATGGAGAAGCTCAAGGGGTCGTGAAGTTGAAATTACATTTTTAGATTTAAAAGAGATCCTCGTTTGCTTTCCCATTTGGCACGCGTCACATAGGTGGTCTTTTGAAAATTTTATTTTTGGAAGATCGACTACTAGATCCTTAGATACAACCTTATTAAGCAAATCGAAATTAACATGCGCTAAACGTCTATGCCAAAGCCAAGAATCATCATTCAAGGTAACTAGACATTTAGTACTTGTTAAAGATACATCAAAAAGGTCAAGCATATAGATATTGTTTACTCTTACTCCCTTAAACACAACGTTCTGTTCAGCATGTTCAATTATGCAGCAAGTTTTTGTGAAAGAAACTTTATACCCCTTGTCACACAATTGACTTATGCTTAACAAATTGTGTTTAAGCCCCTCTACTAAATGGACATCAGAAATAGTAGTGGTAGAGGGATTACCTACACTACCTTTTCCAAGTATAGCTCCTTTGTTATTGTCTCCATAAGTAACATATCCCTTCTTCTTTGCTTTGAAGTCTATAAAAAGCGATATGTCACCGGTCATGTGCCTTGAGCAACCGCTGTCAAGAAACCATCTCCTATCTACGGAAGCAAGGCACTCATCCTTTTTATCATTGATTTTCTTCTTGTGGTAGGACAAATTTTTGGTGTGAGCCATAAGGCACAAATTTGCGGTTTCATCACTATCACTTGAACTTTTTGTGCTTGATGAATCACTATCACTTTCCCATGCAATGTAAGCTCTTCTTTGTTTGCTGTACCCTTTTGGTGGAGCTTTTATTTGATCCTTATACTTCATAGGACAATCTATTTTATAATGTCCAGATTTACCACAATTAAAACAAGATCCTTTTCCTCCACTCTTCCTATTCTCTTCCTGTTTTGAATCTGTAGATTGTCTTCGAAACTTCATGAGGTTTTTGTCGGAATGCTTGACTCCATTATTTCGAATGAATCTATTATATCTCCTTACAAAAAGTCCCATTTCTTCATCATCCGAATCTTTGTCACTACTAGAATCATTGTCACTTTGCTCTTTTCGTGAGGACTTAGAGCTAGAGGCCATAAGAGCTATTGGCTTCTTCTCTCCCTCTTTGTCTCTTTTCTTCTCCTTTTCCTTCTTACTTTTGTTCTCAAACTTTTCAAGACTTTCTAATGCTTGTTGATGTTCTTCCAGCTTTCCAAACAGAGTTGTAATCGTAAGTCTCGTTAGATCGTTGGCTTCCTTAATAGCTGTTACTTTAGGTTGTCATTCCCTGCTAAGACATCTTAGAATTTTATTAGTAGCTATTTCATTATAAACAGGTTTTCCAAGTGCATTTAACCGATTAGTGAGATGAGTAAATCTCTTTTGCATGTCGGAGATAGATTCTCCTTGTTTCATGCGAAAGAGCTCAAACTCTTGATTGAGAGTGTTAATGCGAGACTGTTTTACTTCAGTAGTACCCTCATGGGCAACTTCTAAAGCATCCCACATTTCTTTAGCTGTCGTGCAATGAAATACCCGATAATACTCATCAACACCAAGTGCTGAAATTAGCATATTTCGAGCTCTCCAATCACTTAACCACTTTTTCTCATCTTTCTCATTCCAATCACCTTCTGGTTTAGGAACTATGGCGTCAGCCGCATTTGTCATAGTAATTTGAAAAGGACCATTTTCAATGGCAGCCCATACTAGCCTATCAACAGAATTTATATGACCTCGCATGCAGTCTTTCCAGTAGCCATAATTTTCACCGTTGAAAATTGGCGCTCTATTATACGCCCCCTTTGGTTCAGAATCCATATCGTTACAGGCAGCCACAGAACACCAGCGAACCGGTGCTCTGATACCACTTGTTAGACGATGTGGCTAGTGATCGAGAGGGGGGGGGGGGGGTGAATAGATCACCTCTTTTAAAATAAACGGATTTAAAATTCTTATCAGAGTTATTGAAACTTAGCGGAAAATTACAGTCCCGAGTCGACTTCCGTCTATTCTGAATCGCTACTAGAAAACCGGACACGCGAATTTATTGCTGGATTTGAATAAGAACGATAGAGATTATTAACACCAGAATATTATCTAATTAAATGCACTTATCATTAAATTCTGATTCCAATGAATAAAACTCAGCTGATAGTTTTGTCAAGCATTTGGTGTGTATGTGATCAATGATGAACAGTGGTGGCGTTTAGATAAAGAAGTTTTCTTGCCACTGTTGTATCACTAAAAATACAGCCACAATACACCAACTGAAATCACAAAACTGTTGAAAACGTAAAGAGAGATAAGGAAAGAATACGATACGCAGAGATTTGGTAAGGAAGTTCCCCACGTCGTCCTCGCGTGTGGGTACGTCTCCCTCTCAATTTCAAATGAAATTGAGAACTGTAATTATCAATAATGCCGAATTCGTTGATACAAGGTTTCAATACACAGACAAAATTCTAAATCCCAAGATCTTCTTCTTGTATAAAACCTCCACTTGATCTGAGCTCGATCAAGAATTTCCTGCAAGAAATTGCAAACAATTCACCGGTTCCACGACCTGTTTGCGAAATTAACCAATTTCCAAACCCTACGCTGCGGCTGAATCTGTTCTGTAAACGTGACTAACAAACCCGCAAGAACACTCCAGTTCTTGAAGGACAAACCGTCTGGTTTTTCCTCGAAACCCCCTTCAACCTTCAACTCAGCTAGATCCTCGATCGTTCCACTGAACACCTCAGCTAGATCCTTGATCGTTCCACTGAACGTTATCTCGTTGATCCTTTAATCCAAAGAACAAGAATGATTATGTATTGATGTTCTTGAAGAAAAGTGATTGAGAAGATGAAGAAGATGAAGTATCTTTCAGGTTTCTAACTGCTCAAACAATTGCTGCTACACACTCCTTTGATTTGTGTTCAACTGTTTTTCACTTGTGAATTCATACTTCAACTGATCTGTCAAGATACTTCTTATATGTGAAAGACAGAAGCTGTTAGTAGACAAAACAGACTTATGTATTGATACAAAACATTATGCATCGATACATACTGTAGCTTTAATTAATTTTAGAGAATTAATACAAGCATGTATCGATGCAAAATTCGTATGTATCGATACATAGAGCATTTTAACTAAGCATGTATCAATACAAAGCTCGTATGTATCGATACATAAAACATTTTAACTAAGCCTGTATCGATACAAGGCTCGTATGGATCGATACATACTGAAGCAAAAAATGTTTTGTGATTTAAAGCAAATTTATGTATCGATGCAGATGAACATGTATCGATACATACTGATACAAAACAGTTTTTATGAGTTCTTTTAAGAAATGTATCGATGCAGAAGAATATGTATTGATACATACTGACACAAAACAGTTTTTATGAGTTCTTTTAAGCAATGTATCAATGTGGATCTTTATGTATAGACACGAAACAATAGTATAGGCTAAAGACACAAATGAAACATGTAAAGTAATTCACAACCAACAATTAGACAATGATCACACAATTTGCTATCATTTAAAACTTATTCAAAGTAAAGAATTTGCTCACAGAATCATCCTCAGGGAGTCGAGTATATCTTTAGTTGTTTCCCTGTTGGTGATTTTTTCATACTCATTGTAGGATATGGCATTGAGAAGTATCATTTTGGCTTTGTGATGATTCTTGAATTTGCGCTTCTGATCATCTGTCATTTTGCTTCTGAGAACGGCAATTCCATCATCTGTTACAGGAGGTTTGTATCCGACTGTGACAATGTCCCAGAGATCAGCATCATAGCCCAGAAAAAAGCTTTCAATTCTATCTTTCCAGTAATCGAATTTCTCTCCATCAAAGACTGGAGGCTTAGCGTTGTAACTATCTCTATCATTTGTGTTGGCCATAGTTTTTCTCGTTCTGGATCTCTCTACACTATTAAGTGTTTGATTAGAAAATCAATAACAGAGCCGAAGCTCTGATACCAACTGAAGGTGAGAAAAACAAGAAAGGGGGGGGGGGTTTGAATTGTTTTAGAAATTAAAATCTTTTTCAAAAGTAAGAACACACAGAATTTTATACTGGTTCGCTTATAACACAAAGTTACTCCAGTCCACCCGGCCAAGGTGATTTCGCCTTCAAAAAGGACTTAATCCACTAATCTTGAAAGATTAATACAACCAAACGTCTAAGAGAATGATCTCTTAGTCCTCCCAAGTATACAGACTGCACAGAGTCACTTGAGGAACACAAGCAATATAGTAAAAGAAATTTGTAATAGAGAGTGCTTCTAAGAGTAAGCAAATATTACAGCAGAATAATCAAGCAAGTGTTTTCACGTATGAGCAACAACTCGTGAAAAGCTAAGAGAGAAGGTAGAGAATTTTCTATGCGTTGTTGTTGTCACTCAATGCGGTAGGCTGTCCTTTATATAGCGGTGAAAGGACCATTGGAGTGATGTCAGAATATTTTTCTTTGATGAGCATTCAATGTCATTACTTTTGTGTTTCTTGCCATAACCAATTTGTCTCCCTGAATAACTTCTTTCTAAAAATACTTCCTTTCCATTTGAAGAAATTTTTTCCGTTACTCTTTCTGAATTTGGAGAATCTTCATCAGAGTCTTCGTTATCTCGGAGTTCTACGTCAGAAGGATATTGTATTAAGGTTACATCAGAGCTTCTCAGAGTACTGGTCTTTCTAGATCATCAGAGCTAAGACCCGTGGATGTTTAGAGCTTCTGGTTCTTCTTTCTGTCTTGCTTTGCTCAGATTCAGAACTTCTAGATCGCACTTCTACTTCAGATGCTTCTGATCTTCTAGTGCTTTGTATCTGATCAAAGTTTGTATCTGATAAAACCATCAGATTCCTTTATTGTTGTTCAGAGTCTTGCACACTTAGAGAATTTTCGTTAGGGTGCCAGTTTTGGTTTCATCCTTTGTTATCATAAAAATCCTGAAATTCTATTGTAGAACTAATTTTGTTCTTACATAAACATGGTATACAAATACTTTATTTCTAGATATAGGACTATGGAGAAATAGGTAACTACTTTTTAAGTATTTAATAAAATATCAGAATTATTTTTTGGAGAAGAAATATTATAATTTTTAATATGATTTAATTGAAATACACTGACAGTGTAAAGAGATTTATAAAGTAATGTAAACGGGTGATGGTGATGAATCGACCGTGTAAATCTTTTTACACTGACAATGCATAGTAATTAATCTCTTTTTAATATTAATTAAAAATATATTTTTTATTTTTATATATAATATAAAAGGCATTAGTAGTTCTTTTTGGACAATTCTTTTTTTTTCTTTTTTTTTAAGCACAAATATATATATATATAATATATATATATATATATATATATATATATATATATATATATATATATATATATATATATATATATATATTATATATATATATATATATATATATATATATATATATATATATATATATATATATATATATATATATATATATATATATATATATATATATATATATATATATATATATATATAGATAGATAGATAAAGAAGAGTATAATATGTTAGAGGTAAAGTTTGAGTTTTGAATGTGGAGAAAACATAGTATAATAATATTTTATTTCTAAATATAGGATTGTGGAGAATTAGGTAACTGTTGTTTAAGTATTTAATAAAATATTATAACTTATTTTGGTAAAGAAATATTATAATTTTTAATATTAGTTAGAAAAAATATTAGAGATATAATTGTTATTAATTTTAAAATATTATTGTTTTTCTTTTCTTTTTTAAGAAGAAGCATTATCACATCACAATATGCATATATAAATAGATACGTAAAGAAGAGTATAGTATGTTATATCTAAAATCTGAAAAATGAAAACTACAAGAAATTTTGCAGTTATAATGTTATTTTTATTGGCTTTTTTCATCTTGACAACAGGTATGAAATAAATGAGTTAATCGATTAAATTGTATTTCTGATGTTGTAATGTTTAAGTTTTGTATATTAACTTACGCTTTAAATCTTTTAATATTTTCATTCAACACTAATCTTATATACACATATTTTGGTTGAAAATGTAGATTTTTGCTCGGCAGCAGGAGGAAAGTATTCGTGTAAAACAGATCACCATTGTCAGCAGTTCTGTGGTAAAGAGAAAGGACGATGTCTTGGTGGGCAGTGTTGGTGTTTCTCTCCACCATCTTCCACTAGCAACATACTACCCCCAATTTTAAATTAAGTTAAATTTTGGGATGTAATAATTATATATGAATAAAATCATGATATTAAATTAAAAATATTAATAAAATTAAATATTTTATTTTATTTAAATATATGTTGTTAGATTACACTTTAAATCAAACCGATTGAATCCATATGTGGAATTGATTAAATTCAAAACCGAAACAATCATCGATCTAAACCATCTATCTAAACCAGAATGAACTTGTTCTTGTTTAGTTGTCCTACTACCCAAAATTATGAAAATCTTTATGTTATAGTTCAGTTGTTGTTATTGAGTTTGAGTTTTAGATTGATGTTGATATTGAATTTATGTTTTTTGTGATTCTTTGTGCACATTTCATCTTGTTTCGTCGTGTTGAGTTTATTATATCTAATGTCGAATATTTGTTTCACTAATAAGTATTTGAAAGTATAACATAGTAAATTGATTATGAAAATAATTATATGTAAAATTATGTTATATCTGAAAATTATCTTACACTGATTAATGATTTTCTAGCATTCTGCAACTCATAATTCATCTCATTTTGTTTTATAATTAAAATATCTCCAATACATCTAGTTTTCGTTCAACTTTTTTCCATATTTGTTCGTTTTTCAAAGCATCAAATTTTATGCTTTCAAGAATAGATTAGTAGAAAAGGAAGTGTTGAACAAATAACTTGAAATTTTGGAGATATTTTAATCATAAAATAGTGTGAGATGAATGATGAGTTACATGATGCTTCAAAATCACTAATCAATGTAAGTTTTTCTTCAAATATAACACAATTGTTCATATGATTATTTTCCAAACCAATTTTGATAATTATATGTTTAGTATAGGATTTAGTGAGATAAGCAATCCAAATTAGATTTAATAACTCAAAATTGTTTTACCCCCTCGGTTTTATTAGATAACCGAGGTGAAAAAATGGTATATCCATCAGTGAAATTACAAAACCGATAGGACATGTATTTTTGCCATTTCAGAATTCCAAAAAGGTCTCCCTAGGGATCGAAACCATGACATTTTCACGTACATGTCGATTATTTTAAAATCGGGAGGTAAAATGGACACTTTTCATGACTCCCTTTCACTGCTTCGTCTTTGTAGCCGAGGTTAAAAGCAATTTGCTTCCGATGTTAAATATGCTTTTTCTAGTAGTGCGTAAACCCCAATCCAAAATCTGAAATCTTTTGCTCAAGCGTTAATTAGTGTTTGCAACACCCCCATGAGCCAACTCCTTCAACCTTGTGATAAAGGAGACATAATACCATTACAATCCTTGAGAACGAATACCTAGCCATTCTGGAATACTATAATAACAACATTCATGCTCGCATCTTTTTCCCAAAGGAACCACACCCCTCAATGTAGATATCTTGCATGCCATGATTTATGATATTTGGAAATCTATCAGAAAATTGGGGGTTACCTCTCTCAGAAAAGGTTTTTATGAATTATTGTTTTCATCCATAAAAGATATGTTGATTGTCAGAGCTTTGAGTGCGATAAATATGGCCCTTACTATGCTCAAGATTTTTTCTTGGACAAGAAACTTCAACCTTAGCTTACAACAGGAATCAACAACTCAAGTTTGGATTTAGATTTTTGGTTTGACGTGGGAATAGTGGATACTGAGAATCTTGTTTGCAATTGTAGGAAGTATTGGAACTCCAATATGCACTGATGTGACCACAAATAAACATAGGTTCGATAGAGATTACTTGCACTTTGTGAGGGTTATGGTTGATGTTAACTTAAAACATAAACTGGTGTATAGGGTCCTTATGGAAAAAACTAGTTTTGCCTTCTTCGTGGATATTGATTATGAAAATCTGCCAACATTTTGTAGTTTCTGTAAATGTATTCGTCGTGAATTGGCAACCTGCAAGCGAAGTAGACATCAACAACCACAAGTTAAGGTTGGAAATAAGAAAACAATTAGATAAAAAAAACATATGTTGCACAAGACAACAGGAAAACTCTTGAAATTCAGGAAAAAAATGCAACTCAATTCAGCAATGAAGCTTACATCATTGTTGAAGTTCCTGTTACAGACATTGTTGGCATCATTGTTGGAGTTCTTGTCGCAGGTATGCTTGAGGTTTTTCAAAATAAAATTGATCTAAAATTTGTTAAAGAAACTTAACTTGTTGATCCCGACACATCTGAAACACATACTGGGATTTCCCCTACCCAAATAGAGAAATTTCTCACAGACTCTTGATCCAATATGGCTGATCAAGGGAGACAAACTGATGATGATTCACCAGGTTCATATACTAATGAAATCCAATATGGCTGATCAAGGGAGACAAACTGATGTTATCCATTAAAAATCTCAAAATCTCACAAGGTAAATGATGTACTAAGATTGCACAAAAAAATCAATCACATCACACCACAAGTATGTAGTCAAGAGAACAGAGAAAATACTCATAATTGTAACTCAAAAACCACAGAAAAAACATGTATTTTTTATATATTTTTATTTTTCATGTAAGAAAATAAACAAAAACAAAGAAACTGAATGAAATAAAACAAAGTAAAAGTTTCCCTCCCCCACACTTAAAACACACATTTTCCTTAATGAAAGAACATAAATATAAAATAAGAGTGAGAGAAAGGAAAAGTTGTTCCCTAATCAAGTTGCAGTATAGGTGGATTTTTTCAAGGAAATATATTATATGGTTGCATCTTCATGCACCTCACTTTCATGGAATAGCTCCATGCGTTGCCAATTGACCTTAAAGATTTTGACAGTACCTGCACGTTTAATTTTTACGCCATGAGGGAACATATTAGTAATAATAAAGGGGCCAATCCACTTCGATCGATGTTTCCCAGCTATAATTTTAAGGCATGATTTAAAGACCGAATAGACTAGGGCAAAGACATGATACTGCAAGGTCAAACCATCTTCCTACTTTTAAGCTGCACAAGCAGACTCTATTGTACATCAACAATCGTCAAGTTTAAAACGAGTATCAGGGAGTCATGTTGACGTAATACCCTACCATTTTTTGACAAATATCCTTGTAATACATGTAACCTCTCTAAGCCTTGACAGCCCCCGATTCACCACACTAGCACTTGTTGAAACATTTAAATCATTCTCATGCATTAATCATATCGATATGCTCTAGCATCAAATCATGAATATCATCTCATTCATCTAGAACATTCCCATAACACAAATCTAAAATCTACAAAAGCCCAACCTCATTTTTGTACCGCACAAAATCCCAATCCGACTTGGCACCTCTCAAAAGCCCAATCTTAATTGGCACCTCACAAAGCCCAGTCTTACTTGACACACTACAAAAAGCTCATCCTCACTTCCAAAACCTAGCCTTCAAAAGCCACTTTCTGAAGGTCCTGCTTAAAATAAGCCCTATTATCCAAAGGAATATATCATCCATGGAAGAATAATCCACAACATCGCATTCATGCATCATATCATGTGTCTCATATCCATGAATATGGATAATTACGCCATACAAACTCTAAACATGCATACATGACATAGCATAACATGTTTACTCAACATAGATATGTAGCATAGGCTGAGACTCAGGACTCATCATAAGATTCTGGATCAATCCCTAGCTAAATCAATGATAGATCTTTGTCCAAGATTCTCCTTAGCTCTTTTCTCGCAGTACATCCCTGCAAGTATCCTTGGAACTCATTTCTCAAGCAGAAAATAGTTGGCAACAATGTCCCCGGTATGCCCTAATTCCCTCATCAGATCCTTACAGGGATTTCTTAGGACTTTCCCTTGAACTTACACTCTTTAGGGAAACTCGCTTGGAAGCCTATTCCCCAGTATATAGTCATCTTACATGACACCATTCTTCCCAGTAGATACATCGAGTTCTTCTATCAATCTCCTTCTTACTTCTTTCCTCTTAGGGAATTCCCCAGTAAAAGTTCTTGCTCTTTCCTCTAGTCATATCCATGATACCTTTATTTCTTGAGCACCATGGTACATTCAGACTTTTCCATCTTTCTTAGGCACGGGAACAATATTGGCCACCCATTGAGGATATGTAGAAGTCACCAGAAACCCCACATCAATTTGCTTCTGAACTTCTTCTTTGATCTTCACTGCCATATCAGGGTGAGTTCTTCTCTGCTTCTGCTTTACAGACACGCACTCAGGCTTCAAAGGCAGGAAATGTTGCACGATATCAGTATCCAGACCAGGCATGTCTTCATAGGACCAGGCAAAGACGTCGACGTATTCTCGTAGCAACTTAATCAACCCCTTCTTAACATATTCTTCAAGGAGTTCCCCAATCTTCACTTCTCGCACACAATCCTCAGACCCCAAGTTGACTATTTCCAGATTCTCAAGATGCGGCTGAATGATCTTCTCTTCGTGCTCAAGTAGACAGGTAATCTCGTCAGGAATCTCTTCAACATCATCTTCTTCGGCCTCAAATATAGGGAACTCAAAGTTGGGAGATGATGTTGGATCATTATGTTCAATGGGTTTGATCAACCTGCATAATGATTTTGGATATAAAGAGATTTTAGAATTCAAATAAGGCAAATCATTATGCAGATGAAAATATTGATTTTATTCTATTTTTAAGGTTTTATGTGATCACCAATTTCATGCAAAAAGCGAAAAGTGAAAATAATTGGAAAAAGAAACATTTAACATGAATTTATTGAATGAAAATATCATTGTATTTATGAGCCAATAATTGTAACACCTCAAAATTTGCCCTCCTCTCTTGGGATTAGCATAACATATTACATATCATTTTTTAGGTCATTAGGAATTGCATATTGCATATCATGTGGTCACATTGTGCAAGCTATTCTCCCAAGTCTTGATCAGAAGATAGGAGGTCATGTGCAAGTTAGGGTTTCATGGGACTGGTCATTGATCATCTGAGGATGTGGAGGTCCAAATTAGGGTTTTGTGGTTCTCAAGGAGATTGGTCTTCATCTTGATTGAAATGATTCATCATCATCATCATGGTTTGTCATCATCAAGTGTTGGAGCACATTCCTTGAGATTAGGGTTTTGACCACTGGTCAACCCTAATCAATTGCATTGGGCCAATCAGGGCATGGCTAGGAGATGGGGTCTATGATGGTTATGGGGATCATCACATGATTTTATTGTGCATATTGAGGCTAGGGTTTCACCCTTGGGCCATTTCATCAGAAGATTGGAGCTCAGATTGATCAATGCATTGCCAAATTCATCTATCAGTTGAAAAGTCAACTGTGGTCAACTGTGCATGATTTAATGGATTTGGAGGTGAAAATGAGTTGGATACACTTCATTCATGTTGGAACAAGTGTTATTTGACATTTCAAAGCTTAAGAATGGAGAAAATCGAGTCAGACAAAAAAACTGCCAAAAATAGAAAGTGACTTGTAATGGAAGTTTCCAAAAATGGAAAGTTTTTGACCTCAAAATTACATGTCCAAGGAAGCTTCAAATGAAAATTTGTTCAACATGAAAGTTGTAGATCTTGGTCTCACCTTTCTAAAAAGTCCAAGAACTTGAAAATCCCATGTATGGTTGGCAAGTTATGGTCCATTCAATTTCAAAAATGACCCATAATCAGAGGGGCATAACTTCCACATGGAGTGTCCAAATTGAGTGATCTTTTTATGTGCAAACTCCATTTGACATGTACTTTCATGGTGCATAATTGGAATTCATCAAAAATGGTCAATACAAAAAGTCAATTTTCAAGTGTACAGTTAAAAATCCAAGGGCAAAATGGTCCAAGTTGAGAAATAATGAGAATTTTGGCATGGGGATTTTTGCAACACCTCACAAATGAAAATTAGAAATTGTTTGAATGGTCATAAACATCCAAGGTGCAATATTTGAACAAGTCATTTTTGAAGTGTACTTGAAAATGCATAAAGTGCCATAACATGTGGAAAATGAGAAATACACAACCAATGACCATGGGACAAGTTGCAACACATCACACATGGCATTTTGAGAGTGTGTGAGCTGTCATACAGCTGTCACAGAGCCTTAAGTGAAAAGACATATTTGCCCTTGCTTAGTAAAATGCATTTTTGCTAATTACATGTGTTTTGGCTAATTGGTGATTAAGGATGTGATTAAATGGAAGTATAAATACTTAATCATAACTAACTCTTGATGAAAATCACAAATCACAAAATCTCTAACCAATTTTCCCTCCATTTTTCTCCAAAACTCAAGAACATTCATCAAGCAAAATTCAACAAAACTCTTCCAATTCTCCACCAAAATCCGAAATTCTTTTTGCTTCCTTCTCCAATCATCTTCCTCTCAAACTGTTTTGGCAAGTTGCATCAAGAAACCTCACGAATCTCAACTGTTGCAAAGGAGCTCATCAATGGCAAATTGCAATTTCTCTTGATTCAAGCATCCTCGAGCTGTTCTAACTCCTCCATTCATCTTCTTCAAGCTTCCTCTACATCTGTTTTGGACTTTGGCATCAAGAAACACGCGCATCCATGGCTGCCATCTCCAAGGTGTGAAAATTTGAATCTCGTTATTTCTTAAATTGTTATATGCTTTTGAAAGATTGTTCAACGTAGAATACGATGCAAGTTGTGGTTTGTGGATTGGTTGATTGTAGAGAGAGATATCGCGTTTTTAAGTTTTGAATGTGAAACTTTAATTGATCGATCCGTGAGATATAGTGAGAGTTAGGCAAAAGCGTTAGCATATCCTTAATCTACGTGCTTAGACCTTTCCAATGGATATCCATTTGTGAATTTTGGTGATGAAATGAGCGAAACCGAATCTGCCGTTGGAAGGTTGATGAACACGCGATGATGAGTGTCTCAATTCTGGAAAATTCGCTCCAGATCCGTGTCGTGCGTTTCTGTTTTTCAAAAGCTGTTTCCCTCCCAAAATCCAACCAATTGCGTGCTGACACTGGATTAATGAGACGGTACCGTTTTGGCTTTGGCTAGCGTAATAACGAAAATGCCACTGAAGCTTAACAATTCACTTAATTAAATTAACACATTTAAATAATTATTTCATTATTTAACCAATCTTTTAAAATTCATAAAAAAATATTTACAAGTCCAAAAAATAGTGAGGTTTTTTTTATGGATTCCAATTTTTCCCTAGAATTTTATAGGCATGGTTTCACAAGTTGTGCATGGAAAAATGTTGACCTGGCTTAGGGATCTTTGACTTGTGTAAATTTTTTACATGTTTTGCCTTTTTCATTGTGAAATGCTCATACATTTAAAGAAATGGTTGAAATTTTTTGTGCTCATTCTGGACATGTTGATGGTGATTTACATATAAAGTTTGTGATTTTTGGATACCTGAGGAGTGAGATATGATTTTTTGAATCTAGGTGTGACAATTTGTGTCACACCTAGCTAGGTCAACTTCATGAATTTATTTGCATGACCTATGATTGCTGGATTGGATTGAAATTTTGCATGGATGATTATTGATATGTTGAAATGTTGTGTGAATTTTTCTGGATTTTTCCATGGCATTTTCAATTTGATTGATATTTTTCTTCTCTGTTGGTTCATTGTGCAAGCTTGTGTGACACATGTTTGTATATCTTGTGTGAAATTCTCCTATGGTTTTGGATGAATGTGAAATTTGATATTCTGGTTATAGACACATTGTAGGACATCATAGTTTTGGTCCCATTCATTTCTAATATGTTGTCACTGTGTTATGAATTTTTGAAGTGAATGCTTGTGTTGATGCTATGAATTGGCTTACATAATCTTGTCTGGATTTCTTGATTTTCATTGGCCTAGTTCCTTTTGTCTAATTGAGCTGAAAATTGACATGCTATACCTTGAATGTGTCCTGTTTATGTGTGAATTATTTGAGGATTTTTGGAATTGTTTTGGTATGCTTTTGAGTGAAATAGTTCTGTTTGGACTTTTGGTGTTGTATTTGACCTAGTTTGACTTGTTTTGGTCATGAAATGAATATGGTGAATGATATGAGTATGGGATCAATTGCATTTGCTTTCTATTTGTGTTAATTTGATTTTGGTTGAGAATTGCTTGCTGTTTAGGATTTTTTCTCCCTTGTGGACCCTAGGCTTGGCCTAGGGGTCTAGTTTCTCACATTTGGTTTGACTTTTCAGGATGAAATGCACAAAGCTTAAGGAGAATGATTCAAGTCAATTAAATTGAGATTGTTTGGTGTTGTGAACTAACATGACTTTGTTTTGTAGGTTGTGAAGCTTGAGCTTGAGCTTATAGCTTGCACTTGTGTGCATTAACCTGTGTTGCTTGTACAGATTAACTGATTAACATTTGCTGTTTATTGTTTGTCTGTCTGAGTACTGATGATACTTGATTGATTTCAGGTACATTAAGTCGCTTACAGTTCTTTAAGAACTTGCTTGCTGCTGCTTGGTTTTTAAACCACTTGAGGTAGGACTTCTATTCTTCATGTAGTCTGGAAGACCTGGCCTGTTACTTGGCCAGGCAACTGTCTGAAGTCCTCCTTAAGAGGCGATGTTTGTGGTTGTTTACATTTGTGCCAAGCAGGTAAAGACCTCTATGAGGCAATTGGTGGATCAAAGGGATATGCAATCTATCCCCCACTATTCTGTGAGTCGTCCCTCTGCTCACACGACTGTGTGTTGATGCATTGGGACACAAACCCAAGATCCTGTGCTGTTGCACGATCGAGTCAGAGTCTTTGAGTGTAGAAGGGTCCCTCCATTCTGGACCCACGCTCCTTTGTCTGAAGCTCTCCCTGGTCAGGGATAAGAGCTGTGAAGTCTAATCTTCACTCACATTTCATCTGCTTCACCTTAGCCTCGCAATGGCAAGGTTAAGAGCGAATAATACCCATGTACAGATGACTTGCTTCGGCAGTCAAACCCATTGTTTGAGCCTCACTTGATTGGCTATAGTGTGTGCTTTGTGAATATTTGTTTGCTCTGTTTGCTTGTATGCTTGTATGCTTGCTTTCTTCCTGGATAGGATTAGCTTGCAGTTGTGCAAGTAGGTAGAAACCTCAACGTAGGGTAATGATGCATGACAACACTAGGCTCGAGTGCAGCTCCCTGGTAGTGTGTCTTCCCTGGGTTTCTGGCTAGGTTTTCTTTCCCTTGAGGGGGAACTACATCGCCCTGATCCTCGTTCCAGACGAGGTATGTAGGCAGGAGACCGTGCGAGGTCTCTCCGGGCACTTTTTTTTCTTTTTGTGTGTGTTTACCTGTTATCTGATTGTGTGTTTGGTTCGGATGCCGACGTAAGTCCAGTGATTGGCGGTCGGGCTCCACGTTTGCCCTTTGGTGTGTGTTTTGGTTCGGAAGCTGACGTAATTCCATCGAGTGGTTGTCGGGTTCCAGGTTTGCATGTGGGTGCGTGTGTTGTTTGGCGTGCGTGAGCCGAACTACAGTGGCTCTGATTCTCGTTCCAGACGAGATATGTAGGCATAAGACGCGATGTCCTATCGAGCTCTCTTCTTCTTAACCCCACCTGCGTTCCCTGTGTGTGTGTGTGATGTTTAGCAACCTTTTCTTTATTTTAGAACGTGGATCCCGTCGAGTACGACGGACGTGAGGGGTGCTAATACCTTCCCCTTGCGTAACCGACTCCCTTACCCTTTCTCTTTGGTCGCGAGGCCATTTCCTTTCCAGGTTTCTCTGAGCGTTTCCTTTCCCTATCTTGGGATAAATAACGCGCAGTGGCGGCTCTGTGTTGTTTTTTTGTTTCAGCCCGCCGGTTGATTTTCGCGGATGCGACAGCTGGCGACTCTGCTGGGGAATTTTTGGATGTTGACCTGTGCTGGTCCATCTTCCCTAAGCGAGTCCTTCCTAGCGTTTTAGGATAGTTTAGGTTGCTTTTGATGCTTGATTTATTGCATTTATTATTCTAACCTGTGTATATATTTGCATAAATACTTGCATGCATCATTCTATCATGTTGCCGTCCTCTATGCAGGTGGTTCCTCTGTTGGGGGTGGGTGTTCTGAGTGGGGCTAAAACCCAGGCCCGAGTATACACCTAGGATTAGTGTGGTCTCATGTCGCCTCCTTCATGTTAGGTCAATATGTGCCTGGCGGCGTGATGTACCACAAGCCGGACGAGGTTCATTTGATAGTGCTTTCCTCTGTGGGGTACTCCACTTTGGCTTAGTTACTTCATTTGAGCTGTTGACTCTGGTGACCGATCATTTCCCGGATCTTTGGTTTAGACGGTCTTAAGGGAGCTACAATGGCACACCCGAAAGGGCAAACCCATTGAGTATCTCTGCCCGATTGTCGAGACTATTATCCGCCTTAGGATGACCTGTTTAGAATTTACCTGTGAGGGGAGGGTGATTCTTTCAGATGCATGTTCAGATGGTGACTTTGATGGTGACTAATGGTTCCATTGATCAGAGTTATATTTATAAGTCGGATTTATGGCCGTTTATTTTTGAGACGCCGGAGTGCTGTCCGTGGTATTTATCAGTGGGGATCCGTTTATTTCAGGATTCCCCGAGCCGAGTTACTTATCAGTGGGGATCCGTTTATTTCAGGATTCCCTGGGCCGATGCAGAGGATTGAGGTGATCTGTTCAGAGAGGGTTTGATGATGATGATGATGTATCTGTCTTCCGTTTATTTCGGAACCCTTGAGTCAGATTTGCGGTTACATTTTCGCCCTTAGATGGTTGTGATCAGTTCAGAGATCAGGGTCGTGGTTCAGAGCAACAGTTGATCAGATGACTTGGAGGACGGCAATGCATTGCATTCATCCATCAGCATCATTACATCTTGCATTTACCTGCATCTAACACATGTTTATCCATATGCAGGGACATTTTGATCGAGATCCGGGTTGAGAGACTTTCTGTTCAGAGATGAGGACCGGTTTGAAGCATGATGTTGCCTACAATTTCTTCGACCCTGAGATTGGTGTGCTGAAGGAGATGATAGCACTGATTACTCCCGACCATGTGGGGATGTTCAGAGAGTCATACGGTAGTATCCTGAAGATGGTTTTCAGACTCACTGACAGTGACAGGAGCGCCATTCATACTCTTCTCCAGTTCTATGATCCGGGGCTGAGATGTTTCGTATTTCCAGATTATCTGTTGGGACCTCTGATGGAGGACTATGCTAGCATTCTGGGTATGCAGATCCGTGATCAGATTCCTTTCCATGTTACTAGGGTGGAGCCTGACGTCCTTGGGATTTCTCGTGCTCTTTATTTGAGTCCGGAAATGGTCAAGGAAGGTTTGAAGGAAAAGGGGAAGTTACCTGGATTTCATTTGAGTTTCTTGGAGGCTAATGCCAAGGAACATGCTGCTATGGGTAATTGGAAGACGGTTTGCGCTCTGATTGCTGTGAGCATTTATGGGATAGTTCTATTTCCTAATCAGAAGAACTTTGTGGACCATAATGCTATCAGATTGTTCATACAGAGGAACCCTATTCCTACTCTGATCGGATATGTCTATTACTCGGTTCATAACAGAAACGAGAAGCGGCGTGGGGGTTTGATCAGGTGATGTGCTCAGCTGCTCTTCAAGTGGTTTATGGGGTATTTGCCTTCCAGAGGTGCTTTTGCTCATCTTGATCCTTCGGTCAAGTGGTCCTTCAGGTTGATGGGTTTGCGGGCTGATGATATTGCTTGGACTCATAATGGTTTGGCAGGACGGGATTTTATATACAGTTGTGGGAGTTTACCTAATGTGCCTCTTGTGGGAGTTCAGGGTTGCATCAATTACAACCCGGTGCTTCTCAGGAGACAGATGGGGTTTGCTGTAGAGGGTCCTCCTCTCGGGCGGGAGATTCAGGAGTCCTTTTACTTCCCGATTGATGGCAATCAGGCCAAGCTGAGGCAAGTATTGGATGAGTGGCGTGATATTCAGAGGAAGGGCAAAGTTCCTTATGGCAAAGTCAATTGTCGGTATTTTCCTCTATTTGATGATTGGTTGCGGAAGAGAATTGAGATTACACATCTACCATTTCCTGGAGATGATCTTGGGTGTCCTAGGATTGAGGGTCCGAGTTCTTCTGTCAGTATGGAAGAATTCCTCGAGATGAAGAGGGCCAGAGATCAGTTGCTTGCAGAGAAAGCGGAGTTGGAGATGACTGTTGCTCGGGTTCAGATAGCCAACCAGGAGATCAAAGTGAAGATGGAAGATCAAGACAAGCGACATGCCATGGAAGCAAAGCGTTTTGAGATAGACACTGCCTACTATGGGAAAGTTAACCAAGCCTTAGCGTCATCTACCAGAGAGCATGACATCACTAAGGAGAAGCTAGCCAGAGCTGCAAAGGTTATTGAGGATCAGAAGAGGAGGCAGATTCTCGTGAAGGATCAGAGAGACGACAGAGTCAGAGTTCTCATTGCTGAGTGGGAAGCCAAGCTGAAGGTTAAGGAAGCGGAGAAAGCGAAGATTGTCGCCGAGAAAGATCACTGTATAGCTGAGAGGGATCATTATATGGCAGAGAGAGATCACTATTTCAGGCAGATGAAGATTCACCAGAAGGAGGTGGGGAGATTACAGCAGGAGAATACAGAGCTCAGGTTCGCCGCAGAGTTCGCAAGGATGGAGGCTGAGATAGGGCCATCTGTGGGACCCTCATCAGGCTAGCTTTCATTTGTATTGGATTACCGTCAGGCTTGTTGACGGAATCCATTTGATTGTAATTTCTTTCCCGATTATGGAGACTTGTATCTGATTTGATGTATGACTATAGCACTTATTGTGCTTTTTGCTATGTGATGGTATTTTTCATTCAGTGATTGATCTTCAAGCTTTATCTGCTTTACCGTATGCACTCACACAAGCACACACATGGTTGGGGGTATCATGCTCAATCACATATCTCTGATCTGCACGGTGAAATCAAACACTGCATATCAGAATATTGACGCCGGATTATTATTTGTCTCGATGATGCCAGGATCGAGAGACAAAGTGTCCTTCATATGGATAGACACTGCATTCATGCATTGATCATAATAACCTGTGTTTTATTTTGCAGGTATTTGTTGCTAACGTGCTTGATTGTTTCAGGAATCATTGCTCGTGCTCGCAGAACCGTACCTTTGCACTCAACACGCCCTCACAGATATTATACCAGACGCAATACTCCTAGACTTATGGATCTTCCCAATACAGACATCCTCGAGCTAAAGGACAAAATGACTGAGCTGATCAACATCATGCAAGGCTTTGCAGTTGGTCAGAAGGCTCTAGCAGACAAAGTTGAAAAGCTCGAGCGGGCTTCTGCAGCAAACAGCGGGGTTAACCTGGATGGAGTCTCCAACCAGGGGCTGGGGTCTCGTGACGGCAGAAAGAGGACAACTATTGGTGTGGTGAATAATACTGGTGCTGGTGGCCAACCGGGGCTGAATTTGAAGGACAATATGTTGCCTCCGTTCTATGGGTTTGATGAAGATAGGGAGGAAGACAGGGAGGCTGACCAGTTTTCAATGCAGAATGAACCGTTCGTTCCCTACAGTGCTCCGCCTCAGAACAAGGAGATTCAACTGTTGGCTGAAAAGATTAAGGTATTGGAGAGCTATGCCACTCCTGGGGTGGTGAATATGTCTAATATGGGGCTTGTTGAGGGGATTGTGATCCCGCAGAAGTTTAAAGCGCCCACTTTTGACCGATATAATGGGAGTTCTTGCCCGGAGACGCATCTTCAGGCCTTTGTCCGCAAAATTTCTACATATACAATGGATCAGAAACTGTGGATGTACTTTTTCCAGGACAGCCTGTCCGGAGGTTCCCTGGAATGGTATACCAAGTTGAAATCCTCGGACATTAAGAATTGGCAGGATCTTGGGGACGCGTTCTTCAAGCAATATCAGTTTAATGCTGACATGGCTCCGAGCCGTACCCAGCTGCAGGGTATGTCTCAGAAGAACAATGAGGGGTTTAAGGAGTATGCCCAGCGGTGGAGGGAATTGGCTGCAAGAGTGCAACCCCCTCTTGTTGATAGGGAAATGTTGGATCTGTTCATGGGGACCCTGCAGGGGGCCTTTGCTGAGAGGATGGTCGGATGTCCTGTCACCAACTTCTCAGATATTGTGGTGGCTGGGGAACGGATAGAGAGCTGGTTGAAGCTCGGAAAAATTCAGGGCACTGCTTCTGCTTCGTCTTCAGGATCGAAGAAGCCATTTGGTAATAATGGACAGAGGAAGAAGGAGGGCGATACTAGCGCCGTATATGCTCAACGAGGACCCAGTAGGGACCATTACTTCCAGCACACTGCTGCAGTAACCATTCCTGCTGAGTCTCAGCCTGCACCGCAACAGCAACAGCAGAGACAACCCTTTCAGCAGAGGCCTCAAAGGGCTGGTTATCAGATGAGGGGTAAAGCAGTGGATAGGCAATTTGATAGACCTCCGGTGACATATTCCTTCCTGTTTAAGAAGTTGGCAGATTTGGGGCTTGTGCAGACACGGACTCTGGCACCTTTGAGACCTGATCAAAGGCCAGCCAGTTATGATGAGAATGCAAAGTGTGAATTCCACTCAGGTGCGCCCGGACATAACATTGAGAACTGTAAAGCTTTTAAGCACACAGTTCAAGACCTGGTGGATTCAAAAGCAATCAATTTCGCACCATCTCCCAACGTCAATGCTAATCCCATGCCCACGCATGGTCAAAGGGGGGTGAATGCAATCTCTGAGGAGAACCGAGTTGGGTTGTGGTCTGTGGATCAGTTGAAGACTCCGTTGGCTGAGGTCAAGGGTTTGTTGTTGAAAAATGGGGTTTATCCGGGCTGTGGCTGTGAGTGTGCTGAGTGCATCGTCTCTGTTAATGGGTGTGAGCTTCTGAGGAAGAACGTCCAGGGTTTGATGGACGAGGGGAGTATTGTGGTTGAGAAGAAGAATGGTAAAGAAAAAGAGGAAGTCTCCACCATAACGATCTACTTTGATCCGGTGGATTTGTCTAATCTTGCTGAGGCGGCTCCAGTTACCATCACGGTACCTGGGTCGATTCCTTACGACAAAGATGATGCCGTGCTGTGGCACTATGGTGGGGAGGTGTACTGTAATGGAGAGAAGGTGGAAGAGCAATCTGCAAGTGAAACCACCGTGTCAAAGGTGGATAATGCCGGTCCCAGCGGTTTCACTCGCAGTGGAAGACTATTTGCTCCAGATGCCCTGAGGGGAGGAGAAGGAGAAAAAGAGAAAAAAGAAAAGGTCGAGGCTTTAGCCAGGGCAAAAGGAAAGGCTGTGTTGAATGATAGTACTCCTGTGGTGACGCCGACGTCTGCGGGGTCGGATGAAAAATTTGATGATGATGCTGAAGAATTTCTGAGAATTATCAAGAAGTCCGAGTACAAATTGGTGGACCATCTGCAGCAGACCCCTTCCAAAATCTCGATTCTATCATTGCTGTTGAGCTCTGAGGGGCATAGGGAAGCTTTGTTGAAAATTTTGAAGAAGGCTTATGTTCCTCAAGAGATCACCGTCAATCAGCTGGAGACGGTCGTGTCCAATGTGCATGCTAGCCATGGGCTGGGCTTTACAGACATGGACCTGACAGTGGATGGAAGGAATCATAACAGGGCGCTACACATTGCTATGGAATGCAAAGGGGCCGTGCTTTCGCATGTGCTGGTTGATACCGGCTCCTCCTTAAATGTGTTGCCGAAGAAAGCTCTGGCGAAGCTTAATTGTGATGGGCTGATTCTGACCCCTACTGATTTGATAGTACGGGCTTTTGATGGGTCAAAGCGGGCCGTATTCGGGGAGGTTGAGCTGCCAGTGAAGATTGGACCTGAGGTGTTCAAGTCGACATTCTATGTCATGGATATTCAGCCGGCATACAGTTGCTTGTTGGGTAGGCCATGGATTCATGCTGCTGGGGCAGTAACATCGACTCTGCACCAGAAGCTGAAATATATCTGGGAGGGTCAAGTCGTCACTGTTTGTGGGGAAGAGGACATCTTTGTCAGCCACCTGTCTTCTTTCAAATATGTTGAGATGGATGGTGAGATTTGGGAGACACCCAGTCAGGCTTTCGAAACCGTTAAGGTGGAGAATGCTCTGTTCGCGAAAGAGGAAGAGAAACCGTCCATATCTTCATATAAGCAGGCTGCCGAGGTGGTAAAGAGTGGAGAGGCTCCTGGTTGGGGCAGAATGATGGAGGTCCCCGCGAAGAAAGATCGGTTCGGAGTTGGGTATCAGCCTGGCAGAGGCTCGTCTGGACAAGGAAGAGGACGTCGTACGTCAGTGACCTTTACAAGTGCCGGAATGCTGGATCCAGATCACATCTGCATGATGAGTGAAGATGCTAATAGCGACTGCGACATGGACCGATGGATAAAGCCGTGCGCACCAGGGATGGGAATCCAGAACTGGAGGGCTGAAGAGATCATCCGGGTCACTCTCCTTGAAGAGTAATATTTTTCTTGTTTTCATTTTATATGCATGCAAGCCATACGTGTTGCCCGACACGTAATGGTTCATTGTAAGGGCCACCTCATGTTTAAATTTGCAAATTTGCATCATCAATAAAGGATGTTTTTCAATTAAAAGCGGTGTTCCCTGTTTTTCATTTATTTTTGCTGTTTAAAAATAAAAACAAATAAAAATGGCAATGTTTTCATTTTTCTTTTTCAATTTCTCACACCGGTTCTAAAGCAACGCATGAATCAACATTCATGCAGATGCGATTCTTCTTCGGATCTCATTGATAACAATCCTGTTACACCCTCATATGACTTCGACAATCCAATCTATCTTGCTGAAGAAGAAGACGAAGAAGATTGTGAACTGCCAGGGGAATTAGCCAGGTTGTTGAAACAAGAGGAGAAGGTGATTCAGCCGCATGAAGAGCAGATTGGGGTCGTGAATTTGGGTACCGACGAGATGAAGAAAGAAGTGAAAATCGGGGCTGCTTTAGAGGAAAGTGTCAAGAGCAGAATGGTGGCTTTGTTGAAAGAGTATGTCGACATCTTTGCCTGGTCTTATCAAGATATGCCAGGGTTGGATACCGATATCGTTGTGCACAAGCTACCGTTGAGAGCAGATTGTCCTCCAGTGAAGCAGAAGTTGCGCAGAACTCGACCTGATATGGCAATGAAGATTAAAGAAGAAGTGCAGAAGCAGTGGGATGCTGGTTTCCTTGCTGTCACTAATTATCCGCCGTGGGTTGCAAATATCGTGCCAGTCCCGAAGAAAGATGGTAAAGTGAGAATGTGTGTGGACTATCGAGATTTGAACAGAGCTAGTCCAAAAGATGATTTTCCATTACCTCACATTGATGTGTTGGTAGATAATACAGCTCAATTCTCGGTGTTTTCCTTCATGGATGGCTTTTCTGGCTATAATCAAATCAAAATGTCGCCAGATGATATGGAGAAAACAACGTTCATCACACCATGGGGCACTTTTTGTTATAAGGTGATGCCATTCGGTCTCAAGAACGCCGATGCTACTTATCAGAGAGCCATGGTGACTTTGTTTCATGATATGATTCACCATGAAATTGAATGCTATGTTGATGACATGATAGCAAAGTCCCAAACAGAAGAGGGGCATTTGGTAGATCTGGCCAAGTTGTTCGACCGGCTGAGACAGTTCAGACTGAGGTTGAATCCGAACAAGTGCACTTTCGGAGTGCGGTCCGGTAAATTGCTGGGGTTCATTGTAAGCGAGAGAGGAATCGAGGTTGATCCTGCTAAAGTAAAAGCAATAAGAGAAATGCCTGAACCGAGAACAGAGAAGGAGGTTCGTGGTTTCTTAGGTAGATTGAACTATATTTCGCGGTTCATATCTCACCTAACAGCCACGTGTGAACCAATTTTCAAGTTGTTAAGAAAAGATCAAACGGTCAGGTGGAATAATGATTACCAAGCGGCATTTGAAAGGATAAAAGAATATTTGCAGGAGCCTCCGATTCTGATGCCTCCTGTGGAGGGAAGACCGTTAATTTTGTACCTGACAGTCCTCGAGGGGTCTATGGGGTGTGTATTGGGGCAGCATGACGAGTCTGGTCGAAAAGAGCATGCCATATACTATCTTAGCAAAAAGTTTACCGACTGTGAAACCAGATATTCACTGCTCGAGAAAACTTGCTGTGCTATGGTCTGGGCTGCTCGCCGACTAAGGCAGTACATGCTGGTTCATACCACTTTATTGATTTCCAAGATGGATCTAATCAAGTACATTTTTGAGAAGCCAGCATTGACCGGACGGGTTGCGAGGTGGCAAATGATTTTGACTGAGTATGATATACAGTATACCTCTCAGAAGGCAATCAAGGGGAGTGTATTGTCTGATTATCTCGCTCAGCAACCCATTGATGATTATCAACCGATGAAGTTTGAATTCCCTGATGAGGACATCATGTTTTTCAAATTGAAAGATTGCGAGGAACCAATCCCGGAGGAGGGGCCTGACCCTGAATCCGAATGGATTCTGATGTTTGATGGGGCCGTTAACGTGAATGGAAGCGGTGTTGGTGCTGTTTTGGTTACGCCGAAAGGATCCCATATTCCTTTTGCTGCCCGGCTGACGTTTGAGTGCACCAACAACGTAGCTGAATATGAAGCTTGCATATTGGGAATTGAAGAGGCGATTGATTTGAGGATATAGAACCTTGTCATATATGGAGATTCAGCTCAGGTGATAAATCAGGTTAACGGAAAATGGTATACGCATCAATCTCATTTAGTGCCGTATCGGGATTATACGAGGAGATTGTTGACGTTTTTCACCAAGGTGAAGTTGCATCATGTGCCTAGGGAGGAGAATCCTTTGGCAGATGCTTTGGCTACTCTGGCCGCCTTGATTAAGGTGCAGAGGTGGAATCAGTTCCCCAGTGTGGAGATTGGACGTCTGGATAGACCGGCTTACGTGTTTGCTGTTGATACAGCGCCTGACGATGAGAAGCCGTGGTATTTCGATATCAAACGCTATCTTGAGACGCAGGAATATCCTGAGGGAGCATCCAAGAAGGATCGAAAGACTCTGCGGAGGTTGGCCATGGTGTTTTACCTGAATAAGGACGGGGTTTTGTACAAGCGGAATTTTGATTGGGTCTTGCTCAGATGTGTTGATGATAGAGAAGCAAGCCAATTGATGAAAGAGGTTCATGAGGGATCGTTCGGTACCCATGCCAGTGGGAATGCAATGGTAAAGAAGCTGCTAAGGGCAGGTTATTATTGGATGACAATGGAGGCCCAATGTTTTAATTTCGTGCGGAAGTGTCATAAATTCCAGATTTATGCTGATAAGGTGCACGTGCCTCCAAATCCTTTGAGCTTAATGTCGTCTCCATGGCCGTTTGCTATGTGGGGTATTGATATGATCGGAAAGATTGAGTCTACGGCTTCGAATGGGCACAGGTTCATATTAGTGGCTATTGATTACTTCACCAAGTGGGTAGAAGCAGCCTCTTATACGAACGTGACGAAGCAGGTCGTTGCCAGGTTTCTCAAGAGAGACATCATTTGCCGATATGGAGTTCCCGAGAGAATCATTACTGATAATGGTTCTAATTTGAACAATAAGATGATGGCAGAACTGTGCCGGGAATTCAAGATTGAGCATCACAATTCTTCTCCCTATCGTTCGAAGATGAATGGGGCGGTTGAGGCGGCCAACAAGAATATAAAGAAGATTGTGCAGAAAATGGTGGTAACCTATAAAGACTGGCATGAGATGTTGCCGTTTGCATTGCATGGGTATCGAACATCGGTACGTACATCTACTGGGGCAACTCCTTTCTCATTGGTATATGGAATGGAGGCTGTATTACCGGTTGAGGTTCAGATTCCCTCTTTGAGAGTCCTGATGGACGTGAAATTGCAAGAGGCTGAATGGGTAAGGACCCGGTACGAAGAATTAAGCCTGATAGAGGAAAAGAGGCTAGCAGCCATCTGTCATGGGCAGTTGTACCAGCAAAGGATGAAGCGTGCTTTTGACAAGAAAGTACGACCTCGGGTATATCATGTGGGTGATATGGTGCTGAAAAGGATCCTTCCTCCTCAAAACGATCGAAGGGGCAAATGGACACCGAATTATGAAGGTCCATTCGTGGTCAAGAAGGTTTTCTCTGGTGGAGCCTTGTTGTTAACGACCATGGATGGTGAGGATTTTCCATCCCCTGTGAATGCGGACGCAGTTAAAAAATACTTCGTATGAATAGACCCGCTGGACGAAAAGAATAAAATTGTCCAGGAAAAAATGGGCATCCCGGCAAACCAAAAACAGAAAGAAAGGTTCGGGCAAAAATTAGGGATAAAAACGAAAAATGTACACCCGGCAAGTCGAGAACCTGAAAAGGCGACTTGGGCAAAAAAGGGTATCCCGGTGGACTGAAAACCCGAGAGGGCGGTCCAGGCAAAAGAGGGATCGAAACGAACAACTGCGTCTAGCATGATCGTTTGCGCTTTGGTTAAAGCATCATGGATAATACCCGGTGGGGATCAGTCGGAAACGTCTTGTTCAGAAGGCAGAAAGCACGGAGAGTCTGAGGACATATGGGGTGTAACCGAGTTGGAACTTGATGAGATTGCGGGTTTCACATTGCCATTAGGATAGATTTTTCCTTTTGTGCGCAATTACCTCTTTTCAGGAATTGCTTCCTTTGTATTGCTCAATTTGAGCCACACTTTCCAATCAATAAAATGCACATTCAGTCAAATAATTTTGTTTTTTGTTTTTCATTACCGCTTTGATTGCAAAAACGTCCGATCATTTTTGATAAAGAATTTTGCATTTTAATACATACAGGTTCCTTCCAATGCATGTTTATAAGATTGAAAACTTGAAATCTTATTTGGAAGGTTGAGTGACCCAAGTGTTGAAATCTTGACACGCCTGGGGCACGGTTTTATCTGACGGTCTGTTTTGCAGGAACTGTTAGATATTTTCACTCACTTGCAGGTTGTGATGTGGAAGCTTTGTAATAGATCCCTAGAGAGTTCGCTCAGGAACGAATATATGAAGAATGACGAAGACGTTGAGACGTACGACGATCCTTGATGGTAATCAAGAAGACTCTTCAAAGTCGGAAGACTTGAAAGTATGTAATTCCCCGCAGAGTCTGACCAGGGACGAGTGCATGAAGGACGGTAGGAAGAGACGACGTTGAGACGTCCGACGACCTTTGAAATTAACCAAGAAGACTCTTCAAAGTCGAAAGATTGAAAAGTCTGTATAATCCCCAGGAGTACGCTTTCCGTCGATCGCGGCGCGACCTTGGAATACAAGATGATGGAGCAGAAAAGGTCCAGACGAGTCTGGGAATTCTCAAATTTGGAAAGCTGATACGAGATTTGGGAGGTGGATACCATGGTTCGACGAGTCGGCGGGTGTTTTGTACCAACTTTTCTCATTTCCCAGCTAAGTCCCCAAGCAGAATCATGGGAGTAGCTCCCCAGCAGATCCAAGGTCTGTAACTTCTCCAGCCGAGTCAGGATGGTTATCCCCGGCAGGTTTTAATGGTGTTTCCTCGGCAGCCAGGCCAGAAGGTTGCTATTCCCCGAGTGGAGCGGGTTTCAATGAAATATATCTCCAGCAGTGTTCATCCTACCATTGGATTGGATGAGTTTCCGTAGCAGACGGATATTTGCATCCCCAGCGAAGTTGATTCTATCTATGGATTGCATGGGTAATCCCCAGCGGAGTGGCATTCGCTTCCCTAGCAGGGTCAGGATGGTTATCCCCAGCAGGTTTCAGATCGATGCTTTCCCAGTCGCCAGGCCTGTAGGTGGCTGTTTCCCGGCAGAGTATCTGTGAGCATTTCCCCAGTGAAGTCGTCAGGTATCTGTGAGGGTTCCCCAAAGCAGATTCAGGATTGATATCCTCAGCAAGTCAAAGACTGGTGTATCCCCACAGAGCGTTGGTGGTGCTTATCCCCAACAGTTTTTCGAGTGGATCGGGTGTAAAAGAGGTTCTTCCCCAGCAAGGGTTGCCTTTTCCCAGCAGCAGTGCTATTCCCCAGTAGGGTGGAGTTGGAGCAATGACGAGTTCCTCAGCAGAGTGTCTCGTATTCCTCAGAGGAGTCCCTTGATGGGGATGCTTTTTTATACATGCATCATGTAAATAAGCATGGCATATTGCATAGAAAAATAATAATCGCGTAGCATTTCCATAATTGTGGAGCATTACGCAGAAAAATCAATCATGCATCATTGCAGGCATCAGCTAGTCTCAGACCGTGGTTACTGTTTGAGAGGCGGTTTTGCCAGAAGATGAAGGTGTTATCCTGACGAGTTTGGCATTGTAATCAGATGTATCAAAGTTTCTGTCGAGCGGAGACGGGAACGATAATCAGTTTTCCGGTATTCAGACTGAGGTGGTATTCAGACCAAGGCGGTATCCGGACCGAAGTGGCGTTCAGGCCAAGTTTCCGATTTTCAGATCGAAGAAGCTTCCGACGTTTAGATCGATGTAGCTTGTGGTATTCAGACCAATCTTCCGGTGTTCAGACCGAGGCGGTATTCAGACCGAGGTGGCGTTCAGGCCAATTTTCCGGTATTCAGACTGAGGTGGTATTCAGACCAAGGCGGTATCCGGACCGAAGTGGCGTTCAGGCCAAGTTTCCGATTTTCAGATCGAAGAAGCTTCCGACGTTTAGATCGATGTAGCTTGTGGTATTCAGACCAATCTTCCGGTGTTCAGACCGAGGCGGTATTCAGACCGAGGTGGCGTTCAGGCCAATTTTCCGGTATTCAGACTGAGGTGGTATTCAGACCAAGGCGGTATCCGGACCGAAGTGGCGTTCAGGCCAAGTTTCCGATTTTCAGATCGAAGAAGCTTCCGACGTTTAGATCGATGTAGCTTGTGGTATTCAGACCAATCTTCCGGTGTTCAGACCGAGGCGGTATTTAGATCGAGGTGGCGTTCAGGCCAATTTTCCGGTATTCAGACCGAAGTGGTGTTCAGACCAGTTTTCCGGTGTTCAGACCGAGGCGGTATTCAGACCGAAGTGGTTTTCAGACCAAGAAAAGAAAATTCCGGGGTTCAAGAAAAGGAAAAGAAATGATAATCCCCAGTGGAAGTGGTATTCAGGCCATGGTTATCCCTGTGTTACCATTTATTTTGGTATCCAGATAGACGTTGTTTCGGTATTCAGGTCGGCTTTCTCCGTACCAGACGGATTTCTTGTTCAGAGGTTGTTTCTTCGCCGATTCTGACAGGCGTTGTTAATTATTTTCCCATCAGAGTGCAAATTGTTCGTCTGTTCTTGGTATTCAATCACTCTTCATCCTGATCATCTGAAAGCCGAGGCTATTCATATCGACAGGTTCACAGTGGATTGAATAGGGGCAGCTGTAACACCTCAAAATTTGCCCTCCTCTCTTGGGATTAGCATAACATATTACATATCATTTTTTAGGTCATTAGGCATTGCATATTGCATATCATGTGGTCACATTGTGCAAGCTATTCTCCCAAGTCTTGATCAGAAGATAGGAGGTCATGTGCAAGCTAGGGTTTCATGGGACTGGTCATTGATCATCTGAGGATGTGGAGGTCCAAATTAGGGTTTTGTGGTTCTCAAGGAGATTGGTCTTCATCTTGATTGAAATGATTCATCATCATCATCATGGTTTGTCATCATCAAGTGTTGGAGCACATTCCTTGAGATTAGGGTTTTGACCACTGGTCAACCCTAATCAATTGCATTGGGCCAATCAGGGTATGGCTAGGAGATGGGGTCTATGATGGTTATGGGGACCATCACATGATTTTATTGTGCATATTGAGGCTAGGGTTTCACCCTTGGGCCATTTCATCAAAAGATTGGAGCTCAGATTGATCAATGCATTGCCAAATTCATCTATCAGTTGAAAAGTCAACTGTGGTCAACTGTGCATGATTTAATGGATTTGGAGGTGAAAATGAGTTGGATACACTTCATTCATGTTGGAACAAGTGTTATTTGACATTTCAAAGCTTAAGAATGGAGAAAATCGAGTCAGACAAAAAAACTGCCAAAAATAGAAAGTGACTTGTAATGGAAGTTTCCAAAAATGGAAAGTTTTTGACCTCAAAATTACATGTCCAAGGAAGCTTCAAATGAAAATTTGTTCAACATGAAAGTTGTAGATCTTGGTCTCACCTTTCTAAAAAGTCCAAGAACTTGAAAATCCCATGTATGGTTGGCAAGTTATGGTCCATTCAATTTCAAAAATGACCCATAATCAGAAGGGCATAACTTCCACATGGAGTGTCCAAATTGAGTGATCTTTTTATGTGCAAACTCCATTTGACATGTACTTTCATGGTGCATAATTGGAATTCATCAAAAATGGTCAATACAAAAAGTTAATTTTCAAGTGTACAGTTAAAAATCCAAGGGCAAAATGGTCCAAGTTGAGAAATAATGAGAATTTTGGCATGGGGATTTTTGCAACACCTCACAAATGCAAATTAGAAATTGTTTGAATGGTCATAAACATCCAAGGTGCAATATTTGAACAAGTCATTTTTGAAGTGTACTTGAAAATGCATAAAGTGCCATAGCATGTGGAAAATGAGAAATACACAACCAATGACCATGGGACAAGTTGCAACACATCACACATGGCATTTTGAGAGTGTGTGAGCTGTCATACAGCTGTCACAGAGCCTTAAGTGAAAAGACATATTTGCCCTTGCTTAGTAAAATGCATTTTTGCTAATTACATGTGTTTTGGCTAATTGGTGATTAAGGATGTGATTAAATGGAAGTATAAATACTTAATCATAACTAACTCTTGATGAAAATCACAAATCACAAAATCTCTAACCAATTTTCCCTCCATTTTTCTCCAAAACTCAAGAACATTCATCAAGCAAAATTCAACAAAACTCTTCCAATTCTCCACCAAAATCCGAAATTCTTTTTGCTTCCTTCTCCAATCATCTTCCTCTCAAACTGTTTTGGCAAGTTGCATCAAGAAACCTCACGAATCTCAACTGTTGCAAAGGAGCTCATCAATGGCAAATTGCAATTTCTCTTGATTCAAGCATCCTCGAGCTGTTCTAACTCCTCCATTCATCTTCTTCAAGCTTCCTCTACATCTGTTTTGGACTTTGGCATCAAGAAACACGCGCATCCATGGCTGCCATCTCCAAGGTGTGAAAATTCGAATCTCGTTATTTCTTAAATTGTTATATGCTTTTGAAAGATTGTTCAACGTAGAATACGATGCAAGTTGTGGTTTGTGGATTGGTTGATTGTAGAGAGAGATATCGCGTTTTTAAGTTTTGAATGTGAAACTTTAATTGATCGATCCGTGAGATATAGTGAGAGTTAGGCAAAAGAGTTAGCATATCCTTAATCTACGTGCTTAGACCTTTCCAATGGATATCCATTTGTGAATTTTGGTGATGAAATGAGCGAAACCGAATCTGCCGTTGGAAGGTTGATGAACACGCGATGATGAGTGTCTCAATTCTGGAAAATTCGCTCCAGATCCGTGCCGTGCGTTTCTGTTTTTCAAAAGCTGTTTCCCTCCCAAAATCCAACCAATTGCGTGCTGACACTGGATTAATGAGACGGTACCGTTTTGGCTTTGGCTAGCGTAATAACGAAAATGCCACTGAAGCTTAACAATTCACTTAATTAAATTAACACATTTAAATAATTATTTCATTATTTAACCAATCTTTTAAAATTCATAAAAAAATATTTACAAGTCCAAAAAATAGTGAGGTTTTTTTTATGGATTCCAATTTTTCCCTAGAATTTTATAGGCATGGTTTCACAAGTTGTGCATGGAAAAATGTTGACCTGGCTTAGGGATCTTTGACTTGTGTATATTTTTTACATGTTTTTCCTTTTTCATTGTGAAATGCTCATACATTTAAAGAAATGGTTGAAATTTTTTGTGCTCATTCTGGACATGTCGATAGTGATTTACATATAAAGTTTGTGATTTTTGGATACCTGAGGAGTGAGATATGATTTTTTGAATCTAGGTGTGACAATTTGTGTCACACCTAGCTAGGTCAACTTCATGAATTTATTTGCATGACCTATGATTGCTGGATTGGATTAAAATTTTGCATAGATGATTATTGATATGTTGAAATGTTGTGTGAATTTTTCTGGATTTTTCCATGGCATTTTCAATTTGATTGATATTTTTCTTCTCTGTTGGTTCATTGTGCAAGCTTGTGTGACACATGTTTGTATATCTTGTGTGAAATTCTCCTATGGTTTTGGATGAATGTGAAATTTGATATGCTGTTTATAGACACATTGTAGGACATCATAGTTTTGGTCCCATTCATTTCTAATATGTTGTCACTGTGTTATGAATTTTTGAAGTGAATGCTTGTGTTGATGCTATGAATTGGCTTACATAATCTTGTCTGGATTTCTTGATTTTCATTGGCCTAGTTCCTTTTGTCCAATTGAGCTGAAAATTGACATGCTATACCTTGGATGTGTCCTGTTTATGTGTGAATTATTTGAGGATTTTTGGAATTGTTTTGGTATGCTTTTGAGTGAAATAGTTCTGTTTGGACTTTTGGTGTTGTATTTGACCTAGTTTGACTTGTTTTGGTCATGAAATGAATATGGTGAATGATATGAGTATGGGATCAATTGCATTTGCTTTCTATTTGTGTTAATTTGGTTTTGGTTGAGAATTGCTTGCTGTTTAGGATTTTTTCTCCCTTGTGGAC
This sequence comes from Lathyrus oleraceus, assembly GCF_024323335.1. Taxonomy (NCBI): domain Eukaryota; kingdom Viridiplantae; phylum Streptophyta; class Magnoliopsida; order Fabales; family Fabaceae; genus Lathyrus; species Lathyrus oleraceus. Next base: position 488,414,356 of record NC_066583.1, read on the forward strand.
CCTAGGCTTGGCCTAGGGGTCTAGTTTCTCACATTTGGTTTGACTTTTCAGGATGAAATGCACAAAGCTTAAGGAGAATGATTCAAGTCAATTAAATTGAGATTGTTTGGTGTTGTGAACTAACATGACTTTGTTTTGTAGGTTGTGAAGCTTGAGCTTGAGCTTATAGCTTGCACTTGTGTGCATTAACCTGTGTTGCTTGTACAGATTAACTGATTAACATTTGCTGTTTATTGTTTGTCTGTCTGAGTACTGATGATACTTGATTGATTTCAGGTACATTAATTCGCTTACAGTTCTTTAAGAACTTGCTTGCTGCTGCTTGGTTTTTAAACCACTTGAGGTAGGACTTCTATTCTTCATGTAGTCTGGAAGACCTGGCCTGTTACTTGGCCAGGCAACTGTCTGAAGTCCTCCTTAAGAGGCGATGTTTGTGGTTGTTTACATTTGTGCCAAGCAGGTAAAGACCTCTATGAGGCAATTGGTGGATCAAAGGGATATGCAATCTATCCCCCACTATTCTGTGAGTCGTCCCTCTGCTCACACGGCTGTGTGTTGATGCATTGGGACACAAACCCAAGATCCTGTGCTGTTGCACGATCGAGTCAGAGTCTTTGAGTGTAGAAGGGTCCCTCCATTCTGGACCCACGCTCCTTTGTCTGAAGCTCTCCCTGGTCAGGGATAAGAGCTGTGAAGTCTAATCTTCACTCACCTTTCATCTGCTTCACCTTAGCCTCGCAATGACAAGGTTAAGAGCGAATAATACCCATGTACAGATGACTTGCTTCGGCAGTCAAACCCATTGTTTGAGCCTCACTTGATTGGCTATAGTGTGTGCTTTGTGAATATTTGTTTGCTCTGTTTGCTTGTATGCTTGTATGCTTGCTTTCTTCCTGGATAGGATTAGCTTGCAGTTGTGCAAGTAGGTAGAAACCTCAACGTAGGGTAATGATGCATGACAACACTAGGCTCGAGTGCAGCTCCCTGGTAGTGTGTCTTCCCTGGGTTTCTGGCTAGGTTTTCTTTCCCTTAAGGGGGAACTACATCGCCCTGATCCTCGTTCCAGACGAGGTATGTAGGCAGGAGACCGTGCGAGGTCTCTCCGGGTACTTTTTTTCTTTTTGTGTGTGTTTACCTGTTATCTGATTGTGTGTTTGGTTCGGATGCCGACGTAAGTCCAGTGATTGGCGGTCGGGCTCCACGTTTGCCCTTTGGTGTGTGTTTTGGTTCGGAAGCTGACGTAATTCCATCGAGTGGTTGTCGGGTTCCAGGTTTGCATGTGGGTGCGTGTGTTGTTTGGCGTGCGTGAGCCGAACTACAGTGGCTCTGATTCTCGTTCCAGACGAGATATGTAGGCATAGGACGCGATGTCCTATCGAGCTCTCTTCTTCTTAACCCCACCTGCGTTCCCTGTGTGTGTGTGTGATGTTTAGCAACCTTTTCTTTATTTTAGAACGTGGATCCCGTCGAGTACGACGGACGTGAGGGGTGCTAATACCTTCCCCTTGCGTAACCGACTCCCTTACCCTTTCTCTTTGGTCGCGAGGCCATTTCCTTTCCAGGTTTCTCTGAGCGTTTCCTTTCCCTATCTTGGGATAAATAACGCGCAGTGGCGGCTATGTGTTGTTTTTTTGTTTCAGCCCGCCGGTTGATTTTCGCGGATGCGACAATAATGTCATCACTCCTCCTTTTGGCATGGGAGGAGGGTTTTTAAACAAAATGGACATTATGTTGACTTATGGACAACTGTTGGAACATCAACAGCGACCCAGTTATTGCAGACCCCTCCAGGGATGACAAAGTTGCCAGAATCCTCCTCTGCATCTTCTTCCACAATAGCAGCAGCTTCCTCGTCTTGGACGGCGTGGATGAACCCACCACTCTGAAATAGCCCATGCTTGTTGAAAGTGCCAGAAGAATACCCTATGCCAGCCCGGGATTTGTTGTCTTCCATCTTGATCATTTGTCCTAGACCAGTAGTTGTGCCATGCTCAATGGCCAACTTAACATCATTGTAGGACGCAAATGAAGAAGTTCCTTTCTTAGTAGGCTCAACAATAGATAAAGCTTGGAACGGTGTTCCAACTTCATCCTCAGCGTCTATATAAGAAAAGGAAGACAGATGGCTAACCAGGAGAGCCTTCTCTCCCCCTACCACCACCAGCTTTTTGTTCTTGACAAATTTCAATTTCTGGTGTAGGCTGGATGTCACGCCGCCTGCCTCGTGAATCCATGGTCTGCCCAACAAACAACTATATGATGGGTGGATATCCATGACCTGAAAAGTGATCTGGAAATCACTTGGTCCAATCTTGACTGGGAGTTCAACCTCACCAATCACCGTTTTGCGGGATCCATCAAAAGCTTTTACCACTACTCCACTCTGCCTCATGGGAGGCCCCTTGTATGACAATCTGGCCAAAGTGGACTTTGGCAACACATTCAGTGGTGATCCAATGTCTACCAGCATATTAGTCATGGCATCATCCTTATAGCTCATAGATATGTGAAGTGCCATATTATGGTCTCTTCCCTCCTCGGGGAGATCAACATCACAAAAACCCAGATTGTTACAAGTGGTGATGTTTGCAACAATACTATCGAATTGTTCTATTGTGACGTCATGATTTACATACGCCACATCCAACACCTTCTGCAGAGCTTCACGATGTGGTTTTGAGTTCATAAGCAAAGATAGCACAGAGATCTTTGACGGCGTTTGTAGAAGTTTATCTACAACATTGTATTCACTCCTCTTGATGAGCCTCAACATCTCGTCACAGTCTTCTTTCATTGTGCCATTCTGGCTAGCAGAGACAGGAGTTCTTACAACAGTGGAAGGTTTATTAGCAACAAGTGCCAGATTCGGAGCAATAACAGCATTCCCAACCGGGCACACAGCACAATTAGCAACATCAGCCCTTCTGATGTCAGCCTGGGGTTTCGGCGGAGCCGAGAAAACACGACCACTACGGGTCAGGTCGCTGACATCGGCGATATTAACAACAGAGGTAGAGGGCAGGGGCACCTCCTTCCCATCTTCCAATGCCACAACATTGTAACGATAGGGTACAACTTTATCATAAGAATATGGCACATGGCCAACTGGTTTAATTATCAAAGAGGGAGAAGCCTTCTGTTTGCTGCTATCATATCGGATGACAACAGGCTCTGGGATCCGAAATACTGGAGATATCACATTGACTTCATTATCATCATCACGATTCTGAAGTATTTCAATTACACCTTCATCCAACATTTCTTGGATGTCTTTACGGACTTGGCGACATCCTCTCTGGTTGACAGTGCAGACTCGGCATCTGTCATGGTCGTGCTCATAGTGACTGTATTCACACAACAGTCTGTGCATCTCGACCAATAATTGTCGAATATGGCTGACATATTTGACCTTATATTTACTAGGGCAGCCCTGGACCATGTTGACAGCAGATTTCCCATGCTCGGGCAATGGGTTCTTCTTAACGTTGGGACCTACGTCCTCGAAACACAAGATACCACTTCTCACAAGGTCTTGAACCTTGGTCTTCAGCGGGTAACAGTTTTCCACGTCATGTCCGGGGACACCGGAATGATAAACACAATGTAGCTTGGGATTATACCACCACTGAGGGTTGGTAGGTATAGCCGGTGGGTCGCGTGGAGTAATCAACTTCCTCTCTATCAAAGAGGGATATAGCTCTGCGTAGGTCATAGGAATAGGATCAAAGGTGACCTTCTTCCTCTCATAGCTGGTACTAGTTTGATTGTTGTTTCGAGGCTGGTAGGCCTGTTGTTGAGGACAGTGTTGTTGTTGTTGATATTGTTGATGTTGTTGTTACTGGTTATTATGCTGATAGTGCTGATTTTCTCTGAAAACAGGTGTTATGTGAGCCACCTGATGCTGATTACCGGCGGGACGCACGGTCTTCCTCCTCACTGAGGGTCTTCTTGGTTTGACATGGGAGGTTACAGCATGTGCCTCACCATCTATCTTCTTTCCAAACGCCCCATGTCGTTTGGAAGAAGAGGCTTCTTCTCTAGTCAGGCGCCCTTCCCTGACTCCTTCCTCCAAACGCATCCCCATGTTCACCATCTCGGTGAAGTCAGAAGGAGTGCTGGCAATCATCCGCTCATAATAAAATGAGCTCAAGGTCTTTAGGAAGATCTTGGTCATTTCTTTCCCTTCCAGCGGAGGCACAACCTGTGCTGCTAGCTCTCGCCACCTCTGGGCGTACTCTTTGAAAGTTTCCTTGTCCTTCTGGGACATGGATCTCAATTGATCCCTATCGGGAGCCATATCCATATTATACTTGTATTGCTTGACGAAAGCTTCGCCAAGGTCATTGAAGGATCAGATGTTTGCGATGTCCAAGCCCATATACCATCTCAGGGCAGCACCGGACAAACTGTCCTGGAAATAATGAATGAGGAGCTGATCATTGTCGGTATGAGTCGACATCTTCCTCGCATACATAACCAGGTGGCTGAGAGGGAAAGTATTTCCCTTGTACTTTTCAAAGTCAGTTACTTTGAATTTTACAGGGATTTTAACATTTGGAACTAGACAGAGTTCAGCGGCAGACTTGCCAAAGAGGTCCTTTCCTCTGAGAGTTTTTAGTTCCTTGCAGAGTTCAAGAAACTGATCATTCACAGCATCCATCTTTTCATAAACATCTGGGCCCTCAGACGGCTCAGAGTGGTAGATGGTGTCGTCTACTCTTTGCATAGTATGCACGATAGGAGGTGGAATAGCGAGAACCGGGCTAGATGCCGACAGAGAAGCAAACGTGGGGGCAAGACCCTCAGGAACAAAGTTGGCAGGCATCCCCCAGGGAAACCCGGCTGGCATAGCAGTTGGTGCAAAGTGGGCGCTGGCCGCAGGCACTGTCAAAGAGGCAATCTCAGAGATGACTGTCCTCTAGGGAGGAGTTGAAGGTGTCAGAGACGACTGACTTTGGGCGGCCAGGAAAGACTCCATCAGGGCAGTCAATGTAGCCACATCCTCCTTAAGTTCACGATTCTCTTGCTCTAAGTGATCCATCAGTCTTGAAGTGTTGGCTCGAGTGTAGTACCGGTGAGTCTGCTTGTCTTCAAAATAAATGAAGAACACAGAGTTAGACCATTGAACAAAAAGCCTGGAAGAAAACCTGCTTATGCACATGATGCATGCAATGCTTGTGCATATGATTTATTTTTAATTAGAGGAACTTTAGAGTCCCATCTGCAAATATTTGAAAATATTAATCATTTAGACATATATGGAAATATCGCATCAATAATATATGGAAAATATTTTTACACCAAAGAAGTACAATCTTGGTAACTAAATACAATACAAGAGAGAAGGAAAATGAACATCATATGGAACCCTAGAAGCAATCGTCTAAAGCTCTGGAGACTGGAAGATAAGTTGCACCAAGCCTTTTCACCTCCCTCTCATAGGCCGCCTCCATATCCGCCTTCTCTTTGGCGAGTCGATCGTACTTCCTCTTCCAGAACTTGGAAGACTGAGGAAGAAGAGAAGTCACCACATCATCAGGCTCGTCGATAACCTGATGCTCAAGAAACTCTATCAATGCATCCTTATCTCTAAGTTGCTGAAGTAGCTCCTCTCGTTCACGGATCCAAGCACTCGAACGATCTTCGTCTCTCAACTCCTCTACTCCTTGGTCAGGGAGGGTTGAAGGCCCAGCCATAACCAAAGGCGTAGGTCTCGGATACTCATAAGGCATAAGGTACTCGGAAGCTCTCCTCCTAACCCATGAGGTATAGGATTCCAAAGAAATACAGTTCTTCGGACCAAGCTCTTTCCTTCCCTTCCTATGGATCTTGCGCCAAGCGCGAACCATCCTGCCCTTCAAGCCTTGGGGATCTTTACCCTCCTGGAAGAATACACCCTCTAATAGATTGTTATTAGGTTTATCCTTTAGGGGGAACCCAAGTTGACGACGTGCCAAAATAGGGTTGTAGTTAATCCCACCACATGTACCAAGAAGAGGCACATTGGAGAATTCACCACAAGAGTCGATAATCTGCACACCATCATATACACGGTTGTACCAAAAGATATCATCATTAGTGAGAGACATGAGTCTCGTGGACCACCGTAGACATCCTTTGTTCTCCTTGAAGGCGACCGTCTGCGGCAAGTGCGAAATAAACCACTTGTACAACATAGGCAAACAGCACGCAATGGTACCACCACCCTTTGCATTCCTCATATGCAAAGAGAAATAAGTGTCACCCAACAGAGTCGGAACGGGATTAAGAGTAGAGAAAATCCTAATAGCGTTCACATCCACAAAATTGTCGATGTTGGGGAATAACACTAGCCCATAGATGAGAAGTACAAATATGGCCTCAAAGGCGTCCTCACTCATGGCCTTCCCATACAAAGTAGCTTAAGCGATGAGGAACTCAGAAGGGAGACCTTGAATTCCACCTTTGGTAGTCATATAAGCACCAACCAGAGATTCATCTATATGCAACATATCAGCTATCTCTTGAGAATTAGGAACCCTCTTTAAGCCACTGAAGAACAACTGGTCTAGGATAGGTATACCCACAAGATAGGCATACTCCTCAAGCGTAGGCAAAACCTGGAAATCCGGAAATGTGAAGCAACGGTACAAGGGATCATAGAACTGCACTAATACACTCATCAGACCTTCGTCCACCTGAGTAGCCAGAATAGATAGAAGCTTCCCATGACGAGCCTTGAAATCCAAGGGATCAATACATAGGATGTCAAATTCCTTAGCTCTTTCAAGTCGGGTTGTCTGATTCTGTACTTCTTCGTATTCCTTCTTTGTCTATCCATGTCTAAAATTTTTGCAAATAGACCTCTTAAGTTCCTTGAAAATTTTCTCACTATTGATGATATGGATGCAAATGGGTGCATGAATGCATGGATGCAACAATCAGACTCAAGGATCAAGCAAAGCACACCACACAAACGTCATGGGATGGATCACGTCATCCTTAATATCAATCATCCATTTTGGTGGATTATGGTTTACACCTTATCAACACCCAAGTTCCATTGATATTAAGGATGCACAAGAATGGATCAACCATGAATCAAGGGTTTGTTGCAAGTCACAAGCATGGAGTCTCGATTAAGAACCACCCAAAGGGAGTGTACTAGGGTTTAAACCTGCCAAACATGTTCTACAAGAGGTTCCCGTAGTCATCATCCCATCTTTCGGATATTATCGGATAAACGAATACTCGTATTCCAAAAATATTCTCAAGAGAGACTCTTATGAGTGTAGTATCGTGTAACAACCGTATCAAATCTTACACTTGAACGACCTTCGCACTACGTCCTAAGAATAGGCCAAGATGGGCTTGGTAAACTAAGGTCCTTGGCTTCTAAATAAACAAATTCACGTAATTCTTTATTAACTTTTATCTAAAAACATAATAGTATTCTTATTCTTATTATAATAATTTTTAAGCTTTGAATATGGAAAATTATAACTACTTTTCATTACTATATATAGAATTATGGAGTAAACTAAAGGTGAGAAAATCAAGAAAGGGGGGTTTGATTTTGTTTTAGAAATTAAAAGCTTTTTCAAAAGTAAGAACACACAGAATTTTATACTGGTTCGCTTATAACACAAAGCTACTCCAGTCCACCCGGCCAAGGTGATTTCGCCTTCAAAAAGGACTTAATCCACTAATCTTGAAAGATTAATACAACCAAACGTCTAAGAGAATGATCTCTTAGTCCTCCCAAGTATACAGACTGCACAGAGTCACTTGAGGAACACAAGCAATATAGTAAAAGAAATTTGTAATGACAGAATATTTGTCTTTGATGAGCATTCAATGTCATTACTTTTGTGTTTCTTGCCATAACCAATTTGTCTCCCTGAATAACTTCTTTCTAAAAATACTTCCTTTCCATTTGAAGAAATTTTTTCCGTTACTCTTTCTGGATTTGGAGAATCTTCATCAGAGTCTTCGTTATCTCGGAGTTCTACGTCAGAAGGATATTGTATTAAGGTTACATCTGAGCTTCTCAGAGTACTGGTCTTTCTAGATCATCAGAGCTAAGACCCGTGGATGTTTATAGCTTCTGATTCTTCTTTTTGTCTTGCTTTGCTCAGATTCAGAACTTCTAGATCGCACTTCTACTTCAGATGCTTCTGATCTTCTAGTGCTTTGTATCTGATTAGAGTTTGTATATGATAAAACGATCAGATTCCTTTGTTGTTGTTCAGAGTCCTGCACACTTAGAGAATTTTCGTTAGGGTGCCATTTTTGCTTTCATCCTTTGTTATCATCAAAATCCTGGAATTCTATTGTAGAACTAATTTTGTTCTTACAATCTCCCCCTTTTTGATGATGACAAAACAACCTTAATTTTAGAGATGAAACATTTAGATAAGAGTTTGTGGATCTAAGTGAGTTCCCCCTGAGATAAGTCTGGGAGTTCAGAAGTTCTTACCGGAGCTTCCATGAGATGATGATTCTCTTCTGCAATTTTCTAAGTCATAAAGTAATGTAAACGGGTGATGGTGATGAATCGACAGTGTAAATCTTTTTACACTGACAATGCATAGTAATTAATCTTTTTTAATATTAGTTAAAAATATACTTTTTATTTTTATATATAATATAAAGGGCATTAGTAGTTCTTTTTGGACAATTCTTTTTTTTTTCTTTTTTTTAAGTACAAACATTATCATATCAATATATATATATATATATATATATATATATATATATATATATATATATATATATATATATATATATATATATATATATATATATATATATATATATATATATATATATATATATATATATATATATATATAAAGAAGAGTATAATATGTTAGAGGTAAATTTTGAGTTTTGAATGTGGAGAAAACATAGTATAATAATATTTTATTTCTAAATATAGGATTGTGGAGAATTAGGTAACTGCTGTTTAAATATTTAATAAAATATTATAACTTATTTTGGTAAAGAAATATTATAATTTTTAACATTAGTTAGAAAAAATATTAGAGATATAATTGTTATTAATTTTAAAATATTATTGTTTTTCTTTTCTTTTTTAAGAAGAAGCATTATCACATCACAATATGCATATATAAATAGATACGTAAAGAAGAGTATAGTATGTTATATCTAAAATCTGAAAAATGAAAACTACAAGAAATTTTGCAGTTATAATGTTATTTTTATTGGCTTTTTTCATCTTGACAACAGGTATGAAATAAATGAGTTAATCGATTAAATTGTATTTCTGATGTTGTAATGTTTAAGTTTTGTATATTAACTTACGCTTTAAATCTTTCAATATTTTCATTCAACACTAATCTTATATACACATATTTTGGTTGAAAATGTAGATTTTTGCTCGGCAGCAGGAGGAAAGTATTCGTGTAAAACAGATCACCATTGTCAGCAGTTCTGTGGTAAAGAGAAAGGACGATGTCTTGGTGGGCAGTGTTGGTGTTTCTCTCCACCATCTTCCACTAGCAACATACTACCCCCAATTTTAAATTAAGTTGAATTTTGGGATGTAATAATTATATATGAATAGAATCATAATATTAAATTAAAAATATTAATAAAATTAAATATTTTATTTTATTTAAATATATGTTGTTAGATTACACTTTAAATCAAACCGATTGAATCCATATGTGGAATTGATTAAATTCAAAACCGAAACAATCATCGATCTAAACCATCTATCTAAACCAGAATGAACTTGTTCTTGTTTAGTTGTTCTACTACCGAAAATTATGAAAATCTTTATGTTATAGTTCAGTTGTTGTTATTGAGATTGAGTTTTAGATTGATGTTGATATTGAGTTTATGTTTTTTGTGATTCTTTGTGCACATTTCATCTTGTTTCGTCGTGTTGAGTTTATTATATCTAATGTCGAATATTTGTTTCACTAATAAGTATTTCAAAGTATAACATAGTAAATTGATTATGAAAATAATTATATGTAAAATTATGTTATATCTGAAAATTATCTTACACTGATTAATGATTTTCTAGCATTCTGCAACTCATAATTCATCTCATGTTGTTTTATAATTAAAATATCTCCAATACATCTAGTTTTCGTTCAACTTTCTTCCATATTTGTTCATTTTTCAAAGCATCAAATTTTATGCTTTCAAGAATAGATTAGTAGAAAAGGAAGTGTTGAACAAATAACTTGAAATTTTGGAGATATTTTAATCATAAAATAGTGTGAGATGAATGATGAGTTACATGATGCTTCAAAATCACTAATCAATGTACGTTTTTCTTCAAATATAACACAATTGTTCATATGATTATTTTTCAAACCAATTTTGATAATTATATGTTTAGTATAGGATTTAGTGAGATAAGCAATTTAAATTAGATTTAATAACTCAAAATTGTTTTACCCCCTCGGTTTTATTAGATAACCGAGGTGAAAAAATGGTATATCCATCAGTGAAATTACAAAACCGATAGGACATAAGTTTTTGCCATTTCAGAATTCCAAAAAGGTCTCCCTAGGGATCGAAACCATGACATTTTCATGTACATGTCGATTATTTTAAAATCGGGAGGTAAAGTGGGCACTTTTCATGACTCCCTTTCACTGCCTCGTCTTTGTAGCCGAGGTTAAAAGCAATTCGCTTCCGATGTTAAATATGCTTTTTCTAGTAGTGCGTAAACCCCAATCCAAAATCTGAAATCTTTTGCTCAAGCGTTAATTAGTGTTTGCAACACCCCCATGAGCCAACTCCTTCAACCTTGTGATAAAGGAGACATAATACCATTACAATCCTTGAGAACGAATACCTAGCCATTCTGGAATACTGTAATAACAACGTTCATGCTCGCATCTTTTTCCCAAAGGAACCACACCCCTCAAGGTAGATATCTTGCATGCCATGATTTATGATATTTGGAAATCTATCAGAAAATTGGGGGTTACCTCTCTCAGAAAAGGTTTTTATGAATTTTTGTTTTCATCCATAAAAGATATGTTGATTGTCAGAGCTTTGAGTGCGATAAATATGGCCCTTACTATGCTCAAGATTTTTTCTTGGACAAGAAACTTCAACCTTAGCTTACAACAGGAATCAACAACTCAAGTTTGGATTTAGATTTTTGGTTTGACGTGGGAATAGTGGATACTGAGAATCTTGTTTGCAATTGTAGGAAGTATTGGAACTCTAATATGCACTGATGTGACCACAAATAAACCTAGGTTCGATAGAGATTACTTGCACTTTGTGAGGGTTATGGTTGATGTTAACTTAAAACATAAACTGATGTATAGGGTCCTTATGGAAAAAACTAGTTTTGCCTTCTTCGTGGATATTGATTATGAAAATCTGCCAACATTTTGTAGTTTCTGTAAATGTATTCGTCGTGAATTGGCAACCTGCAAGCGAAGTAGACATCAACAACCACAAGTTAAGGTTGGAAATAAGAAAACAATTAGATAAAAAAACATATGTTGCACAAGACAACAGGAAAACTCTTGAAATCCAGAAAAAAATGCAACTCAATTCAACAATGAAGCTTACATCATTGTTGAAGTTCCTGTTACAGACATTGTTGGAGTTCTTGTCGCAGGTATGCTTGAGGTTTTTCAAAATAAATTTGATCTAAAATTTGTTAAAGAAACTTAACTTGTTGATCCCAACACATCTGAAACACATACTGGGATTTCCCCAACCCAAATAGAGAAATTTCTCACAGACTCTTGATCCAATACGGCTGATCAAGGGAGACAAACTGATGATGGTTCACCAGGTTCATATACTAACCCTTAGGACCAAGACCAGTATTTCCAACTTGTTATTTAAAAAATAGGAAAATAAAAATTCTATAAAGAAACCACAAGGCCCTAGGTCTAATGTTGGTAAATCCAACACTTGCCTATGAAGGCAATCTATTGGAATGTGATTTGTTGTCGTACATGAGTAAAAAATGAGTAAATAAAACTGTAGTTGGGGAAGCGACACCTCAAGTCGTATCGCAAGGACTCTTGTATTGAATTAACCAATTAAGAAAATGAAATAGGAGGGGGGTTTTGGGTTTAGATTCAATTGAGAATAAGTGCTTATAAAAAGTGATTATGAAATAAGTTGATCTACTGTTCGGTCTTCTAACTTATCATCGATCAAACAGTAGATCATCTTATTTCATAATCACTTTGAGTAAAAAGATAAAGCGCTGAAATAAGTTTTCCATGAATTCATCTAAAGCTTTTAATTTTTGTGAATGCCGAATAACATTATTATAGCAACGGAAAATCTAATATAACAAAAGGAAAATTCGAACCCTTATGAAAACCGACCCGAAAATTATAAAAACCGACCCAAACTAACTATTCTAATTAAGTCTGGAATTTCAACGAATTATTAGACCCTCCTTCACTCCAAATAAGATTTCCACTTCAACATAAAATTTGTAGATATTTCTCTTATCTTTCTAACCCATATTAGAATGCATTAATCCGATTTTCGAAGCTCGATTTATGGTCTGCACAGTGACAATATATAAAATAATTGTTTAAGCTGAAAATAAAGTACGGAAATAAAATAAAGCCAAAAATAAACTTAAATATAAAAACAAACTAAAAGAGTAGAAATAATAGAATAAACTATAGAGTTGCCTAAGTACAATAGTAGAAAAATCTGCATCAAAATGCACCTATCAAATTCCCCCACACTTGAACTTTTGCATTCCGAACAAAATTATAAATTCAAAACTCAACTTTCAAACAACGACTTCTCCGCTATTTTTCTTCTCTTTTATCTTTTTATTCTTATTTTTTATTTTTATTTTTTATTTTTATTTTATTTTTCAGATCAGAAGGAATATGTAATGACATCCTTCTTTTCTTTTTCTATTATTTTTTTCAAATTTTTTTCTTTTTTTTCTGCCAATTTTTTTGAATCAAATATCACAACTATAATTATTCAACCCAACACAACTCCAACATGACTCTTTCAACCTTATAAGTTTGTGATAACATTGTTTTTCACTTTCAAGCTTGTATTGTTTTTAAACAAAGAATAGGATAATAGGCTCAAGGGTCTTTTCAAACAAGGGATGATATTATTCAGGGTTGATATTTTGGCTATTGGCTAAAAATAAACAAAACAAAAACAAACTACCTTTATCATATCAATGTGCACAAGTAAACAAAAAGTTTTAACAAAAGTCAATTCAAATTCTAGATACCAACAGACATGACTGAAACACACAAGAAAGAAAAGATGGATTTTTGAATGTTATCCATTAAAAATATCAAAATCTCACAAGGTAAATGATGTACTAAGATTGCACAAAAAAATCAATCACATCACACCACAAGTATGTAGTCAAGAGAACAGAGAAAATACTCACAATTGTAACTCAAAAACCACAGAAAAAACATGTATTTTTTATTTATTTTTATTTTTCATGTAAGAAAATAAACAAAAACAAAGAAACTGAATGAAATAAAACAAAGTAAAAGTTTCCCTCCCCCACACTTAAAACACAAATTGTCCTTAATGAAAGAACATAAATATAAAATAAGAGTGAGAGAAAGGAAAATTTGTTCCTTGATCAAGTTGCAGTATAGCTGGATTTTTTCAAGGAAATATATTCTATGGTTGCATCTTCATGCACCTCACTTTCATGGAATAACTCCAGGCGTTGTCAATTGACCTTAAAGACTTTGACAATAGCTGCACGTTTAATCTATACTACACCATGAGGGAACACATTAGTAAAAACAAAGGGGCCAATCCACTTGGATCAAAGTTTCCCAGACATAGTTTTAAGGCGGGATTTAAAGACCCAATAGACTGGGGCAAAGACATGATACTGCAGGGTCAAACCATCTTCCTACTTTTAAGCTGCACAAGCAGACTCTATTGTACATCAACAATCGTCAAGTTTAAAACGAGTATCAGGGAGTCATGTTGACGTAATACCCTACCATTTTTTGACAAATATCCTTGTAAGACAAGTAACCTCTCTAAGCCTTGATAGTCCCCGACTCACCATAGTGACACTTCTCGAAACATTTAAATTTTTTTCATGCATTAATCATGTCGCTATGCTCTAGCATCAAATCATGCATATCATTTCATTCATCTAGCACACTCCCATAACATGAATCTAACATCTACAAAAGCCCAACCTCATTTGGTACCGCACAAAAGCCAAATCTACTTGGCACCTCACAAAAAGCCCAATCCAACTTGGCATCTCTCAAAAGCCCAATCTTAATTGGCACCTCACAAAGCCCAATCTTACTTGGCACACTACAAAAAGCTCATCCTCACTTCCAAAACATGGCCTTCAAAAGCCAATTTCTAAAGAACCTGCTTAAAATAAGCCCTATTATCCAAAGGAATATATCATCCATGGACGAATAATCCATAACATCGCATTCATGCATCATATCATGTGTATCGTATCCATGAATGTGGAGAATTATTCCATACAAACTCTAAACATGCATACATGACATAGCATAACATGCATACATAACATAGATATATAGCATAGGCTGAGACTCAGGACTCATCGTAAGAGACTGGATCAATCCCTAGCTAAATCAGCGATATATCTCCGTCCAAGCTTCTCCCTAACTCTTTTCCCGCAGTACATCCCTAAAAGTATCCTTGGAACTCATTTCCCAAGCAGAAAGTAGTTGGAACCAATGTCCCTAGTATGCCCTAATTCCCTCATTAGATCCTTGCAGGGATTTCTTAGGACTTTCCCTTAAACTCACACTTTTTAGGGAAAGTCGCTTAGAATCATATTCCCCAGTGAAGCTAGCGGAAATATACTTGAACCTATCGCACGCTCGAACATACAACAGAGTCGCCATCAAACTTTATTTATTCCCGAAGGAAAGGGAAAACATCGATAAAACCCGGAGGGAAAGAGATATGATGGGTAAGGAAGTCGATTATGCAAGGGGAAGATATTAGCACCCCAAACATCCATGGTACTCCATGGGAACTGTTTTGATTGTTCTCGCTCGAATGGGTGTTATATCTAAGATTACTCGCGAGAGAATGGGGGAAAAGGAAAATAAATAGATAACGTGCTCGGTGAGGATTATGGCCCTCATGCCTACGTATCCTTATAGTGAAATGAGGAATTCAGAGCTTCGTAGTTCAAAGAACTAATGGTGGGAGATGAAAAGAATTGTGATCAAAGTATGGTTTGAACCAAAGAATAGTGTTTTAAACTCCAACAAGGGTGAAAACATGAACCCAAGAGTAAGGTGGCTATTACCAGTATGTGGGCAAGCATGGATGTCACTATAGGGTAATGCCGAAAAGACGAAGAAATAGGTGTTTGGGCACAGTCCTAAACATCTCTTGGTTCACAAGGGGACGCAAGAAGGAGCATAAAGAGGTAGTGTATTTGCCCCAAAAATAACGGGTATATCACATGGAGTGAATGAAGGTAGAATATGAGTGTATCATGGAGATGAACGAAATGAAGTGACCAAAGTAACAAAAATGAATATTTGGTGACAAGTGTCTGATGAAGTATTGTTTGAAACCGAAAGGTGAAAGTGTATTGGAATCCACAAGAGAAATGAGATTTGTACCATAGAGGGAAACAACTTTAACTGATACGTGGACTAGCATGCCTGCCACTATAGGGTATTTAGCCAAAAAAGAAGGAATTAAATGTATGGGTACAAGCCAAACAACTCTAGGTAGAAATGCGGACTTTTCGCTAGGCGTACTAAAAGAATGTATATGGAATTCCAAAGAAAATTATATTTCGATGTCAAAGAAATAGTATGCCACTGGGTGAACGATTCATGATCGAAGGTAGATAATGGATCATGAAAGGTACGAATGATGCCCTAAGGTGGAAGGAGAAATAATTAGGGGTATGCTCGCCAAGGATTCGCATCCTCGTGCCTACGTATTCTCACTACGCGATGAGAAAATCAGAGCAATCGTAGTTCATGGAACCACGAGAATAGAGAGAGATATAAGTGATGAAAAGTATGACTTGTACCAACAGAATAGTATCAAGGGAACCCACAAAAGGATGGAACTTGGAATCAAAGAGTAAATAGGCATTTACCAGTACGTGGGCTAGCACGGATGTCGCTATAGGGTAAATCCAAAAACAAAGACTGGATTAATTGTGTGGGTGCCAACCAAATAAATCTTGATTCGCAAGACAGACTGCCGCTATATCGTCCTAAAAGGGTATAGGCGGGGCCCAAGAGAAAGTATTGTTGTGTACAAGGAAAAATATATCACTGGATGGGGAACATACAGTTCGATATCAAAGAAGGATAGTATCTTGGATCCAAGAAGATATAGACTCTAAACTGAAGAGCAAGGTAAGCGTTTACCAGTACATGGGCTACCATGGATGACGCTATAGGGTAAAGCCAAAAACAAAGATTGAATTAAATGTTTGGGCATAATCCAAAACAACTCTCGATTGATGAGGTGGATTGCCGCTAAATTGTCTTAAGAGGATGTATAAGGAGTCCAAGGAGAAGTATAATTGATCTAAAAAAGATGGTATTGGTTGAATGAATAAAGAATGATGGATTGAATAAATAGGGTAGCTCGCGAAGAATCTGAATTCTCCTGCCTATGTATCCTCATTGTGCAATAAGGAAATCGGAGCTTTCGTAGTTCAGCCTACTAGGGCTGAAAGCAAGATGATTTAAGAGGCAAGAGAAGATGATAGAATGATTGAATGAAAGAGTGGGATAGACTTGATAGTTATCAGATAAGAATCACACTAAAGTCTATGAGTAAAGATGGATACGATAAGCAACGAGCCAAATGTCTCGCACCCAAAGATACCGAGAAGAGTGTAGGAAAGCTCCAGTCTCATTCCTTCCTTACTACTTAACGCTCGTGACATGTAATTCTCATCCTAACTTTCAAGTTGGGAGAAGAGTCTTTTTGTTGTATTTTCTGATGATGAAGACCTTATCAATCGTTCGATTTAAATTGCATTAAAGTCTATGAGTGGAGGTGAATACAATGAGCAACTGGGTCAAGCGTCCCACACCCAAAGATATTCAGAATGGGGGTAGGAATACTCCAGTCTCATTCCTTCTCCATTGCTTAAGGCTCGTGTCATACAACTCGATTCATGATTGATAAGTTGTTGATGTAGCCCTTTGTTTATTGCATGATGCTTTGTGGAGAGAGAGAGAGAGAGAGAGAGAGAGAGAGAGAGACTTTCCAATCTTATGCTTTGAATTGTGCCAAAGTCTATGAATAGAGGTGAATATGATGAGCACTGGGTCATTCGTCCCATATCCAAAGATATTCAGAATGGGGGTAGAAATTCTCCAGTCTCATTCCTTCTCTATTACTTAAGGCTCATGCCACATAATTCTAACTTTGATTTAACAAGCTCTTGAAGATGCCACCTTTGATGTAGTTTGCATTATCCACTGCTTTGTATGACCGAGGATACCTTTGATTGAAGATCTGACTTGAGGTTTCGAGCTCCACATCTTACAAAAAAAGTCTTATTAAGTGACCAATGGTCTTTTGGTCACTTAAATTAGACAGTGGGATTATACAATATCAGAGGATTTAGGGCCAGTTTGTTTTAGCTTTAAAAAATGGATTTTTTCTTTGTAGTTTTGAAAGTGGATTCTACAAAAATATTTTTTAAAATATTACAAGTTTTTCTAAATTTGTTTTTTATAAATTAAAAGATTGAATTGTTCATTCTATAACATAAATATACATTATTGAAGATCAAAACATAGTCAAAATCACAGTTTTTTCAAAAAGTTGTATCTTAAAAATGATTTTTATAAAAAAGCTATTTGAAATAGCTTTGAATTTAAGTGATTTTTTGAAAATTTGATATCCAAAAGAAGTTTCGATAAAATAATGAAATACCTAAAATAACATTTTAAGAATAATAATTCAAACCAAATTTTCATTTGAAGATTTTATAAAAAAATTCTTTGTAATTTTTTTTTACACTAAAATATATAACACTATAAAAATCTTTTTTTAAAAAGGCAAAACAAACGGGCCCTTAATTGATCAAAATTACTTTTGATCAATTTGAATTGCGGGTTAAGATTTAGTTTGAAAACTGGGTTAGAATCTAATATAATGGTTAAAATTAATCAAACTAATCCAAAGGATCATGTTATAGTTAATCAAAATAAGAGCTTCACAATGATCATGTTGCAAATGAACTTAGAGATGTCTTCAAAGATGTGTCAGATGAATTTCAAATTGCAAGCACTTGGTTTCTCAACAAGTTGACATTGGCCAAGTCCTTTAGCATAGGAATGTTGCCTAGGTTCTAAGTCCATTTGTCCAAGATCAAGCCAACAATCCACACAAAAGTTTTTTAGGGTTTTTGTTGTTATTATGTACATTAATGGTCAAAGACCACACAAACAAACAAAGTATACACAAATAAAATATATCACACAACATGGTCCAAATGGACAAAGTGAAAATTGCATTAACATAAACAATTAGAATGATATGAACAATGGCAAATGAATAAAAGACAAGAATTAAATGACATTAAAATAAATGGCTTGAAAATAAAAGTTAGTAGTTAATAGATTAAAAGTTAGTATTGTTTTGCTTTTGCTTTTTAATTTGAAGTCATTCTTTGGAGAACACTCAAATCACTTATCACAAGCATGGATCCTTGAACCAAGAGATCTTCCAAAGGAAGGAAAAAAGGCCAAGTTTCCACACAATACCATGAAAGAGGGGAGACTTACAATCTCACTAACTAGAATGCTTATGCCTTTGATGTCACAAATTTAGCGCTATGTTAAGCAATCGTAATTGGAATTATGTATAAGTCACAATTATTTGAGACCGGGCAATAAAATTTTGGTTTTAATGTATGTTAGAGTCATAGTATAATGAACTATGCTCATGAAACATACCACACAAAAAAAAGAAT
Source organism: Lathyrus oleraceus (assembly GCF_024323335.1). Taxonomy (NCBI): domain Eukaryota; kingdom Viridiplantae; phylum Streptophyta; class Magnoliopsida; order Fabales; family Fabaceae; genus Lathyrus; species Lathyrus oleraceus. The sequence goes on from NC_066583.1 coordinate 488,433,293, forward strand.
ATGCAAAAGGTGTGTCCTAATCTCATCCATACTCATGTCAATTTTTCAATCAACTAACCTTAGGATTATGAGATATCATAGGCCAAAATGGAATGAATGAATGAAGAAATGGAATAAGATGAAGTGGGAGGGGAGTGGATCAAATCACAAATTGGTCAAAGGAGGATTTTTACCAAATTAATATCATCCATTCATTTTGGGAGATGGAATGTACATTCCATCAATCCCCTAAATCCAATGATATTAATTTGACAAGGTCAAATCAACCTTGACCAAGGCCCAACAACAAGAGTCAAACATAAACAAGTCATCACAATTGGTCAACAAATTTATTTGGCATTTATTCAAATTAAATACTAAAATAGTGCATTTAAATTAAATATGGTTTGTCCAATTCCTAAAATCTCATCAAAACACCCAAGAAATGGCCATGAGATTTATCATAGGTCAAACAAGGTTAAAGGACCTTGGAGAAAAATTTTCATAATTTTTGGACATTTAAAAATATTTTTAAACAATTAAAAACAAATGCAAAATCAATTAATTCATGAAAAATATTAATAATGATCCAAAAAATAATTTTAACTCAGAATATGAAAGAGAAAAATATTTGAAATTTTTTGGTGAAAGTCCCACATTTTTTGGATCAATATTAAATTTAATATGAATTATTGAAAATAAAGCAATTAAAATGAAAATTAAAATATCAGAAAAAACGTGGACCACTTGATCTCCCTCATTAATTGAGGTGGCAGATCAAGTGGCCAGAAACGCGCTATCCACGATGGACTCAAGTGAGCGCGCTACACAGTTGGTAATCACAATGGACGCGTGAGATTAGAACAAAATAACAAGATCATGTGGCTGTGAGACATGCCAGTGCATGGCCGGAGCTGTAGCTCTGGTCTTCTTCTCCGGTGGACCTCACCGGACTGGTCCACCTTCAACCATCACCAAAATTAAAAACAAGGACATGATTTCAAAGTAAAAATGGCACTGAGTTCGAATTTGGCCTCAATTCACTCTAACTCCAAGTATATTGAGAGATACATGGAGTTGAAATTTGAGGTACATGAACTGAGTTGCTTCGATTTGGCCTCAAAGCAACTCTATCTTCTTGCCTACATTGGTAGGACTTCAGACAACCAAAGAATCAATAGAATTGAGCTAGAATTAGAGAGAATCGAAGAGATCAAAAATTCTGGAAAATACCTTCAATGGAGGTCTGGATTCAACTGATCTTGCTCTTGCTCGTGCTTGATCTCACTCTAAATGCTTGTAGAAGAAGGATTGAATGCTCAAAAAGGTTGTGGATCCCTAGAGATTTGAATTTCAAAACCGTGGAAATTCAAACTCAAATTCAAGTGAATTTCTCAGGATTATCCTTTGCAATATGGAGGTTAGTGTTAGGGGATCAAAGCTGGCGCGTATGTGTGTGAAATGATGAGCATATGAGGCTCTATTTATAGCTGAAACCATTGCTTTTTGCACACTTGAAATCCACTTTCCAAATTTGGTATTGATGATGCATGGGTGCATACAGGCCGATGAAATCATTGCATTAGGTCCACAAATGAGTGTGAGAAGGTCTGAATTCAACTTGGATTGCAAGGCAATTGTGTGTGAAGATTTGAAGTTTGATCTTTGCCAAGTGATGACACCATGTTCATGCCATGCGCAGCCTATGCATTCCTTGTCCAAAATGAATGAATTTGATCTCTTTGGAAAGGTGAGATCAAGAGGAACAACTTTCATGTTCAACACTTTTCCATTTGGAGCTTGGAAATTGAATAATTTTGATATGGAAGTTTGGAAATTTTAACATATTGAAATTTTTTCTAAGTGTCAAGCCATATGTCTCAATATTCCACCTTGCTTAACTTTTTATGTGAGCTTCAAATGAGAAAAGTGTCTTCATCAAAGTTGTAGCTATCTCAAATACCTTTAAAATGGTCACCAATTTCATGTCATTTGAATTTGAAATGATGGAGTTATGCATTTTTGAGGTTTGGAAAAATCACTTGATCAATGGTATAAGTCAAAAGTGACCTATAATGTAACCTCATATCATATGCTCATAAAAGTTGAATTAGCTCTCACTCCAAGCATAAAGGTCTAAGTAGACATCTTGAATTTGATTGCTCAACTTGTAAATCTTTCATATCATAAAAATTGAGCAAGTTATGGCCTTGGGAAATTGACTTTAAAATTAGGGTTTAGACAAAATGACCTATAATGTTTCAACATAGAAAATGATTTTCCAAGAAAAACTAGATCTAGGTCTCAACATGAAAGTTATTTGGAATGTTATGTAGAGTAAGTTTTCTCTTATAATAATTTTCTTATGGTGAAAATTATAGGAGATAGAGTCTAGGGAGACCCAGTTTTGATCAGATGAATTCATCTGTCCAACCACCATCAACCAACTTGTTAATCTTCAATTCTATTGATTTTATTGACTCATGGTAGATCATATATGCATAAGATGATGAATTTTGAAGTGTCCCTTGAGAAATTTGATCAATTGGTGAGATAGCGTGTTGGAGAAGTTACTCAAGATACCCAGTCAAACTAGGGTTTCCAATGCAAATCACCCTCAAACTCTTGAAGAAAACTTGATAAATATAACATGTAGAGAACATTGGGATTCATATATGATACTTATAACCATTATTGGATCATTCCATGGTTGTGCTCTTTGTTCATGAGGGTCTCAAACCCTAGATGTGAATTTGATGAATCAATGGGATCATGCCCTTCCTACAAAAGAGTTAGGCAAATACAAATGCATATTTTTGATATTTTGGTTAGTAAAAATGATAAAATACAAATATTATACAATCACAAAGTACTTGGTGATCTCTCGCAAAATAACCCAATGAAAGAGGGGTAAGGAGGATACCAAGGTATGATCCCAATGCTAATGCTTATGATGAAATTGCATGAGGGATCTTAGGGTCAAGATTGGGGTCTTACAGAAGCTTGCTCCAATGGTGGTTTGATATTTGGTGTAGGGATAGCAATTGGAGAAGATGAAGTGAGAAAAGTTGAATTTGCAATGAGTAATTTGAGAGTGATGATCGAATTCTGAGAGAGATTTGGTGTAATGAGAGGGATGTGTTTATACAGGTTATAGGTTTGGATCAAATGGAGGTTTGGGAGTTATTTTTGTGAGGCTTGGAATTGGTTAAATGAGGCTTGGAATTAGTTAAAATGGTTTGGAATTAGTTTGAAGAGGTTTGAAGTTAGTTTGATATGGTTTGAAATTAGTTTTATGTGGTTTGGAATTAGTTTGAGACTGTTATGACAATTAGGGGATGTTAGAATAGCTTAAAGTTGATGAATTGAAGTGATGGGAATACTTGGTTTAATGCATGAATGTTATGGTTGGTTGTTGTTTAATTATGTAGACATTTCAATGTGCATTGATGCAAGCATTGGAACTGTTTTGAAGTGCAAAAGAAACTGCATTATTGCTGGAAAAATGTTGTATTTTAGCCCACTGTTCAGGGGAAATCAATTTACCAAGCATGGAAATAGATTTCCATCATGAAAAATGGTTTTTTTGGCTACTAGAGCAGGGGAAATCGATTTCCCAACCATGGTAATCGATTTCCATCATCCAGAAATGCATTTTTTGGCTACTGGAGCAGGGAAATCAATTTCCCAAACATGGTAATCAATTTCCATCATCCAGGAATGCATTTTTTGGCTACTGGAGCCGGGAAATCAATTTCCCAAACATGGTAATTGATTTCCATCATGCAAAATGGGGGTTTTCCTTTGTTTTGATGCATGGGGTCATGTGTGAGGAATAATGACTTGGATTTCTTTGAATGAATGAATGGGTCATGGAATGACTTGATCAAATGGACAATGAACTTGTATCAATGGGACTATAAATCAAAGCATGAATGAATTTTGACATTTTAACAAAACTATGAAACTAATGGATGAAGTGGGAATGAAATAAGACTCGGATCAAATGGATCATGAGACCATGAGGTCAATGAAACATGAATGCAAACATGCCTTGAATCAATCACATAACACCATGAATTAGGGTTTACTAGGTCAAAGTTCGAAGATATGTATCAATCAAGAATCTCAAGCCAGGAGATAAGTCAACTCAAGTGGTGCATCAATGCCATGAACCATAACCAGGGTTTCCACAACCTCAATGCAGACCATATGGTTCACAAACCTCAAAGCCAAGGACTAAGGTTTTGATGAATTGTAGATCAGAAATCCAAACCAACAAAGCACCTGAATACCAATTATCCCTGATTAGGGTTTAAAACAAATCTCAAAGCTCCACAGGCAACACCTCAAACCACATAATTAGGGTTCAGAAGTCAGGTTAATTACACAGAAGGTCAAACACAAGACCCCGTAGTAGCGAAGTCAAGCATTAGGGTTTCATCCCATAAGGTGTGCAATACCACCGCCTTCAAGCAAAGCCCTTGGTTTTACCAGCCATAAACCTTGAATCTATGATGCCTGTTAGCAACTGTTAATCAAGAATGAACGATGCATATAAATGAAATATGAATGAGTCTCAAGGCATAAGTCAGATGAGAAGCGAAAAGGGAGGGGAAATTTTGGGGTACAACACCCAGTATATAGTCATCTTACATGACACGATTCTTCCCTAATACAAACATCGAGTTCTTCTATCAATCTCCTTCTTATTCCTTTCTTCTTAGGGAATTTCCCAGTATAAGTTCTTGCTCTTTCCTTTGGTCATATCCATGATACCTTTATTTCTCGAGCACCATGGTAGTGGGAGGTTTATTTAAGAGTCCCCACAAAGTCCCAATAGGGATCTTTCCCTAATTATACAAGTACCATTATACCCCATTGTTCACTTTGATTCTTACGTTGTTGTGATCCAGTCACTTTGGTTCTTACACCATGGTCATCCACTCACTTCGGTTCTTAAACCGTGGTCATCCAGTTACTTCGGCTCTTACACCGTTTATCTTTTTACGGTTCTTACACCATTTTTTTATTTTATGGTTATTACACCGTTTGTCATCTTGTTTTACAGTTCTTATACCATTGTCACTATTCTTTGGTCTTACATCAGTTTTATTCCCAATAATGATTTATTTAAGATTGGTTCTTATATCTGCGATGATTGAAGTCCAATCCCCAGATATCAGTATAATTCCCCAAGTAGGAATGCTTATTGGCATTCCCTAGTAAGTAACGTCTCCACAAAGCCTTTTCAATAAAGGATTTCCCCAGAAAAGTCACTCATTGTGAGTCTTCCAAAAGAACACATCCAATAAACTAGTCATCTTAAATGATCGTTATTAACCAGTGAGCAGGTGTTTATCTCTCACATCCCCAGCTTAGCAACCTATCCTACACATAGGATAAATCCCATCAAATACACAGGGTTTCAACAAATAATGACCGGAGGATCGTTAGAGTTCTGCCAAAGATCCAAAATGATCGGATGATCATATGAATTACAATGACTGTAGGACCGTTAAAGTCCTGCCAAAATTCCAAAATAATAGGATGATCATAGGAATTGTAACGACCAGAGGATCGTCAGAGTCCTATCAAAATTCCAACGTGATCATATGATCATAGCAATTGCAATGACCGAAGGATCGTCAGAGTCCTACCAATATTCCAAAATGATCGGATGATCATAGGAATTGCAACGATCGAAGGATCATCAAAGTCCTACCCGATTTCCGTAAAACGATCAGATGATCATAGGAATCATATGCAAGTTTCACCCAGAGGGTTTAAAACTGATCAAAAAGGTTATACCTGGGTTTTATCAAACAACGATCAGAGGATCGTTAGAGTCCTATCAAAATTCCAAAATAAACGGATGATCATAGGAATAGAAACGAACGAAGGATCGTCAGATTCCTTCCAAAATTCCAAAGTGATTGGATGATCATAGGAATGGCAATGACCGGAGGATCGTCAGAGTCCTACCCAATTCTCGTAAAATGATCGGATGATCATAGGAATCGTATGCAAGTTTCACCCTGGGGGTTGAAACGGATCAAAAGGGTTCTACCTGGGTTTTATCAAACAACGACCGAAGGATCGTCAGAGTCCTACCTAATTTCCGTAAAATGATTGGATGATCATAAGAATTGTATGCAAGTTTCACTTGGAGGGGTTGAAACTGATCAAAAGGGTTTTATCAGGGTTTCACCAATAGTTTTTGTCAAAAGGGTTCTACTAGGGTTTCACCGATAATTGTTGTCAAAGGGTTCTACCAGGGTTCCATTAAGAGTGTTTATCAAAGGGTTCCATCCAGGGATCCATCATGGCTTTATCAGGGTTTCACTAGGGTTCCACAAGGGTTCCACTAGGGTTTCATTAGCAACGATTGGAGAATTGACATAGTCCTACCTAAATTATGTTCATAATGACTAGAGGATTAGCAAAATCATACGCATGTTTCACCAAGGGGGTTGAAACCTATCAAAGATTTGGGTTCCAGCAAAGCGTTACATGGATTTCCCCAAGAAGTATTCCATAGATTGAAGTTCCACTAAGGGTATCATCTGGATTCCATCAGATTGGTTATGTGAATTTCACATGGGTTCCACCAAAGGTTGGTCTGGATACAAACGGAGCACCAGATTCATCAAGTCCTTACTAATCCCTAGAATACCGACTACCCGTAGATAAAATTAGGGCTCCTATCTATATTTAATCATATTCCACCACGAGGGGATGGAGATTCACTTTCATCATCATCTCAGTTTAAAGTTAATTAAATAGGGGAAGTTGTCGTACCCCAAAATTTGCCCACCCTTCATATGTTTTATAGTGCCACTTTAGTTTGAATAAATCGAATGATATATTGGATAAGAGAGCATGTGTAAGGAGCACGATCATGCGGTCTCGGGTTCGTGTCCTAACTTTTGTTTTAACACATGTTTATTTTTTTACCTTTTTGGGTTTTACAAAGAAAAAAAAATAAATTTCATTTTTAAAAAGTGTTTAGATAAATAATATTTTTATGCATTTATAAAGAAAAAAGAGAAAATAAAAAATATGGTACCATTTGTAAAATGGTCAAAAATGAAAATCAAATTCTCATTTGCATATTACTCTTTGCGTTCTATTTTATTTTAAATGAACATAATAGTCTAGATGGAAGAAGAGTTTGTCCAAAGAGTTTAAATAAGAGGTCCTAAGTTTAACTCCCACATTTCTCTTTTTTAAATATTTTTTCTTTTTATATGTTTCTACTTTTACTTCCATTTTTATTTGCTAAAATAAAAAGATTCCGAAATATTGTGTTCATACTTTATTCTAGGATAGTAATTCAATATTATTTAACATTTCACTTTAGGGTAGTAACTTAATTTTTAATATAAAAAAAAATATTTTAAAAAATATTCAGATATTGTGTTCTTTTTTTAGATTATTTAAAAATTATAATATTTCTTTACCAAAATAAGTTATAATATTTTATTAAATATTTAAACAGTAGTTACCTAATTCTCCACAATCCTATATCTAAAAATAAAATATTATTATACTATCTTTTCTTCATAATTCTATATCTAGTGATGAATAGTAATGAAAAGTAGTTATTTTACTCTTCTTTATATATATATATATATATATATATATATATATATATATATATATATATATATATATATATATATATATATATATATATATATATATATATATATATATATATATATATATATATATATATATGATAATGCTTGTACTTAAAAAAAAAAAAGAAAAAAAATTGTCCAAAAAGAACTACTAATACCCTTTATATTATATATAAAAATAAAAAATATATTTTAAACTACTATTAAAAGTTATAATATTTCTTCTCCAAAAAATAGTTATGATATTTTATTAAATATTTAAAAAGTAGTTACGTATTTCTCCATAGTCCTATATCTAGAAATAAAGTATTTGTATACCATGTTTACTCCATAATTCTATATATAGTAATGAAAAGTAGTTATAATTTTTCATATTCAAAGCTTAAAAATTATTATAATAAGAATAAGAATACTATTATGTTTTTAGATAAAAGTTAATAAAGAATCCGTACGCAAATTTGTTTAATTAAAAAATATTTAATAAATTTTAATTTTTTAGCATGTGAATTATTAATTTTATTTTTCCCTTTTTATATAATTTTCATTAAACTTATTAATAAGTTTTTGTTTTTTAATATTTGAATCAATAATTTTCTTTTTTCACTTTCATATAATTTTTACACTAGGAGAAAATAAAACTTATTAAAATCAACATACAAATCTATCAACTAGAATTAAAAACACAAAATTATTAACGGCCTGGTTGGATTAGTTTCAAAAATAATATTTTAGTTTTTAAAAATTAAAAAAAAAAAAATTGTTTGAATCCACTATTTTACAATACTTTCTAAAAAGTATTTTTAGATTTAATCTTATTTTCACTACAATTTCAACCTTAATTAATTTACACGTTTGAATGTTAATCATGTAGGTATTCTTTAGGTTCACTTGAAAATTAGCACACAAATCTAAAATTAACGCCTTTGATTCAAGACACGTCACAATCGTATTTTTTAGATCGAAATCCTATACTCTTGAATCACGTGTGAACCTTTGCGTAACTTTTGTAATCTTCTCTATTTTTAGTTCCACAACTAAACCATTTATAAACTAAATTGTAAAGAACTCTATGTTTATTTTAAATTAAATAGTTCAACATAGAGTTTCAATATGGCTTTGTATAGAAATGTTTAATTTTTTTCAATAAAAGTATTTAATTTTTATGTATCATGTGAAAAGAAAACATATTCAACTTAACAAACCATATTTTAAAAAGAAAACTATCAAATATTTAAAACATTTTTTAAAAATTAATTTATCAAACATATTTTTTTTTATAGTTCTATTAAAAAAAATTAAAACTGATTTGTAAAACAGATTTGGAAACTAAAAGTGTTTCAAACACGCTCAAATGCTATGTCTGCTCCATTTAACACATCAACCAATCTTCTATCTTTTTATTCACTTCTATTGATGAGTTCCAAATAAATTTGCCTCTAACTAGAGCTTCTATTATAATTCTTCTCACATGATCAAACCACCATAAGTGAGTTTTCATCATAAAGATCTTCTAATTGTTGGTGCACAAGGTTGAAGATGAACATGATCAACCCCTCCAGGTGAACTTGCATACGATTCCTATGATCATCTGATCATTTTAATGGAAGCAGGTAGGACTCTAGCGATCCTTCGGTCGTTGCAATTCCTATGATCATCCGATCATTTTGGAATATTGGTAGGACTCTGACGATCCTTCGGTCATTACAATTGCTATGATCATTTGATCACTTTGGAATTTTGTAGGACTCTGATAATCCTTCATTCGTTGCAATTCCTATGATCATCCGATTATTTTGGAATTTGGGAAGGACTCTGACGATTCTACAGTTGTTGTAATTCATATGATCATCCGATTATTTTGGATCTTTGGTAGGACTCTGACGATCCTCCTCTCGTTATTTGATGAAACCCTGTGTATTTTATGGGATTTATCCTATGTGTGGGATAGGTTGCTAAGCTGGGGATATGAGAGATAAACATCTACTCACTGGTTGATAATAATCATTCAAAATGACTAGTTTAGTGGATGTGTTCTTTTGGAAGACTCACAATGAGTGATTTTTCTGGGGAAATCCTTTATTGAAAAGGCTTCGTGGAGATGTTACTTACTAGGGAAGGCCAATAAGCATTCCTACTTGGGGAATTATACTGATATTTGGGGACTGGACTTCAATCATCATTGGTATAAGAACCAATGTTAAATAAATCATTATTGGGAATAAAAATGATGTAAGACCAGAGAATAGTGACAATGGTATAAGAACTGTAAAACAAGATAACAAATGATGTAAGAACCGTAAAATTAAAAAATGGTGTAAGAACCATAAAAAGATAAACGATGTAAGAGACGAAGTAACTGGATGACCACAGTGTAAGAACCGAAGTGAGTGGATGACCACGGTGTAAGAACCAAAGTGACTGGATCACAACGACGTAAGAATCGAAGTGAACAATGGTGTATCATGGTACTTGTATAATTAGGGAAAGATTCGTATTGGGAATTTGTAGGGACTCTTAAATCAACCTCCTACTACCATGGTGCTCGAGAAATAAAGGTATCATGGATATGACTAGAGGAAAGAGCAAGAACTTTTACTGGGGAATTCCCTAAGAAGAAAGGAGTAAGAAGGAGATTGATAGAAGAACTCGATGTATCTACTGGGAAGAATGGTGTCATGTAAGATGATTATATACTGGGGTATAGGCTTCCAAGCGAGTTTCCCTAAAGAATGTAAGTTCAAGGGAAAGTCCTAAGAAATCCATGTAAGGATCTGATGAGGGAATTAGGGCATACCGGGGACATTGTTGCCAACTATTTTTTGCTTGATAAATGAGTTCCAAGGATACTTGCAGGGATGTACTGCGAGAAAAGAGCTAAGGAGAATCTTGGACGAAGATCTATCATTGATTTAGCTAGGGATTGATCCAGAATCTTATGATGAGTCCTGAGTCTCAGCCTATGCTACATATCTATGTTATGTATACATGTTATGCTATGTCATGTAAGCATGTTTAGAGTTTGTATGGCGTAATTATCCATATTCATGGATATGAGACACATGATATGATGCATGAATGCGATGTTGTGGATTATTCTTCCATGGATGATATATTCCTTTGGATAATAGGGCTTATTTTAAGCAGGACCTTCAGAAAGTGGCTTTTGAAGGCTAGGTTTTGGAAGTGAGGATGAGCTTTTTGTAGTGTGTCAAGTAAGACTGGGCTTTGTGAGGTGCTAATTAAGATTGGGCTTTTGAGAGGTGCCAAGTCGGATTGGGATTTTGTGCGGTACCAAATGAGGTTGGGCTTTTGTAGATTTTAGATTTGTGTTATGGGAATGTTCTAGATGAATGAGATGATATTCATGATTTGATGCTAGAGCATATCGATATGATTAATGCATGAGAATGATTTAAATGTTTCAACAAGTGTCAGTGTGGTGAATCGGGGGTTGTCAAGGCTTAGAGAGGTTACATGTATTACAAGGATATTTGTCAAAAAATGGTAGGGTATTACGTCAACATGACTCCCTGATACTCGTTTTAAACTTGACGATTGTTGATGTACAATAGAGTCTGCTTGTGCAGCTTAAAAGTAGGAAGATGGTTTGACCCTGCAGTATCATGTCTTTGCCCCAGTCTATTGGGTCTTTAAATCCTGCCTTAAAATTATAGCTGGGAAACATCGATCGAAGTGGATTGGCCCCTTTATTGTTACTAATATGTTCCCTCATGGCGTAGTAGAAATTAAACGTGCAGGTACTGTCAAAGTCTTTAAGGTCAATTGGCAACGCCTGGAGCTATTCCATGAAAGTGAGAGATGCATGAAGATGCAACCATATAATATATTTCCTTGAAAAAAATCCACCTATACTGCAACTTGATCAGGGAACAACTTTTCCTTTGTCTCACTCTTATTTTATATTTATGTTCTTTCATTAAGGAAAATGTGTGTTTTAAGTGTGGGGGAGGGAAACTTTTACTTTGTTTTATTTCATTCAGTTTCTTTGTTTTTGTTTATTTTCTTACATGAAAAATAAAAATAAATAAATAATACATGTTTTTTCTGTGGTTTTTGAGTTACAATTGTGAGTATTTTCTCTGTTCTCTTGACTACATACTTGTGGTGTGATGTGATTGATTTTTTTGTGCAATCTTAGTACATCATTTACCTTGTGAGATTTTGATATTTTTAATGGATAACATTCAAAAATCCATCTTTTCTTTCTTGTGTGTTTCAGTCATGTCTGTTGGTATCTAGAATTTGAATTGACTTTTGTTAAAACTTTTTGTTTACTTGTGCACATTGATATGATAAAGGCAGTTTGTTTTTGTTTTGTTTATTTTTAGCCAATTGCCAAAAAGTCAACCCTGAATAATATCATCCCTTGTTTGAAAACACCCTTGAGCCTATTATCCTATTCTTTGTTTAAAAACAATACAAGCTTGAAAGTGAAAAACAATGTTATCACATACTTATAAGGTTGAAAGAGTCATGTTGGAGTTGTGTTGGGTTGAATAATTATAGTTGTGATATTTGATTCAAAAAAGTTGGCAGAAAAAAAGAAAAAAATTTGAAAAAAATAATAGAAAAAGAAAAGAAGGATGTCATTACATATTCCTTCTGATCTGAAAAATAAAATAAAAAATAAAAAATAAAAATAAAAAGATAAAAGAGAAGAAAAATAGCGGAGAAGTCGTTGTTTGAAAGTCGAGTTTTGAATTTATAATTTTGTTCGGAATGCGAAAGTTCAAGTGTGGGGGAATTTGATAGGTGCATTTTGATGCAGATTTTTGTACTATTATACTTAGGCAACTCTATAGTTTATTCTATTATTTCTACTCTTTTAGTTTGTTTTTATATTTAAGTTTATTTTTGGCTTTATTTTATTTTCGTACTTTATTTTCAGCTTAAACAATTATTTTATATATTGTCACTGTGCAGACCATAAATCGAGCTTCGAAAATCGGATTAATGCATTCTGATATGGGTTAGAAAGATAAGAGAAATATCTACAAGTTTTATGTTGAAGTGGAAATCTTATTTGGAGTGAAGGAGGGTCTAATAATTCGTTGAAGTTCCAGACTTAACTAGAATAGTTAGTTTGGGTCGGTTTTTATAATTTTCGGGTCGGTTTTCATAAGGGTTCGAATTTTCCTTTTGTTATATTAGATTTTCCGTTGCTATAGTAATGTTATTCTGCATTCACAAAAATTAAAATCTTTAGATGAATTCATGGAAAACTTATTTCAGCGCTTTATCTTTTTACTCAAAGTGATTATGAAATAAGATGATCTACTGTTTGATCGATGATAAGTTAGAAGACCGAACAGTAGATCAACTTATTTCAAAATCACTTTTTATAAGCACTTATTCTCAATTGAATCTAAACCCAAAACCCCCCTCCTATTTCATTTTCTTAATTGGTTAATTCAATACAAGAGTCCTTGCGATACGACTTGAGGTGTCGCTTCCCCAACTACAGTTTTATTTACTTGTTTTTTACTCATGTACGACAACAAATCACATTCCAATAGATTGCCTTCATAGGCAAGTGTTGGATTTACCAACATTAGACCTAGGGCCTTGTGGTTTCTTTATAGAATTTTTATTTTCCTATTTTTTAAATAACAAGTTGGAAATACTGGTCTTGGTCCTAAGGGTTAGTATATGAACCTGGTGAACCATCATCAGTTTGTCTCCCTTGATCAGCCATATTGGATCAAGAGTCTGTGAGAAATTTCTCTATTTGGGTAGGGGAAATCCCAGTATGTGTTTCAGATGTGTTGGGATCAACAAGTTAAGTTTCTTTAACAAATTTTAGATCAATTTTATTTTGAAAAACCTCAAGCATACCTGCGACAAGAACTCCAACAATGATGCCAACAATGTCTGCAACAGGAACTTCAACAATGATGTAAGCTTCATTGTTGAATTGAGTTGCATTTTTTTCCTGGATTTCAAGAGTTTTCCTGTTGTCTTGTGCAACATATGTTTTTTTATCTAATTGTTTTCTTATTTCCAACCTTAACTTGTGGTTGTTGATGTCTACTTCGCTTTTCCATAAGGAGGCAAAATTTTCATAATCAATATCCACGAAGAAGGCAAAACTAGTTTTTTCCATAAGGACCCTATACACCAGTTTATGTTTTAAGTTAACATCAACCATAACCCTCACAAAGTGCAAGTAATCTCTATCGAACCTAGGTTTATTTGTGGTCACATCAGTGCATATTGGAGTTCCAATACTTCCTACAATTGCAAACAAGATTCTCAGTATCCACTATTCCCACGTCAAACCAAAAATCTAAGGTTGAAGTTTCTTGTCCAAGAAAAAATCTTGAGCATAGTAAGGGCCATATTTATCGCACTCAAAGCTCTGACAATCAACATATCTTTTATGGATGAAAACGAAAATTCATAAAAACCTTTTCTGAGATAGGTAACCCCCAATTTTCTGATAGATTTCCAAATATCATAAATCATGGCATGCAAGATATCTACCTTGAGGGGTGTGGTTCCTTTGGGAAAAAGATGCGAGCATGAATGTTGTTATTACAGTATTCCAGAATGGCTAGGTATTCGTTCTCAAGGATTGTAATGGTATTATGTCTCCTTTATCACAAGGTTGAAGGAGTTGGCTCATGGGGGTGTTGCAAACACTAATTAACGCTTGAGCAAAAGATTTCAGATTTTGGATTGGGGTTTACGCACTACTAGAAAAAGCATATTTAACATCGGAAGCGAATTGCTTTTAACCTCGGCTACAAAGACGAAGCAGTGAAAGGGAGTCATGAAAAGTGCCCACTTTACCTCCCGATTTTAAAATAATCGACATGTACGTGAAAATGTCATGGTTTCGATCCCTAGGGAGACCTTTTTGGAATTCTGAAATGGCAAAAACACATGTCCTATCGGTTTTGTAATTTCACGGATGGATATACCATTTTTTCACCTCGGTTATCTAATAAAACCGAGGGGGTAAAACAATTTTGAGTTATTAAATCTAATTTGGATTGCTTATCTCACTAAATCCTATACTAAACATATAATTATCAAAATTGGTTTGAAAAATAATCATATGAACAATTGTGTTATATTTGAAGAAAAACGTACATTGATTAGTGATTTTGAAGCATCATGTAACTCATCATTCATCTCACACTATTTTATGATTAAAATATCTCCAAAATTTCAAGTTATTTGTTCAACACTTCCGTTTCTACTAATCTATTCTTGAAAGCATAAAATTTGATGCTTTGAAAAACGAACAAATATGGAAAAAAGTTGAACGAAAACTAGATGTATTGGAGATATTTTAATTATAAAACAACATGAGATGAATTATGAGTTGCTGAATGCTAGAAAATCATTAATCAGTGTAAGATAATTTTCAGATATAACATAATTTTACATATAATTATTTTCATAATCAATTTACTATGTTATACTTTCAAATACTTATTAGTGAAACAAATATTCGACATTAGATATAATAAACTCAACACGACGAAACAAGATGAAATGTGCACAAAGAATCACAAAAAACATAAACTCAATATCAACATCAATCTAAAACTCAAACTCAATAACAGCAACTGAACTATAACATAAAGATTTTCATAATTTTGGGTAGTAGAACAACTAAACAAGAACAAGTTCATTCTGGTTTAGATCGATGATTGTTTCGGTTTTGAATTTAATCAATTCCACATATGGATTCAATCGGTTTGATTTAAAGTGTAATCTAACAACATATATTTAAATAAAATAAAATATTTAATTTTATTAATATTTTTAATTTAATATTATGATTTTATTCATATATAATTATTACATCCCAAAATTTAACTTAATTTAAAATTGGGGGTAGTATGTTGCTAGTGGAAGATGGTGGAGAGAAACACCAACACTGCCCACCAAGACATCGTCCTTTCTCTTTACCACAGAACTGCTGACAATGGTGATCTGTTTTACACGAATACTTTCCTCCTGCTGCCGAGCAAAAATCTACATTTTCAATCAAAATATGTGTATATAAGATTAGTGTTGAATGAAAATATTGAAAGATTTAAAGCGTAAGTTAATATACAAAACTTAAACATTACAACATCAGAAATACAATTTAATCGATTAACTCATTTATTTCATACCTGTTGTCAAGATGAAAAAAGCCAATAAAAATAACATTGTAACTGCAAAATTCCTTGTAGTCTTCATTTTTCAGATTTTAGATATAACATACTATACTCTTCTTTACGTATCTATTTATATATGCATATTGTGATGTGATAATGCTTCTTCTTAAAAAGGAAAAGAGAAACAATAATATTTTAAAATAATAACAATTATATCTCTAATATTTTTTCTAACTAATATTAACAATTATAATATTTCTTTACCAAAATAAGTTATAGTATTTTATTGAACATTTAAACAGTAGTTACCTAATTCTCCACAATCCTATATCTAAAAATAAAATATTATTATACTATCTTTTCTTCATAATTCTATATCTAGTAATGAATAGTAATGAAAAGTAGTTATTTAATTCTCCACATTCAACCTATAATATATTATACTCTTCTTTATATATATATATATATATATATATATATATATATATATATATATATATATATATATATATATATATATATATATATATATATATATATATATATATATATATATATATATATATATATATGATAATGCTTGTACTTAAAAAAAGAAAAGAAAAAAAATTGTTGAAAAAGAACTACTTATACCCTTTATATTATATATATATATAAAAAAAAATTTAAACTTCTATTAAAAGTTATAATATTTCTTCTCCAAATAATATTTATGATATTTTATTAAATATTTAAAAAGTAGTTACCTATTTCTCCATAGTCCTATATCTAGAAATCAAGTATTTGTATACCATGTTTACTCCATAATTCTATATATAGTAATGAAAAGTAGTTATAATTCTTCATATTCAAAGCTTAAAAATTATTATAATAAGAATAAGAAATACTATTATGTTTTTAGATAAAAGTTAATAAAGAATCCGTACGCGAATTTGTTTAATTAAAAAATATTTAATAAATTTTAATTTTTTAGTATGTGAATTATTAATTTTATTTTTCCCTTTTTATATAATTTTCATCAAACTGATTAATAAGTTTTTGTTTTTTAATATTTGAATCAGTAATTTTCTTTTTTCACTTTCATATAATTTTTACACTAGGAGAAAATAAAACTTATTAAAATCAACATACAAATCTATGCAACTAGAATTAAAAACACAAAATTATTAACGGCCTGGTTGAATTAGTTTCAAAAATAATATTTTAGTTTCTAAAAATTAAAAAAAAAAATTGTTTGAATCTACTATTTTACAATACTCTTCCTAAAAAGTATTTTTAGATTTAATCTTATTTTCACTACAATTTCAACCTTAATTAATTTACACGATTGAATGTTAATCATGTAGGTGTTCTTTAGGTCCACTTGAAGATTAGCACACAAATTTAAAATTAACGCCTTTAATTCAAGACACGTCACAATCGTATTTTTTAGATCGAAATCCTATACTCTTGAATCACGTGTGAAGCTTTGCTCCGTCGTAACTTTTGTAATCTTCTCTATTTTTAGTTCCACAACTAAACCATTTGTAAACTAAATTGTAAAGAACTCTATGTTTATTTTAAATTAAATAGTTCAACATAGAGTTTCAATATGGCTTTGTATAAAAATGTTTAATTTTTTTTCAATAAAAGTATTTAATTTTTATGTATCATGTGAAAAGAAAACATATTCAGGTTAACAAACCATATTTTAAAAACAAAACTATCAAATATTTAAAATATTTTTTAAAAATTAATTTATCAAATATATATTTTTTTATAATTCTTTTAAAAAAAAATTAAAACCGAATTGTAATACAATTTTGAAAACTAAAAACTAAAAGTGTTTCAAACACGCCCAAATGCTATGTCTGCTCCATTTAACACATCAACCAATCTTCTATCTTTTTATTCACTTCTATTGATGAGTTCCAAATAAATTTGCCTCTAACCAGAGCTTCTATTATAATTCTTCTCACATGATCAAACCACCATAAGTGAGTTTTTATCATAAAGATTTTCTAATTGTTGGTGCACAAGGTTGAAGATGAACATGATCAACCCCTCCAGGTGAATTTGCATACGATTCCTATGATCATCGATCATTTTATGGGAATCAGGTAGGACTCTAACAATCCTTCGGTCGTTGCAATTCCTATGATCATCCGATCATTTTAGAATATTGGTAGGACTCTGACGATCCTCCGGTCGTTACAATTGCTATGATCATTTGATCACTTTGGAATTTTGGTAGGACTCTGATGATCCTTCATTCGTTGCAATTCCTATGATCATCCGATTATTTTGGAATTTTGAAAGGACTCTGACAATCCTACAGTTGTTGTACTTCATATGAACATCCGATCATTTTGGATCTTTGGTAGGACTCTGACGATCCTCCTCTCGTTATTTGATGAAACCCTGTGTATTTTATGGGATTTATCCTATGTGTGGGATAGGTTGCTAAGCTGGGGATATGAGAGATAAACATCTGCTCACTGGTTGATGATAATCATTTAAAATGACTAGTTTACTGGATGTGTTCTTTTGGAAGACTCACAATGAGTGATTTTTCTGGGGAAATCATTTATTGAAAAGGCTTCGTGGAGATGTTACTTACTAGGGAAGGCCAATAAGTATTCCTACTTGGGGAATTATACTGATATCCGGGGACTGGACTTCAATCATCGTCGGTATAAGAACCAATGTTAAATAAATCATTATTGGGAATAAAAATGATGTAAGACCAGAGAATAGTGACAATGCTATAAGAACTGTAAAACAAGATAACAAACGATGTAAGAACCGTAAAATAAAAAAATGGTGTAAGAACCATAAAAAGATAAACGGTGTAAGAGACGAAGTAACTGGATGACCACGGTGTAAGAACCGAAGTGAGTGGATGACCACGGTGTAAGAACCGAAGTGACTGGATCACAACGACGTAAGAATCGAAGTGAATAATGGTGTATCATGGTACTTGTATAATTAGGGAAAGATCCGTATTGGGAATTTGTGGGGACTCTTAAATTAACCTCCTACTACCATGGTGCTTGAGAAATAAAGGTATCATGGATATGACCAGAGGAAAGAGCAAGAACTTTTACTAGGGAATTCCCTAAGAAGAAAGGAGTAAGAAGGAGATTGATAGAAGAACTCGATGTATCCACTGGGGAAGAATGGTGTCATGTAAGATGACTATATACTGGGGAATAGGCTTTCAAGCGAGTTTCCCTAAAGAGTGTGAGTTCAAGGGAAAGTCCTAAGAAATCCCTGCAAGGATCTGATGAGGGAATTAGGGCATACTGGGGACAGTATTGCCAACTATTTTCTGCTTGGGAAATGAGTTCCAAGGACACTTGCCAGGACGTACTACGAGAAAAGAGCTAGGGAGAATCTTGGACGAAGATCTATCATTGATTTAGCTAGGGATTGATCCAGACTCTTATGATGAGTCCTAAGTCTCAGCCTATGCTACATATCTATGATATGTATACATGTTATGCTATGTCATGTATGCATGTTTAGAGTTTGTATTGCGTAATTATCCATATTCATGGATATGATACACATGATATGATGCATGAATGTGATGTTGTGGATTATTCTTCCATGGATGATATATTCCTTTGGATAATAAGGCTTATTTTAAGTAGGACCTTCAGAAAGTGGCTTTTGAAGGCTAGGTTTTGGACGTGAGGATGAGCTTTTTGTAGTGTGTCAAGTAAGACTGGGCTTTGTGAGGTGCCAATTAAGATTGGGCTTTTGAGAGGTGCCAAGTCGGATTGGGATTTTGTGCGGTACCAAATGAGGTTGGGCTTTTGTAGATGTTAGATTTGTGTTATGGGAATGTTCTAGATGAATGAGATGATATGCATGATTTGATGCTAGAGCATATCGATATGATTAATGCATGACAATGATTTAAATGTTTCAACAAGTGCTAGTATGGTGAGTCGGGGGCTGTCAAGGCTTAGAGAGGTTACTTGTATTACAAGGATATTTGTCAAAAATGGTAGGGTATTACGTCAACATGACTCCCTGATACTCGTTTTAAACTTGACGATTGTTGATGTACAGTAGAGTCTGCTTGTGCAGCTTAAGAGTATGAAGATGGTTTGACCCTGCAGTATCATGTCTTTGCCCCAGTCTATTGGATCTTTAAATCCTGCCTTAAAATTATAGCTAGGAAACTTCGATCGAAGTGGATTGGCCCCTTTATTGTTACTAATATGTTCCCTCATGGTGTAGTAGAAATTAAAAGTGCAGGTACTTACAAAGTCTTTAAGGTCAATTGGCAGCGTCTGGAGCTATTCAATGAAAGTGAGGTGCATGAAGATGCAACTATAGAATAGCTTTCCCTGAAAAAGTCCACCTATACTGCAACTTGATTAGGGAACACATTTTCTTTTCTCTCACTCTTATTTTATATTTATGTTCTTTCATTAAGGATAATGTGTGCTTTAAGTGTGGGGGAGGGAAACTTTTACTTTGTTTTATTTCATTAAGTTTCTTTGTTTTTGTTTATTTTCTTACACGAAAAATAAAAATAAATAAAAAATGCATGTTTTTCTGTGGTTTTTGAGTTACAATTGTGAGTATTTTCTCTGTTCTCTTGACTACAGACTTGTGGTGTGATGTGATTGATTTTTTTGTGCAGTCTTAGTACATCATTAGTGGTAGATCATTTAACCTTGTGAGATTTTGAGATTTTTAATGGATAACATTCAAAAATCCATCTTTTCTTTCTTGCGTGTTTCACTAATGTCTGTTAGCATTTAGAATTTGAATTGACTATTGTTAAAACTTTTTGTTTACTTGTGCACATTGATATGATAAAGACAGTCTGTTTTTGCTTTATTTAGTTTTAACCTGTAGCCGCAAAGTCAACCCTGAATAATATCATCCCTTGTTTGAAATTCTCCTTGAGCCTATTATCCTATTCTTTATTTAAACTCAATACAAGTTTGAAAGTGAAAAACAATGTTATCACATATTCATAGGGTTGAAAGAGTTGTGTTGGAGTTGTGTGGGGTTGAAGTTGTGATATTTGATTTTAAAAAGTTGGTAGAAAAAAAAAGAAAATTTTTTTAAAAAAATAATAGAAAAAGAAAAGAAGGATGTCATTACATATTCCTTCTGATCTGAAAAATAAAAAAAGAATAAAAAGATAAAAGAGAAGAAAATAGCGGAGAAGTTGTTGTTTGAAAGTTGAGTTTTGAATTTATAATTTTGCTCGGAATGCAAAAGTTCAAGTGTGGGGGAATTTGATCTGTGCATTTTGATGCACATTTTTCTACTATTGTACTTAGGCAACTCTATAATTTATTCTATTATTTTTACTATTTTAGTATATTTTTATATTTAAGTTAATTTCTGAATTTATTTTATTTTCGTGCTTTATTTTCAACTTAAACAATTATTTGATATCTTGTCACTGTGCAGACCATAGCTTGAGCTTTGAAAATCGGATTGATGCATTCTGATATGGGTTAGAAAGATAAGAGAAATAGCCACAAGTTTTATGTTGAAGTGAAAATATGATTTGAAGTGGATGAGGGCCGAATAATTCGTTGAAGTTTCAGACTTAATTAGAATAGTTAGTTTGAACCGATTTTTATGATTTTCGGGTCGGTTTCCATAAGGGTTCGAATTTCCCTTTTGTTATATTAGATTTTCACTGCTATAGTAATGCTATTCTGCATTCACAAAAATTAGAAGCTTTAGATGAATTCATGGAAAACTAATCACCTACGGTTCATCTACTGTAATCGCGCCTCCATCATACTTTGAGGTTTTCATATTTCCCGATTAAATATATTTTCCTTTCAATTCTTCGCTTTGATAATCAAATGCTTAATTCTATTTATCTTAGGGTTGATTGATTTATTTAAATGTATGTCCCTTTACCTTAAATCACATTTTCTTAATTCACATTTGTGTTATCGTGTTTGCTTAATTCGCGATTATTTTAATTTGTCTGCTTAATTCGGAAATTATGAATATATAACTTATGGTGTCAATTGAACTTGTTTGATTGATACTATAATCGAAAAGGGAATAAAGACCGCTTAGGGGTTAGGAATTATTTTGATCGATGATAAGTTAGGAGACTGAACAGTAGATTAGCTTATTTTATAATCACTTTTTATAAGCACTTATTCTCAATTTAATTTAAACCCTAAAACCCTTCCTATTTCATTTCTTAATTGGTTAATTCAATACAAGAGTCCTTGCAATACGACTCGAGATGTCGCTTCCCCAACTACAGTTTTATTTACATGTTTTTGACTCATGTACGACAACGAATCACATTCCAATAGATAACCTTCATAGGCAAGTGTTGGATTTACCAACATTAGACCTAGGGCCTTATGGTTTCTTTATAGAATTTTTATTGTTCCTAGTTTTTTAAATATCAAGTTGGAAATACTAGTCTTGGACTTAAGGGTTAGTATATGAACTTGGTGAACCATCACCAGTTTGTCTCCCTTGATCAGCCATATTGGCTCAAGAGTCTATGGGAAATTTCTCTGTTTGGGTAGAGAAAATCCCAATATGTGTTTCAGATGTGTTGGGATCAACAAGTTAAGTTTCTTTAACAAATTTTAGATCAGATTTTTTTTGAAAAACCTCAACCATACCTGCAACAAGAACTCCAACAATGATACCAACAATGTCTGTAACAGAAACTTCAACAATGATGTCAGCTTCATTGCTGAATTGAGTTGCAATTTTTGTCTGGATTTCAAGAGTTTTCTTGTTGTCTTGTGCAACATGTGTTTTTTTTGTCTAATTGTTTTCTTATTTCCAACCTTAACTTGTGGTTGTTGATGTTTACTCCGCTTGCAGGTTTCCAATTCATGACGAATACATTTACAGAAACTACAAAATGTTGACAAATTTTCATAATCAAAATCCATGAAGAAGGCAAAACCAGTTTGTTTCCATAAGGACCCTATACACCAATTTATGTTTTAAGTTAACATCAACCAGACCCCTCACAAAGTGCTAGTAATCTCTATCGAACCTAGGTTTATTTGTGGTCACATCAATGCATATTGGAGTCCCAATACTTCCTACGATTGCAAACAAGATTCTCAGTATCTAGTATTCCCTCGCCAAACCAAAAATCTAATCCAAACTTGAGTTGTTGATTCCTGTTGTAAGTTAAGGTTGAAGTCCCTTGTCCAAGAAAAAATCTTGAGCATAGTAAGGGTCATATTTATCGCATCCAAAGCTCTAACAATCAACATATCTTCTAATGATGAAAAAAATTCATAAAACCCTTTTATGAGAGAGGTAACCCCCAATTTTCTGATAGATTTCCAAATATTTTAAATCATGGCATGCAAGACATCTACCTTGAGGGGCGTGGTTCCTTTGAGAAAAAGATGCGACCATGAAGGTTGTTATTATAGTCTTCCAGACTGGCTAGGTATTCGCTCTCAAGGATTGTAATGGTATTCTGTCTCCTTTATCACAAGGTTGAAGGAGTTGGCTCATGGGGGTATTGAAAACACTAATCAACGCTTGAGCAAAAGATTTCAGATTTTGGATTGGGGCTTATGCATTACTAGAAAAAGCACATTTAACATCAGAAGTGAATTGCTTCTAACCTCGGCTACATAGACGAAGCAACGAAGAGCGTCATGAATAATGTCCACTTTACCTCCCGATTTTAAAATAACCATCATGTATGTGACAAGGTCATGGGTTCGATCCCCAGGGAGGCCTTTTTGGAATTCTAAAATGGAAAAAACACATGTCCTATCGGTTTTGTAATTTCACCGACGGATATACCATATTTTCACCTCGATTATCTAATAAAATCAAGGGGTAAAACAATTTTGAGTTTATTAAATCTAATTTGGATTGCTTATTTCACTAAATCCTATACTAAATATATAATTCTCAAAATTGGTTCGGAAAATAATTATATGAACAATTGTGTTATATTCGAAGAAAAACTTACATTGACTAGTGATTTTGAAGCATCATGTAACTCATCATTCATCTCACACTATTTTATGGTTAAAATATCTTCAATGTTTCAAGTTATTTATTCAACACTTCCTTTTCTACTAATTCATTCTTGAAAGCATAAAATTTGATGCTTTGAAAAATAAACAAATATGGAAGAAAGTTGAACGAAAACTAGATATATTGGAGAGATTTTAATTATAAAACAACAGATGAATGATGAGTTGCAAAATACTAGAAAATCATTAGTCAGTGTAAGATAATTTTCAGATACAACATAATTTTACGTATGATTATTTCCAAAATCAATTTACCATGTTATACTTTCAAATACTGGTTAGTGAAACAAACATTCGGCATTAGATATAATAAACTCAACACAGCGAAACAAGATGAAATGTGCACAAAGAATCACAAAAAAACATATACTCAATATCAATATCAATCTAAAACTCAAACTCAATAACAACAACTAAACTATAACATAAAAATTTTCATAACTTTGGGTAGTAGAACAACTAAACAAGAACAACAATAACAACAACAACTCAAAAAGAACATCTTACATTAAAGAACAACTCAAAAAACAATCTATTAACAAAACTACAACATCATCAATAAACCTATAACATAAATCAGTTTATACAACAACAAGATTAAACCTCTAGGATTTAGGGTCTCAACAACAACGTCAATAAACCTATAACTTAAATTTGCTTAAACAACAACAATATTAAACCTCTTGGATTTAGGGTGTCAATAACGGGTCTCAACAACAACAACAACAATATCAATAAACCTATAATATAAATATGTTTAAACAACATCAATAACAACAAGAAAAAATCTCTAGGATTTTCTATCTCAACAACAACAACAATAAGAACAATATGACTAGTGAAGTTTGACATATTAGATCTCTGAAGAATAAGTAAAAGAAAATGATTTGAATATCTAAAGAAGAAACGAGAGCACTAAACACATAATATCTTCGTATCGAAGATGTTATGTGTTTATGGCTTTTATTGTTTAGGGCTCTTTGTTAGGATTATTTTTTGTTGTTTAGACAAATGAAATTGGATGCTAAGAGCAAAAACATATATATATATATATATATATATATATATATATATATATATATATATATATATATATATATATATATATATATATATATATATATATATATATATATATATATATATATATATATATATATATATATATATATATATATATATATATATATATATATATATATATATGAAAAACATATTCAACTCGTTTATAAGGAAAATCGAGGTTTTATAATTTTTTTAAAACACTTCTTTGATAAACTTATCAGGCCCTTAAAACAATGTCTCGAAGTCTAATAAATTTAAGATTATTTTTAAATCTAAATTTTGAAATGTTTGTAAATATTTATTATTATTTACATATGGTTACAGTTGGTGTAGTTGCGGGATAAGACAAAAACGAAGAATCATGAAGTATTATCATATTTTACAATTTTAACTTTTGGTATTTATTAATTAAAATACTTTACTATAAATATTTAAAGAACAACTTTACTTTTATAAAAGGGTGTGAATTTCTCTGTAAATAGAAAAAATCTACACGAAGAAAAATTACTTTTAATTCTTTGTATTCCATTTTATTAAAGGTCTGTTATTAATATTAGAACAAAGATTCTAAATCATTTGATATACTGTAATAAAAATAATCGTACTAAATAAAAATTTAATAGTGACAGAATTAAAGATAAAAAATAAATTATTTAAACTAATTTTCTAAAAATCAGACTGATCATTAAATTAATGAGAGTATTATATCACTGATTTATTGATCGAACCATTAAGTAACATAACCCGATTAAATCTATAACTCAGCTAAATAAATTAAGTTTATAACAAAAACATATTTTTATTAAATCGATAGAATTGGATAACTGAATTTCTAAAAAAAATCACAACATAGTAAAAAAAATTCAAATTTTCAAAATATATAATTTCACAAATTCATTCTTTAAATTAAAATTCTAAATTAAAATAAATTTTGAATAAAATCTACTTCTATTTCAATTATAATTATAGAAAGAGAAAATTATTTCAAATAAATTCTAAATATAACCTACTTATATTTTAATTTTATTTTTATAAAAAATTATCAAAACTGCATCGTTTTATCCGAAAAATAAAATAAGTTCTAAGACCAAGAGGTTCATTCCGGTTTAGTTCCATGATTGTTTCGGTTTTCAATTTAATCAATTTGACATATGGATTCAATCTGTTTGATTTAAAGTGTAATCTAACAACATATATTTAAATAAATAAAATATTTATTTTTATTAATATTTTAACTTTAATATTATGATTTTATTCATATATATCCCAAAATTCAACTTAATTTAAAATTGGGGATAGTATGTTGCTAGTGGAAGATGGTGGAGAAAAACACCAACACTGCCCACCAAGACATCGTCCTTTCTCTTTACCACAGAACTGTTGACAATGGTGATCGGTTTTACACGAATACTTTCCTCCTGCTGCCAAGCAAAAATCTACATTTTCAACCAAAATATGTCTATATAAGATTAGTGTTGAATGAAAAAATTGAAAGATTTAAAGGATAAATTAATATATAAAACTTAAACATTACAACATCAGAAATATAATTTAATCGATTAACATGCTATACTCTTCTTTACATGTCTATTTATATAATTTCATACCTGTTGTCAAGATGAAAAAAGCCAATAAAAATAATATTGTAACTGCGAAATTTCTTGTAGTCTTCATTTTTCAGATTTTAGATATAACATACTATACTCTTCTTTACGTATCTATTTATATATGCATATTGTGATGTGATAATGCTTCTTCTTAAAAAGGAAAAGAGAAACAATAATATTTTAAAATTAATAAAAATTCTATCTATAATATTTTTTTTAATTAAGATTAAAAACTATAATATTTCTTTACCAAAATAAGTTATAATATTTTATTAAATATTTAAACAGTAGTTACCTAATTCTCCACAATCCTATATTTAAAAATAAATTATTATTATACTATGTTTTCTCCACATTCAAAGCTCAAACTTTACCCATAACATATTATACTCTTCTTTATATATATATATATATATATATATATATATATATATATATATATTTATATTTTTTTGATAGGATAATGTTTGTACTTAAAAAAGAAGAAGAAAAGAAAGAATTGTCCAAAGAACTACTAATGCCCTTTATATTATATATAAAAATTAAAAAATATATTTTTAACTAATATCAAAAAGAGATTAATTACTATGCATTGTCAGTGTAAAAAGATTTACACTGTCGATTCATCACCATCACCCGTTTACATTACTTTATAAATCTCTTTACACTGTCCGTGTATTTCAATTAAATTCTATTAAAAGTTATAATATTTCTTCTCCAAAAATTAATTATGATATTTTATTAAATATTTAAAAAGTAGTTACCTATTTCTCCATAGTCCTATATCTAAGTATTTGTATACCATGTTTACTCCATACTTCTATATATAGTAATGAAAAGTAGTTATAATTTTCCATAGTCAAAGCTTAAAAATTATTATAGTATGAATAAGAGTACTATTATGTTTTTAAATAAAAGTTAATAAAGAATTACGAATATTTGTTTATTTAAAAAATAATTAATAAATTTTAATTTTTTAGTATGTGAATTATTAATTTTATTTTTCTCTTTTTATACAATTTTCATCAAACTGATTAATAAGTTTTTATTTTTTAATATTTGAATCAATAATTTTATATTTTCACTTTCATATAATTTTTACACTTGGAGAAAATAAAACTTAATAAAATCAACATACAAAATTATGCAAGTAGAATTAAAAACACAAAATTATTAACGGCTGGATTGAATTAGTTTTCAAAAATTATATTTTAGTTAAAAAAAATGTATTAATCTACTATGTTACGATACTCTTTCTAAAAAGTATTTTTAGATTAATCTTATTTTCACTACAATTTCAATCTTAATTAATTTAGACGTTTGAATGTTAATCATGCAGGTATTCCTTAGGTCCACTATATTGAAGATTAACAACACAAATTTAAAATTAACGCCTTTAATTTAAGACTAGTCACAATCGTAATTTTTAGATCAAAATGTTGTACTCTTGAATCACGTGTGAAGCTTCGCTCCGTAGTAACTTTTGTAATCTTCTCTATTTTTAGTTCCACAACTAAACCGTTTGTATATTAAATTATAAAGAACTCTATGTTTATTTTAAATTAAATAGTACAACGTAGAGTTTTAATATGGCTTTGTATAGAAATGTTTAATTTTTTTTCCGATAAAAATATTTAATTTTTATGTATCATATGAAAAGAAAACATATTCAGGTTAACAAACCATATTTTAAAAACAAAACTATCAAAGATTTAAAATATTTTTTAAAAATTAAATTATCAAACATATTTTTTTAGAATTCTTTTTAAAAAAAATAAACTGATTTGTAATACAATTTTGAAAACTAAAAACTAATAGTGTTTCAAACACGCCCAAATACTATGTCTGCTCCATTTAACACATCAACCATTCTTCTATCTTTTTATTCACTTCTATTGAAGAGTTCCAAATAAATTTGCCTCTCACTAGAGCATCTATTATAATTCTTCTCACATGATCAAACCACCATAAGTGAGTTTTCATCATAAAGATCTTCTAGTTATTGGTGTACAAGGTTGGAGATGGAGAGAGAAGAGAGAGAGAAAATAAATCTAGCTAATTTTAAGAGAGAGAAACTTTGTATTCACTGCGTTATAAAATTTTGTTGCACGATCTGTTTATATATACAAAAAAAATTAAGTATGCTAAATTGCTAACCTACACTAGCTAGGTTAAGCTTAACAAAAAAAACTACAACGCAGAAGCTAAACATCACTTCTGGAACCGCAACCTCAGAAGTTTCTGCTTCTGAGTTAGAACAATGCTTATGAATATGAATTACTTTTAACATCATCCCTTAATTCATATCCAGCTAACTAAATTCTACAACACCAATTCCATCCCTCAGGTGAATAAAGTGTTTAGTCTTCATAGCTTTAGTCAGCACATCGGCAAGTTGCTTATGAGTACTACAATGTACAACTTCTAGCACTCGATTCTGAACCTGATTCCTCATAAAATGAAACTTTGTGTCAATCAACAACATTACTTTGTTCTATCATCCACCTTCTTTCTTGTAACACATTGAACAAGATATCCAGAAATGACTTACACTTTTCTTATCACCATCACACTTCCCAATAGGAACAATTTCCTTCAACTTCTTTATTGGACATCTGTTGAGCATATATGTTGCAGTGGCTACAACTTCTCCCCACAAGGTGTGAGGCAGTTTCTTTTCCTTCAACATACTCCTTGTCATATCAAGCAAAGTTCGGTTTCTTATTTCAGCAAGACCATTGTGTTGAGGAGTGTATGGAGCAGTCACCTCATGCTCAATTCCATTCTCTTCATAGAATTTTCTAAAGTCTGTAGAGTTATACTCACATCCACCATCAGTTCTGAGAACTTTCAGCTTCCGACCACTTTGTTTTTCATCCTTCACCTTGAACTTCTGAAACTCAACAAACACCTCATGCTTAAACTTGATGAGGGCTACCCATTTCGTTCTTCTGAACTCATCCACAAATGACACAAAGTATTTGTTTCCTCCAAGTGAAGGTACTTCAAATGGTCCACAAACACCATAACGTACTACTCCTAAAGCATGTCTTGGTCTAGATTGCTTGCCTTTCATGTATATATCACATGACTTCTCAGGCTTCACAATCTTGGTAGTTCCATATACCAGCTTCTTAGAATTCAGATGCCCTAAGCTTCAGAAATTAAGATGCCCCAATCTCTTGTGGCATAGCTCACTGTCACCTTCAGCACCTTCTGCACTAAGGTATTTAGTTTTAGCTGTCTCCATATTCACCTTGAATGTTTTGTTGCTTCCCTACTCAGATTTTATAATCAGCTTCTGATCAGAATCATACAACTTCAAGAGATTGTTCTTCATAATAACTGAGAAACCTTTCTCAAGAAGCTGACCTACACTCATCAGATTTCTCTTCATGCGATAAACATACCAAAAGATCTTCTATGGATACTACCACCTGGTCGAACTTTAGAGCCAACGACCTCAAGATCTTTCCACCAAAAGATCTTGATGTTAACACTTCTCCATATACCTTGATTTGATTCACCAGTTTCGTAACCTTGGTGAAGAAATCAGTTATGCTTTCATTGTCTTCCATTTGAAGCAATTCATACATTCTTTTGTGAGTTTGTAACCTCACCTTCTTCGCGCCTCCAAACGACTTCTCCAAAATTTCCCATGCTTCTTTCGCTGACTCTACATCATTAACCTTTTCAAAGTTATCTGCATCAACATATTGATGAATTATAAAGAGAGTTTTATAATATTTCTTCTTCAATTCTTTATGTGCATCCTTTTCTTGATCTATCGCGTTTTCTGCAAGCATTGTTACTCCTTCCTTCACAAGATCCCAAAGATCCTGATAACAAAACACAACCTTTATCTGCTTGCACCAATTCTCATGATTTTTGTTCTTGAGAATCAAAAGATTTGCTGGAAAATGCCTGTTTAGATTATTCATTACCATCGTGATTTTCTTCCCACGAATCGTTTAAACAGGAGCTCTTGATACCAGATGTTGGAAATCCACCACAACCTATGGAGAATTTCAATCAATATTGATGAAGAAGATTGCTATCACCCACACAATAATAATGAAAAAGAGAAGAACAATTGAGAAAGAAAAGAAAGAACGATGGAGAAGCAGAATATTTTCTACAGAGTTTTTCTCTCTTCCCACAACCAATGGAAAACTTCTTTATTAACTTTGCAACTGCAAAATTCTATGAATACAATATTTTGAATACAAGATTACAAGAATAAGGGTTACTCCCTCTATATCTAGATTTAGGTTAGCTTGCTCACTAAGCCAAAGCCCAAAACTATAAAAGCCCAAAATAGTTAACACTACTAAAAATAGACCTAAGTCAAAATCCTGTGTGAAGCAATATGCTTCGACATTTTGACATACTAATGCAACTCAACACACTAGGTGATTCGACACTTCCTTGCTTCTGTTGAGAAACCTTCTTCGACACAAGGAATTACAATTCAAAAAAAATGTGCCTCTCCTTCACTAGGGCATTTGAGTAATACTCCCTCAGGCGTCTTCTTAAATAATTCATTACCTATGACCACATAGTTCAAATATCTATACTTAACCTTTCGATCCTTCGATCTGTCTGGGTTATCTAGGTAAGTAACTATTGGTTTTCTCCAATCAATATCAGCCAAATTTTCAATAATATAGATATCAAAGTTTTCTGGATCTACTGATCCCAGCTTCGTTAGTGTTAGATCCGTTGGGAAGAGTCTTCTTGATTGTACCCTTCCTCAAACCTCAATCAAGTCCTTCAACCTTTCTTTGGGCACTTTCTACGCTGAATCAAGTTGTGCAAATTCGTTCGCTTCTTGGTTATCAAGTCTAGGAACGTATTGGATATCCACAAAGTCGAAATACTTGATCAGTCGATTCACTATGACAAAATACATGATCAAGTTCTCCTTGATACATATGTATTCCTTCACCATCTACTTTACTACTAATTCAGAGTCTCCTTTAATTTCGACTCGTTTTGCCCCTAATTCTAACAAGATTTCAAGTCCGACTATTAAAGCTTTGTACTCGGCCTTGTTGTTTGAGAAAGAATAATAATCCTATATTTAATCTTGGTCGGAATCTTGTTTGGAGAAACAATCAAAATTCCAACACCATTCCTATTCTTATGACTAGAACCATCGAAATATAACTTCCAAGGTTCCATTTCCAAATAATTTAAAAGAGTCTCAACCATTGCATGATCCACGATAAAGTTGGAAACCAGCTGCCTTTTCATGTCCTTTAAAGGCACATATGTAAGGGAATACTT
This sequence comes from Lathyrus oleraceus, assembly GCF_024323335.1. Classification (NCBI taxonomy): domain Eukaryota; kingdom Viridiplantae; phylum Streptophyta; class Magnoliopsida; order Fabales; family Fabaceae; genus Lathyrus; species Lathyrus oleraceus. The sequence continues at coordinate 488,465,038 of NC_066583.1, forward strand.
TGTTAAAGCAAAGTCCCATTTCCAATTCGACTATGCAAAATTGGCTTAAATAACATATGCTTGATAATATCGAAATGGGAAGATACATAGACATCATCTGGCTTTGTGTAATGCTTTAATTTCATAAAAGAAAAGTACAAAGAAAAGCACATATTTTCTATAAGATTATACATAGTTTCTGCATCATTCAAGACTCGATTAAGGTAATATATATCTATTTCGACACCATTATCATCCTCATGTGCTAAGATACTTCCTATAGTCAAGTCTGAGGAAGAAAGGTACAACTCCATGCATCTATTCCAAACTAGAAGGGACAAAATAGGAGGATTTGTCAAGTACTCCTTTATTTCATCAAACACCCTTTGATGCTCTGGCTTCCACACAAACTATTCCTTCTTAAGGCGGAGTAGTGGAGAAAATGCTCGAACCTTGCCATTGAGGTTTGATATGAACCTCCTTAGAAAGTTGATCTTCCCCCAAAGAGATTGCAACTCTTTCTTAGTCAAAGGGGGATTTTTATCCCTAATGGCCTTCATTTTATTCTGATTTATCTCGAATCCCTTTTTGTGGACCACGAAACCAAGAAAGTCCCCTGCCTGCACACAAAAAGAACACTTTAGATGGTTCATTATTAGCTTGTGGTTCCTCATTTTTTCGAATGAGAGTCGAAGGTGGTCGAGGTGACCATTCCGTGATGTCGACCTAACAATTATATCATCAAGGTATATTTGCATAAATGTTTCGATATAGTCATGAAAGATAGGATTCATCACCCTCTAGTAAGTTGCCCCATCATTCTTCAAGCCAAATAGCATCATTACCCACTCGTAGGGGCCTAAAGTTGTTGGACATCGAAATTTCGTCTTCGACACATCTTCATATGTAATGAAATTTTGGTTATAACCAAAATAACCATCTAGCATACTAAGATATTCGAAACCCGCTGCTAAATCGACCAACATTTCAGCAACATGCATTGGATATTCGTCATTTGGGGTTGCAGCGCTCAGATCTCTGAAATTGATCCAAATCCTAACGTTCCATTTTTCTTAATCACTAGAACAATATTCGCAAGTCATTTGACATACCTTATTGTTGTTATGAACTTTCTTCTTAGGAGTCTTTCAATCTCCTCCTTTATCTTGAACATGATCTCGAGGGAAAACTGCCTAGGCTTCTAGTTGACTGGCTTTTTACCCGTCTTTATTGGCAGTTTTAATTCTACCAAATCCTTTCTCAAACCTGGAATTTCATTATAATCCAATGCAACACAATCCTTAAATTCATGAAGTAAATTAATTACCTTTAACCTTAAATTTGGATAGATGTTGGTACTGATATAAGTCGCCTTTTTGATAGATCCATCTCCTAAATCTATTTCTTCAAGTAAATATTGAGGCTACATCTTTGTGGTAGACACACCTGGATCCTTCTCATAACCTAAAGGCTCGTCACCATAAATGCAATCGAGTCTCTCGTCTTTTCTATGACCATCTTCTAACCCTGTAAATTGTGGCTCTTCGACTAGTTAAAAACCAACGTTGATCCTTTGACTTACGTCGAAAATATCTATTTCATTCGCTTCGACAACCATGTGTGGTATTTAGGCTTCCAAAGCCTCTTTTAATCTTTTCTCGACTACATTATCCAGAATCCGCATCAATGTATCGACTTCAGACATGATCATCAAATTCGTCGCCCCAACCAGTTAGCCGGATTGTGTTTGAGTCATAAAACCTCACCCCCGTGACTTCTCTATCCCATGTAAACACATGGGTAGGGTGGAGTTTCAATGAGTAAAATTACTTCTCTAGAGGCATGTAAGCTATCCCTACTAGTGTGCAAGGCGCTATGTTGGCCAAATTTCTATCGAAATTTATTTTATCTACATGGTTCACTTCCGCCATGTAGTATCGTTGATCAGCCTCAATATTCTTGACTATCTTGTCTTCGTTCCAGATTGCTATCCTTTGTAGTGTGAATACATGACTTCTCAAATGTTTTGATGACGACAAACTTCTCTACAAGTCTAACATTTACTAACAAAAAGGATTGATCAAGATCCAAGCTCATGAAGGAAGTTTTCAACTAAATGATCAAGTCTCGATGAAACTCATGAAGATTCGTATTTCAAATGAATATGTATAACACTTAACCTCTAGATGATTATACAAGTGTTCAAAACATGTCTCATTCATGCCATAATCATTGGAAGTAATTTTATGCATCAAAGAAATCATAACACTTCATTTTTTAAGCTATTTTTCAAATTTGAGATGAAGTAATCGATTATCCATTTTAAGGTAATTGATTACTCTGTGAAAAATTCAAATATTTTTGCACGTTAGAGGCAAGTAATCGATTACCCATATTAAGGTAATCGATTACCACTGAACCAGAGGCAAAAATCAGTGCATCTCTTCATGGAAACTTTTCTATTTTCTTTACCATGAACCATGACATCCTTTGGGTAATTGCATCCATTTGAGGAGGTGTTTATACAATATACATACATCATTTTTTCAGATTTCAAATACACCTCCTTGCAAAAATTTCAAATCAATTATACATATTCTTTCAAACATTTTTTAAGTGTTCTTCCAAATTTTCTTAAGAGTGAAACCTTGCATAAACCTTCTTTTTAAGCATCATAGTTTCATTCCATACAAAGAACACTTGTATAATTATTGTGAGAATTAAGTGTTACAAAGGAGAAGATTAATTGATAAATTGATATACTTCAAATTTCTAACTATTTCATCTTCTACAAAAATTCAGAATTGTATCTCTTGAATACAACTTATTTTTAGGATTGTTAAGAATAAGTTTGTAAGGTTTTATCCTTGCTATCCGGTGTGTGGATGCAAGAGGTCCTTTTGTGAGAATTTGAGTCTCGATTGGACTTTAAACATTGTAAATCCAAGAGGATTGTTCTTGGTATGTTAGAATTAGATAGAAAGGCCTTAAGGTGTCTTGTCTAGGAATCTAACATTATAGTGAATTCTCTTTCGTGTTGAAAGGGGAGTGGAGTACTCTCAATCTGTGAGGGGAACCTTTATACAACATGGTGTTCTTTACTTTCCGCACTTTACCGCTTTTCATCACATAAGCATCTCAAGAAAGTAAAAATTAATAAACCGTAAAAAAAATCCGGAAAATCGTCTAAGTGCCTTATTCACCCCCCCCCCCCCCCTTTAAGGCACTCCTTAAACTTACAATTGGCATCAGAGCAGGTTATAGGTAACCTGTTCCTAAAAGATCCGCATGGCTTCCGCAAGCACGAATATGGTTTTCAAAGACGGTGGAAGTAGTAACAAAGCACCACTTTTCTCTGGAGAATATTTTGATTTTTGGAAGATCCGCATGAAGGCACATCTAGAAGCCCAAGGAGAAGGCATATGGGAAGTCGATGAAGATGGTCCGCATAATCCTATGAGTGTGGTCAATGGCATTGGTACTCCAAAGATAAAGAGTTCATATGATGAAGATGGTAAGAAAAAAATCTTAAATGAAAAGAAAGCAATAAACATTCTTCAAAGTACTTTAAGCATGGACGAGTTCTTCCGCATATCTCAATGCAAATCGGCGAAAAAAATATGGCACACCTTAGTGGAGACACATGAAGGCACCGCCGAAGTAAAGAGATCAAGGTTGAATACATTAAGTCAAGAATATGAGATGTTTAGAATGTTGCCCGGAGAACCCATCGTGGCGCTACAAAAGAGATTTGTTCACTTGACTAACCACTTGATTTCCCTCGGAAAAACATTTACAAATGATGATCTCAATCTTAAAGTACTAAGATCATTGACTCGAGAATGGCAACCGAAGGTGACGGCTATCTCCGAAAAGAAAAGTCTTTCAATAATGACGTCCGCATCACTCTTTGGCAAACTTCAAGAACATGAGTTAGAACTTGGTAGGCTTGAGAAACATGAAAGTCAAGAAAAGAAATCTAAAGGAATTGCCTTGAAGGTATACTCAAAAGAAGATAAAGATGATGACGCATTGGAGGAAGATGAGAATTTCATGCTCCTTGTTAAAAGGCTTGGTAAGTTCTTTAACAAAAATGATAAATCCTTTAACGCTAAAAAGAATAGACATTTCAGGAAAAAGGAGACCACCACATCTACGCAAGATATAACATGCTACGAATGTGGAAAGCAGGGCCACATAAAGCCAGAATGTCCTAAACTTTCAAAGAAAGGCGGATTCAAGAGCAAGAAGGATTTCAAGAACAAAAAGGCATATGTTGCATGGGAGGACAATGAAATTAGTTCTTCATTCGGATCGGATAGAGAGGAATGTGCAAACTTGGCGCTAATGGTTTCTCATCATTTCGATGATGAAGAAGAGATATGCTTGAAGGCCACATCAAATCTTTGGTATTTGGATAGTGGGTGCTCCAAGCATATGACTGGTGATGTGCACAAATTTTCAGATCTAATGCTTAAGGCCAAGGGTTATGTTACTTATGGAGATAATAACAAAGGAAGAATTCTTGGCATAGGCAAAGTAGGTGCACCAAATTTCATATCCATCGAAGATGTGCTATATGTCGAAGGACTAAAGCACAACCTCTTAAGCATAAGCTAACTTTGTGACAAAGGATTCAAAATAAGGTTCACAAAAGATGAATGTTTAATTGAAGACGAAGTCACACAAGAGGTAATGCTTATAGGTAAGTGAATTAATAATATTTTCATGATTTCCCTTGATGATGTTTCTTTGAAGGTTAAGTGTCTTGTGGCAAATAACAATGACTCATGGTTATGACATAAGAGATTTGCTCACATTCACATGGAGCACTTGAATAAGTTAGTAAAACATGACCTTGTCATTGGATTGCCAAAGATAAAATTCATTAAAGACAGACTTTACGATGCTTGTCAAAAGAGGAAGCAAACCAAATCAAGTTTCACATCCAAGAATGTGGTGTCCACTTCTAGGCCACTACAATTGTTACATATGGACTTATTTGGTCCATCAAGAACAAGAAGCTTCGGAGGTAACTTATATGCTTTAGTTATTGTTGATGATTATTCTAGATATACTTGGACATTCTTTTTAGTACAGAAAAGTGATGCATTCAAAGCGTTCAAGAAGTATGCAAAGCAAATTCAAAATGAGAAATCATTAACAATTGCCTCCATAAGAAGCGATCATGGTGGAGAATTCCAGAATACTTCTTTTGAAGACTTTTGTGAAGATCAAGGAATATTTCACAACTTCTCGGCTCCAAGGACTCCTCAATAAAATGGAGTAGTTGAAAGAAAGAATAGGTCATTGGTGGAACTTGCAAGAACAATGCTTAGTGACTCAAATCTTCCTAAGTATTTTTGGGCGGATGCGGTTAGCACGGCATGTTTTGTAAGTAATAGAGTTAACATAAGACCTATCCTAAAGAAGACTCCATATGAACTCTTCAAAGGAAGGAAACCCAACATTGCTTTCTTTCATATATTTGGATGCAAGTGCTTTGTCCTTAACAATGACAAATACAACCTTGGTAAATTCGACGAAAAAATCGGATGAAGGTATTTTTCTTGGTTATTCTCTTACAAGTAAAACATATAGAATTTATAATAAAAGAACTTTAAATATAGAAGAATCCATGCATGTTAAGTTTGACGAATCTAACCCCTCGAAAGAGGAAATTGTTGTTTGTGATGATGATGATGATTTTGTAGAAATTTCTAAAGAAGATACTTCAAACAAGAATCAAGAAGAACCGTTTCAACAAGAGTAAAATGAAAATGATCTACCTAAGGAATGGAGGACTCATAAAGATCATTCTATTGACAAAGTAATTGGTGACATTAGTCAAGGTGTTGCTACAAGATTGAATCTCAAGGATGCATGCTTAAACATGGCGTTCGTTGCGCAAATAGGACCCTCTAAAATTGATGAAGCTCTAGGATATGATCAATGGATTGTTGCTATGCAAGAAGAATTAAACCAATTCGAGAGAAATCAAGTTTGGGAACTTGTTTCTGGACCAAGTGGTAAGCACATCATTGGAACAAGATGGGTGTTTAAGAACAAACTTGATGAGAATGGAATAATTGTTCAAAACAAAGCAAGATTGGACGCTCAAGGGTATAATCAAGAAGAAGGAGTCGACTTTGAAGAAACTTTCGCTCTGGTTGCAAGGTTAGAAGCTATTCATTTATTACTTGCTTACGCATGTTCAATGAATTTTCAGTTATTTCAAATGGACGTCAAAAGTGCCTTCTTGAACGGCTACATCAACGAAGAAGTCTATGTCAAACAACCCTTGGGCTTTGAAGACTTCAAGCATCCTTCACATGTATACAAATTGAAGAAAGCGCTATATGGATTAAAACAAGCACCAAGGGCATGGTATGATCGTCTAAGTAATTTTCTATGTGAAAAAGGTTTTGAAAAAGGAAAAGTAGATAAGACTTTATTTATCCAGAAGATAAAAGGGAACACCTTACTTGTTCAAGTCTACTTAAACGACATAATCTTTGGTTCAACCAACAAAGAACTATGTGAAGAATTTGCGTTGATAATGCAAGGTGAATTTGAAATGTCTATGATGGGAAAGATGAACTACTTCTTTGGATTGCAAATCAAGCAACTAAAAGACGGAATCTTTATCAACCAATCAAAGTATTGCAAAGAGTTGTTAAAGAGATTTGAAATGGATGGTTGTAAAGCAATGTCAACACCAATGGGCTCCGGAACCTATGTTGATCAAGACGAATCGGGTGTGTCAATTGATATTATGAAGTATCAAGGTATGATTGGTTCTTTATTATATTTGACGGCAAGTCGTCCTGACATAATGTTTAACATGTGTTTATGTGCTCGCTTCCAAGCAAATCCAAAGGAGTCACATCTCACAGCGGTCAAAAGAATCATGAAGTATCTCAAAGGAACAACCAACGTTGGCTTATGGTATCCTAAAGGTAGTGTTTGTAAGTTAATTGGTTATTCTGACGCGGATTATGCAGGTTGTAAAATAGATAGAAAAAGTACTAGTGGAACATGTCACATCCTTGGTAATGCATTAGTCTCATGGTCATGTAAGAAACAAGCGTGTGCTGCTCTTAGTACGGCTGAAGTAGAATACATAGCAGCGGCTAGTTGTTGTGCACAGAATCGTTGGCTAAAGCAATAATTAAGTGACTATTGAATCGATCTTGGATGCATACCACTCCGATGCGACAACACAAGTGCGATTAATATTACAAAGAATCCTGTCATGCACTCAAGGACCAAACACATAGACATTCGACACCATTTCCTTCGTGATCATGTGCTTAAAGGCGATGTCGAAGTTACCTTTGTCGATACTCATAATCAACTAGCGGACATTTTCACAAAACCACTCGCAAAAGAACCATTTTATAAGATTCGAAGAGAACTTGGCATTTTGGATGAAGGTGATATATAAATCTTCCATAATTATTCACTATACATTATAATGAGGTCAAGGTACACAAGTTTTTAATTTTTTTTATTTTTGAAATTTCTCTTTAAAATGTGTATATGAAATTTTTGCCTTTTGTTGATTTTATATTAGGTAAATTTAATTTTTTGATAAAAAAAATTTTCACTCAAAATTGCATTAGTATGTATATTACCTTGTCAAACTTAAATTTTTTGAAAATCCTTCATATTTTGGGTTGTCCAAAGCTACTATTTTTTTCACTTTTTTCTTAGAGTAATCGGTTACTCCAAATTGGGTAATCGATTACCCTGCCTGTTTTTGCCTTCCTCACGCGTTTTTCATCGATGTAACCGATTACCCTTTTTAGAGTAATCGATTATCACTGTTTCTTCCAGAATTTTATATTATGTTTGTATTATCTTTTGTTTCATTATTGTGTTATGTGGTGCTTGGTGTATGTTGTTTGCATATTGTTACTTATTTCACCCTTTTTGTTAATGACAAAGGGGGAGAAGAGATTGTTATTGTGTTATTTCTATATTTTCTGTTTCTCTCTAACAAAATGCAGATTTCAAAAGACTCCTTAAATCATAAATTAAGGGGGAGCATTTGCTAGAGAAACGTGCTTGGATCGAACTTTCATTTTTTTTTGGGTTGTCATCATCAAAAAGGGGGAGATTGTGAAGACATGACTTCTTAAATGTTTTGATGACGACAAACTTCTCTATAAGTCTAAGATTGATTAACAAAAAGGATTGATCAAGATTCAAGCTCATGAAGGAAGTTTTCAACTAAATAATCAAGTCTCGATGAAACTCATGAAGATTCATATTTCAAATGAATAGGTATAACACTTAACCTCTAGATGATTATACAAGTGTTCAAAATATGTCTCATTCATTTCATAATCATTGGAAGTAATTTTATGCATTAAAGAAATCATAACACTTCATTTTTTAAGCTATTTTTTAAATCTGGGATGAAGTAATCGATTATCCATTTTAAGGTAATCGATTACTCTGTGAAAAATTCAAATATTTTTGCACGTTGGAGGCAAGTAATCGATTACCCATGTTAAGGTAATCGATTACCATTGAATCAGAGGCAAAAATCAGTGCATCTCTTCATGAAAACTTTTCTATTTTCTTTACCATGAACCATGGCATCCTCTGGGTAATTGCATCCATTTGAGGAGGTGTTTATACAATATATATACATCATTTTTTCAGATTTCAAATTCACCTCCTTGCAAAAATTTCAAATCAATTACTCATATTCTTTCAAACATTTTTTAAGTGTTCTTCCAGATTTTCTTAAGAGTGAAACCTTGCATAAACCTTCTTTTTAAGCATCATAGTTTCATTCCATATAAAGAACACTTGTATAATTATTGTGAGAATTAAGTGTTACAAAGGAGAAGATCAATTGATAAATTGATATACTTCAAATTTCCAACTATTTCATCTTCTACAAAAATTCAGAATTGTATCTCTTGATTACAACTTATTTTTAGGATTGTTAAGAATAAGTTTGTAAGGTTTTATCCTTGCTATCCGGTGTGTGGATGCAAGAGGTCCTTTTGTGAGAATTTGAGTCTCGATTGGACTTTAAACTTGTAAGTCCAAGAGGTTTTGTTCTTGGTGTGTTAGAATTAGATAGAAAGGCCTTAAGGTATCTTGTCTAGGAATCTAACATTATAGTGAATTCTCTTTCGTGTTGAAAGGGGAGTGGAGTACTCTCGATCTGTGAGGGGAACCACTATACATTGTGGTGTTCTTTACTTTCCGCACTTTACCGCTTTTCATCACATAAGCATCTCAAGAAAGTAAAAATTAATAAACCATAAAAAATCCGGAAAATCGTCTAAGTGCCTCATTCACCCCCCCCCCCCTCTAAGGCACTCCTTAAACTTACATGTAAGAGTGATTAAGGGATTTCCCCCACTTCGTTTATCCATTCTCGTCCCAATAGCAAGTTTCAACTAGCCCTTGACACTATAACCATGAAAACTGTGGGTCGAGTTATGGATCCCACTATCATGTCCACCTGGATAACTCTCAAGTTCTATCCAGTCTTACCCTTATAATTGGAAAGCATAATATTATGGGGCATCAATTTGGTATCGAGTTTTCCTATTTTGGCCAACAAAAAATGAGGCATCAAATTCACACCTGCCCCACCATCTACCAGAATTTTGTTCACCGTAGTGCCCTCAAAATTTTCCTTTATAAAGAAGGGCTTCAAATGGCTTTTCATACCCTCATGGGGAATTTCTAAAAATTCATTTTGTTCTTCAATACATCTGTTGTTCATCACAAAGTAACATACTGGCTTTTGTTTCGCCAACTCTTCCTCCTCCAAATCTTCAATCCTAGCAATTTCTATCACACACTCGTATTCCCTAGGGAGCACATAAAATACACTACATAGCACATCGAGATCCTATTTCGACCCAAAATCGAAATTGTTTGTCACTAATTTATCCTCCTTCGCCTGCTCTCCTTCCTCGGCCTTTCCTTTCGACTAACTTGTCTTAAGAGAAAATAATTTCCTTCCCTCTGGCTTTTTCACCTGGTCATTTTCTCGATTTTGATATTTCTTATTCTTGCTTGACTCTGCAACATCCCTCTCAGCTTTGATCTTTTTCTCGAATCTCCTCCACTGTATCCTATACATGGGGTTTTTTCCTTTGTAATTACTAGGCCCAGACGAGTGCCTCTCCAACATTTGGAAATTCTCTCGATAAGTCATTGAATACCCTCGACCCATTTCAAAGTTCCAACACTTAGAGTTTCCAGTTTTCTCTTTACCAGCTGGTTTGGTCCACCTCACCTGAGGAGCATTGGACGTAGGTCTGTAAGTATTAGGCCTAGCCTTTGCCGAGCATGGACCTGTTCCTTCATCTGGGGAACCTCTCTCTTATTGAAATAAAATTGGGGTTTGTTATTCCTCCAATTTTCCATCTATTTGCTTGTCGGGCGCTCTCGGCCTTTCTTGCAGCTTTCTTATCAAATACAACACTGCATCAAGGACACAACATCAACTCTGAATCTTCAGCCTTGCACATGTAGATAAATTCCGCAAGTCCTTCATTAGCCTTCGGGTACACAACTTCAATCTGATTTTCACTTTCCTCAAACTCAGCCATGTCGAAATCTTCAGTGATTTCGACCATGTTAATTGTCACATGCTCCATGTAACTAGCATCTTGGACTTGTAAAGGGTCATAGTCAATCTTCATTAGAGTCTTTCATTTATCAAACTTCAACCTGCCTTCATTCAGTGCATTCTGAACAAGATCCCTGAAAAGAAAACATTGTGAGCTTTTATGTCTTAGAAAATTATGATATTTACAAAACTCTCGTTTCTTTCTTTGTTCTAAAGGTGGTACTCGCGCCTGAGGGCACCAGTATTTGACCATCTGCAACCAGCAAATTGAAAATTTCATCGCATTTGGTTACATCTAGTGGCATACTTGTTGATCTTTATCCAAGTTGGACCCCTTCTCTATGGTGATGCAAAGTTCTTATACTTGTGGGTGGCTAGTTGAGTGTTCTCCTTAAAATGACATAATATCTTCTCATAAAAAATAGATCAAAATAAACATCTTTGTTATTTTTACCATGAAGTACGAAGTTTTGATCCTCCATTTCACTTTGTGGGTACATAGGCACGAGGCTCATGAAGTCTTGGCAAACACAAAAATTATAAAAAAAAACATTTCTCTTCTCATCTCCCTAATCTTTTGCAAACAACACTATTTTAAAGCCAAATTCACATATTTTCAAAGAGGTTCTTATAGAGTACTATATATGTTTAGAGTGCTAGTACCTTCCATTTGCATAGCCAACCCCTGGACCTTTATCTCTATTTTTATTAGTTTTGTTTTAAAACTTCTTTGGGTTTTGTTTGTTCTTTTTCCCTTTCCTTTGAAAATAATAAAAGTATGATTACGACTCTTTCTTTATAAGTTAATTTAATCAATAGCTTAATCTCAAAAATTTTACCGCTACAACTGGGCCTCACTGGGCGAGTTTTTGCTTGAGTCTCGCCAGAAGCTCGCTTGGCAAACTTTCACATTCTTTTCTTTCTTGCTTTGTGTTCTAATCTTGGTCTAAGCGTGAAACTCCTGCACAATAGAAAAGAATTCAAAAGCAACAACACTATCGTTTTCATACTCAATTATATTCACAAATTAGGGATTTGAAAGTAAAAAATGTATAACCTAGTCAATAAGTCCCATGATTTAATGTGATCAAATATCATGTTTTGGAACTTATCAACTCTCCTAACTTAAATCTTTGTTTGTCCTCAATCAAAGTGCTAAAAACTTTTCAAATGCGAGAAGGTTTCACCATGTTTATGATCAACAATACTTATCAACATATGAAGGAAATGTATGGTTTAAGTGTAGAATACACAAGTGAAGGTTATGCTTACTACCATTCCAGAATCAAAACCTGAATATGAAATAAATTCTAACGCAATAACATAATTCTACTTGAATCACCCTAACACACTTGTTCATAAAATGGATGAAGAATTTAAAATTCAACATGTGGGAAATGAACTCTCATCCAATAACCTTATTAACATCTTGATCAATTCATGCATTCATCTAAGCAATTCATCTTGAAATTACAAAAGCATAGATCATAAAGGACTTTTAAAGGTTGTAATTTGGTCGGGTTTCAAAAGAATGGTCATTTCTAAGGATATTGAAATACAAAATGGCCAAAGTTAATGAAGAGCATCACAAAAATTCATATTTTCCACAATTTCATTTTCTTACTTACTTTCCACCCCTCAAGATCTTTTGTTGCAACAATTTCACCATTCATTTTCTTTTCTTTTTTTCATTTCTTTCTTTCTTTTTCTCTTTCTTTTCATTGCATCTTTCTTTCCCTTTATTCCTTTTTTTTATTATTTTTCTTGTCCATGAAGCAATCTCTCCCTAATTGGAACAATTATCATTTTCCTTTTAAAGTCACTCTTCATTCTTGGTAAGGAACAAATCACGATTGGTTTAGGGTTTTGCTTCCAAAGAAAAAACTAGAATGGGTCAATTATGAACTTTTTTTATTTTTGTATAAAAGATAAAAAAAATCACCAAGTGGTTTACTTAGTGATTTGTTTGAGTTTATAATTGATTCATTCATGACATTTGACTAAAAGGGGTTTACAAATACTCACTCATTCACAAGGTAGGATGAGGCTATTTTTGGTTTGGTGATTTTGTTTAACTTCAAAATTTGTCATGATCCTTTCTATGCTTCCACACATTTCAAAATAAATGCAAGATTTAACATGAATCAAGCGAATTAAAACAAGAATGATCAGTCATCCTGAGCATATTAGTGAACAATGGACGGTTTCCTAACAATTTATGGTTTAAACCTAAGTGATTCAAGCATGAAACATGTTCTTGAAAAATGATGCATGAAATGGATTTCGTATAAAGCACAAAGTTTAAATTCATGCTAACACTGTAGAAAGTAATAAACATTTACCTATTTTTTATTCCCTAATTAATTAATATTCCATGATTAATCCTATTTTTTTATTCCTTATTATTTATACTAAAGGGGAACTATTAATTATTAAAACTAAGTATTCATCTAATCGCTAAATTATAAAGTTAACCCTGACCCTAATTTTAATTCCTAATCATATTTTTTATTTTTTTAATTATTTTTATATTTTTGATTATTTTATTAATGTTATTTTTTAATGATGATTAAAACTAAGTTAAGACTAAACTGAATAACTTAAAATTAAAACAAGCTTTTCTGTTTTTTATATTCTTATTATTAGTAGTAAAGCAAGAATTTACTAATTTTAATAATTAATTAATAATAAAAAGGAGACTACCAATAAAATAAAAAACTAATTGAAAACAAAAAGAACTAAGGGGTGTTAGTAGTAATGATAACCCAATACCATAACTAAATTTTAAACCTTAGAATTAGTTAAGTAAATCATATCATAAAAAAACAATATACAATAAGTATAAAAAAAAGTAAATAAATTAAGTAAACATAAATATAGGGGGGAGAGCGAACCATTTCCTCACAGTCAACCAAGATTTCTAAAAATTAAACAATCCCTCCCACCCACATCTTGACAAGTGGCGACTAAATAATAAAAAACCAAATAAAACCCAATGACATATCATCGGAATTGTGATGAGATTTGAATGAAGAATTTGCAAACTTGTTTCTTCAGTGAGAAAACATAGTTTTGCCTGGGCTCTTGTAGGGATTTTTCTATTTTTCTTATTGTTATATGAATTTTATTAAAAACATTAAATGTATTTACATCTTAATTATGATACATTTTTTTAAATATACAATGATCATTAATTAAATAATTTGTAAATGATATTATAAATTAATTTAATATAATAAAAGTATAATATTATTAATTTATTATTATGGAAAATAAAATGTAAAACACCGTCTATAAAAAATCATTTTACAACTTAAAATTCAATTTTAAAAGTCATGTAAATCTATTCTATTCGATGATAATGTTTTTTTTTTGGAAGTATTGATTTCTTGGGATATTGGGACCTCTATAATAAATTGATAATGATCCATAATTATTTTTTGATTTTTATAAACTAATAACTAATTAATTAATAATAAAGATAGTGGTAACCAAGATTAAAAATAACAAAATTCATTTTATTAAATTATTTATAATATCAGGATAAGAAGTTTAACGTATAAATTTTTTTTGGGTAATAGGAAGATTTCATGAATACTATTCACATTAATAATACTACGACTATAATTACAATAATAAACTAATGAAAATCTACATGTTATTACTAATACTAAAAATTCAAAATAATAAATGTATTAATTTCAATTAATAATAACAACAATAGTTATTCACATTAATAATAGTAATAAAAAGAATTGGAATATTTTGATTGATTTCTTTTTTTATTACTATTTTATTTTTTGGGGATCATTTTTACTACCTTGAATAAAAATAAAAATAATATAAAATTAATTATTATTTAAAATATATATTAATAAAAACAAAAATAAATTTAAAAAGCAATTTTTTGTGATTTTTTAAATGATGCTAGAGATAAAGTTAAGGAAAAAAAAAAGGAAAAATGCAAAAAGATGGAAAAAATGGCATTCAAACTCATGACCCCTCATAGTCATAACACCTTACCCATGCTCTACCATCCATCAGATCATTGTACTCATTCAAAATAAAATGATACTTCTATATACTTAAACAAAAACAAACAGTTTTATAATAATTTAAATACTTAGATAGCTAAAATACTTTCATAGCAAATAATAACTAAACTTTTAGCCTAATTTTTAATAATATAAAAGACATCCTAAACTATTAATCAATAATTTCATTAAATAAGTAACACCCTAATATAATATTTATATTTAATTAAATTCTAAATAATATAAGATTTCTAATTACTAATCCTAGTTATTTTTCCTAAAAATTGATTTTAATAGTAATAAACCCTTTTTTAGCATAATCCTACAAATAATGTTATTTCGAAAAGTCTAAATAATACCTCTAAACTAAAATCAACTCTTAAAAGGGACTAAAAAGTCAAAATGACCCCCTTTGACTTTTTAGATCCTAAGGTTGACTAGATGATTGGTATGCTCCGGACATGTTAGCGTTAACTGAAAAATAGAAAGAAGATGTGGTCAAAATTTATGGTACGATAGCTGTCTCTATTTAATCAGCTTCAAACTGAGAGGATGAGGACGGTGAGCCTTCATCTTCTTGGGGTGGAGATGATTAAATATAGAGATGGACCCTAATTTTGATCACAGAGTTAGTAGATTCTGGGATTAGCAAGGATTGATCAACCCTTAATGCTCTTTGGTATCCGAACCAACCTTTGATGGAACCTTGATAGAACCCCGTTGATTAGCTTCATCCTATCCGTGTTAAACTTGCATAAGATCTCCACGATCATCTGATCATGTTACTGGAATCAGGAAGGACTTTGACGATCCTCCGATCATTGTTTGATGAAACCTTGGTAGAATTCATTTGATAAAACCCTGGATAGAAAATTGATGAAACCCATATGATTAGCTCTGATGAAAAACCTGAGTTAAACTCCTGAGAAGATCTCTTAACGGAACTCTCGTTGGAACCCCTGGTGAAACCCCTAGTGAACCCCTGATAATTAGTCTTAACCTCTCCGAGTGAGATTTGCATATAATTTTATATGATCCTCCGATCATGTCACTGGAGTTGGGTAGGACTTTAGTGATACCACAATCACTCTGGTTGAGACCCCTCTTGTGGTACTCTGGTGAAACCCCTTGATAAAATTCTGGTAGAACCCTTTGATGAAACTTCAAATAGAATCCCTAGATGAAACCCTTGATAAAACCCATTTGATGAAATCTATTGATGAAACCCCTTGATAGATATCTGGTGAAACCCCTTGATAAAACCCCTTGATGAAACTCCTGATAGAGCCCCTTGATAGAATCCTTTGATAAAACCCTTTTGATAAAATTCTGGCGGAACCCTTTGATAGAAAATTCCGTTGGAACCCTTTGATAAATCCATGATGAAACCCCTTGATAATAACCCTTTGTTGAAACTTCTTGGTAAGACCCTGGTGAACCCTTGGTGGACAATGCTCTGATGGAAACCCCTTGATTGAACCCCTTTGATAAATTCCTTTGGTATAATCCCTTGACAAACCTGGTATATGGAACATGTCCCGTGTGTGGGATAGGTTAATAAGCTGGAGATGTGAGAGGTGAAGACCCGCTCAATAGTTGATAAAGATCATTCAGGATGACCAACTACTGGATAGATTCCTTTGACGACTCATTGTGAGTGAGTTTGCTGAGGAAGTCCTTTATTGAAAAGGCTATGTGAAGATGTTACTTACTAGGGAAGACTAATAAGCATTCCTACTTAGGTAATTGTACTGGTATATCTGGGGATTGGATTTCGATCGTCATCAATATAAGAATCGATAACTCATTATTGGCAAGAAAATTGATTTAACACCCGAAAGATATGAAGGAAATAACATTGGTATAAGAACCGTAAAACAAGATGACAAACGGTGTAAGAACCGAAGTGAAAAAACAAACGGTGTAAGAACTGAAGTGAAGGTATGATGATGGTGGAAGAATTGAAGTGAATGGATGACAATGGTGTAAGAACCAAAGTCACTAGATGACAATGGTGTAAGAACCAAAGTGACTGAATGACAACAGTGTAAGAACCAAAGTGAACAGTGGTGTAAGAACCATAAATAGGAGATTATAATGGATAATACTATAGCAAGAACTTCTGTTGGGGAGTTCTCTGAGAACAATGGAGTAAAAAGGAGATTGGTAGAATAACTTGATGTCTCTACTGGGGAAGATTGGTGTCACGTAAGATGACTGTCTACTGGGGAATATGCTTCCAGGAGAGGTTCCCTAAGGAGTGTGAGTGTCGAGGAAAGTCCTAATAAATCCTTGCAAGGATCGGGTGACGAAATTATATACCATTAGGGCATACCAGGGACAGTGTTGCTAAGTATTTTCATCTTGGAGAATGAGTTCCAAGGATACTTACTAGGGAATTGTCCTTAAGATCGACTCACTGGGGTGTACAATGAGAAAAGATCTAGGGAGAAGCTTGGAATGAGATCTATTGCACACTTAGTTGGGGATGGATCCAAACTCTCATGATGAGTCCTGAGTGTTAGTTTGTCTTATGTATCAATATTATGTATGCATGTTATGTTATGTCATGTATGCATGTTTAGAGTTTGTATGACGTAATACTCCACATTCATGGATATCTATGCATGATGTGATGTAATAATGCAATGTTATGAATGATTCATCCATGGATGATACAATCATTTGGAGAATAGGGCTTATTTTCTTTCAGTGAAGAGTTAAGTAGGACCTTCGGAAAGTTACTTTTGAAGGATGGGTTCTAGAATTATTAATGAGGATAGGTTTGTTTGTAGGATGCCAAGTACAGTTGGACTTTTGTGAGGTGCCAAGTAAGGTTGGGCTTTTGTGAGGTGCCAAGTGAAATTGGCCTTTTACGCGGTGCTAAGTAAGATTGGGCTATTTGTGAGGTATCAAGTAGGATTGGGCTTTATGAGGAGGCCAAGTAGGAGTGGGCTTTATGAGGAGGCCAAGTAGGATTGGGAATAAGCCAGATGAATGAGTTGATATGCATGATTAGATGCTAGAATGTAGCGACATGATTAATGCATAACAATGATTTATGTGTTGACTTGAATGCTTTTGACTGGTGCCCCTATAGTGGGGCGTGAATGGTTAAGGTTTAAAGAGATTGCTTATGTAACAATGTTGTTTGTCATACAATGGTAGGGTATTACGTCAAAATGACTTCCTGATACTCATTTCGAACTTAACGATTGCTTATGTACAACAGAGCTTGTATGCTTCCTGAAAGTATTAAGAGGGTCTGTCCATCCAGTATCCTATAGTTTCCCTAGTCTGTTGGGGTATTTGAAGATATTCTCGTCAATATGGGTTTTGAAGAAGCTTGTCTTTACTATGTGCTCGAAATGGCATACCCTTGTATGAGCCTTGGAGATATTTTTCCTTGACTAATCGAGTCTTAGAATGAACTTCCCAAAATGAACCATTTTTAAGCAGTTTCTTCTGATTAAGCCTTGCAGCGGCATGCGCCAGATTGACGGAGCCTTGAAGGGCAATGTCCCTGTTGTAGGGTTTCTCAAGGATTTTCCAAAAAAGGAACTTGGATCCCAACATGCTTTGATATGATCTTGATATGAACTAGCCTCGTATTTAAATCTTGAAATGTCTGCCCCTGGTTAGATGACTTTCGGAGTGATTGGCCTTATTGTTCCCCTGACTTTGTATGCCCCAGTATGAGAGTCTTGAAAGAGCCCGCCCTTGATCATTAAGGTAATGGAGGTGTTTTGATATAGGTGTGTCAAATCTTGGAATACTTGAGAATGAACTTGGATCCCGCAATTATGTGACCTATATATGACTTACCCTAGTATTTAAATCTTGAAAGACCTTCCCCTGACAAATAGGATCCGAAGGTGTTGCCTGAAAAGGAACCTGGATATTTCCAGTTGTGATATGAACTAGATATGGGCTTTCCCAATATTTGAGTTTCGCAAGGTCTGCCCCTTATCATTAGGGTCATAGAAGTGATTCAACATCGGTGGGTCAAATCTTGGGATGCTTTGCCTCTAGTTGGTAGGATCTTCAGATGATTTGTCCATGATTATAAGGATTCTCCCCTAACTGGAAGGATCCTCAGGTAACTTGCCCCTAGTATGCAATGCTCGAAGTGGTATTCCCCTGATCAGACATTTGTTGATATTTCCTTGGTGTTAAGTATTGATATGTGAGAAAAATGTTCTCTTTGAAAAGTAATTCTAACGCCATGCTCATGCAAGTTTTTAAAATCAAAAATTATTATGGAAAACGAATATGGTGTATACGAATGATATCTGGCCACAAGCTTGGCTCAAATGAAAATGTGATAAAACAAGATGGTTATCAATGATTTAATAAACATTTTGGGTCAGTTTAACGCAAATTTGACTGAGTATGCTTTCATAGTGAACCTGACTTCAATTAGAACTTTTGAAGGTTGTAACGTGGCATGGTTCACGACTTAACAAACAAAGGATATAAGGCTCAAATTTTGATTAAGACCCACCCCTTCTCCTTGATGATCTCCATTCCTAAATCCAATTATTTCAACAAAATACATTTAGTTTACAAGAGAATTTTGATAGTAATGATGATGGATGTAATGATTCAAGCACATATGAGATTCTTGTGGTGGCAGTCACCTACTTTCACTTACAAGTTTGTTTCTGTGTTTTTTTTTGCTTTTTAATCCCTATTTTCCCATGGACCAATTCCTTTAAATTTATGGTCCATCGGGATGCCCTAAATTTTGCCTAAGTCAACTCCTTTTTAGTTTTTTGACTTAGCGGGCTCTTTTTGAAACATGATGCCGGAATTTTTGCCTAAGTCAAAAATTCAGGGTTTTTTTTCCTTTTGACTTAGCGGGCATTTTTTTAAACAACTATTGTGATTTTGCTTTTGATTTCGAAAGTTGTGACTGCCATGTTAGCTATTGTGAGCTTTTGTATTTTCATTGCTTCCTCGACGTTGGATGATGTATGTGAGAAAAATGATGTGCTTGATCCTCTTATTCATGTGATTAGATGTAATAATCCTCTTGAGATCAGAATGCATCATTGACTTAATTGAACAACTACCCTGCCCTTAACTAAGGATCATCTCCTTATCTCTCTAGTGTTTGGGAAGTGAAGCGATGCCTTACATCGTGAGTCAGGTTTTACTATTAAAAGCATTCATCAACAAATTTAGTTGTTTTATTACATCATTCTCTTTTAAGTTTGTTAATGGTTGAAAAGTTGAATGGAAAAGCGTTGATTTTTTTTGTATGGAATGTGATGTCATAGAAAATACTGAATACAAATGGATTGACCTAAAAAATATGCATGCTCATTTTATTTGAACTACTAATAAAAAAGTACAACTTTAAGCAACAAATAAAACATAACAATAAAGAAATTTAAAATGGAAATAAAATCCTAATGATCCTTGGCATGAGCTTCCTTGTTGATCCACCAACTTTAGGGGACACTTCTTGAAGTTATTGAACTTTGTCAAAGTAAGGGGTGACCGTTCACCAATGAGACTCCTTCTTTGAAAGTCAATTGCTTGTCGATCAAGTCTTGAACTTTGTGTTCACACTGGGTGTTCTCGTCATGACTTGTAAGGTATGGATGAGGGAAGGATAAAATGATTGTAGCTTTGTTATAGAACTTATGTGTAAATTATGAGACATTGGTGTAGGTTCCAGTTCCCTTCCATGCTTTCTTTGTTGTGATTGATGATGCACATTAGGTTGTTGCTGAAGTAGATACTGTTGCAGACTTCGTTATGGAGGTCAGCATCCAGGGTTATATTTGAGGCTTTAGGTAGGTTGTGGATGGCATGGAAAAGGGTTACCTTCTCTCTTCAATTGTACTTTCCCTTCTTGAGTCCCTATATAGTTTCTTGAGACATCCTTCGAATTTATTCGTGAGTATCCAAAAATCTGCTAGCTAGGTAGTTGGAGGAAGGTCGAAAGCGGAAAGGGTATGTGTATGTATGAAAATGCTTGGGTATGAAAAATTATTTGTCCTTCATTTTTTTAGGTATGCTAAAAAAAATTCATGGAGATGCAATGCAATGCGGGGTCAGGACAAAGACAAACCTAAGGAATCCTAATACGGGTTTAGGGATAATGATTGACAAAAGGAAACCCCTATGGGTTTAGGATAGTGATGGATATAAAACCCATATATGGGTTTAATGATAATGCCGAATATAAGGACACCTTGTTTAAGAAGGATCCTTATAGATATGGATAATGATCGGCATGGGAAACCCAAACGGGTTTTCGGGATATGTAAGGTAATAAGCAAGCATGACCTAGTTAAGGGTAGGTTCTTTATGATAGGTCAGATCTAGATTAAGATTACCCAATCCCCTCACTTGTGGGATATAAAGTTTTCTAGTAAGATGATAACCCTAGAGTCATGGACTATAATCTTGTTTTACCATGAGAAGTAGCAAGTCTTCATATAGTAATCTTTCGGGATATGTCTCATCTAGGCGGGACCTTATTAACGATCCTTGCGGGTTGATAACATAAGGTCACCCTGATTTGAAGGTGTTCTAAAAGAGGTCCCTAGAGTCATGGAACAAATTCAAAGTTCCATCATGAAGAAGTGTCAGCTTTCTTATAACAAATCTTTTGAATTGATATACTATATGCGGAATCGTCATAAAAAATCCCATGGGATAAGAACCCTAGTGGCCAAGACATGACGACCCCTTACTTAAGCTTGTATCTTTTTCCTCAAGCCTGAGTTTTAGCTTCACACATATAACAATCCCTTCCACATGATGACAATATAATGAAATATATAATAAAAATATATATGGAAGAAATAGAAAATATAAAAAAGAATAAGCAAATAAATAAACAGAAAATAAACAAGCAAACAAAACACACACATAACCCTAAACTCCAAAGGTTAGGACAGACTCTCTTTAGGGAAAGTATAAGAACTCCCCAACAGAGTCGCCAATTGTCGCAATTGGAAAAATGAAAGAGTCGCCACTATCATTTATTCGTTCCTAAGGAACAGGGAAATAATGATAAAACCTATAAATTGAGGATGAGATGCTAGGTTCGGGAGTCGGTTAAGTAAGGGGAAGGTGTTAGGTACACCGTACCTCTATTGTACTCAATGGGATCCTCCTATAATTCTAGGGTTAGTGTGTGATTGAGATGTTTGCTTCATATAGATTAACTATTTAATTATTTGTTATACTTACTGAGAAAATATTTTATTAAAACAGACAGGAGACCAAAAAGATTTTTTATTATCGTACTCGTTAGACTTTACAACTCTATGCCTACATAGCTTCACCTTAGGCGAGGGATCAGAGCACCGTAGTTCTTGTAAAAAAATATTTGTGTGCTTGTTTTTTATATCCCTTAAAAGTTCTCACGCATCAGGGTGGAGAAGTAATTTATTTTTAAAAATGCCTCAATGCACTAGGGCAGATGACTTATAGTTTGAGGTGAGTTTAAATTTATTTTATCCCTTTTGATTGATTGAAAAAATTCTAATTATTTTGATTTAAGAAAGTAAACCCATAATCATATTATACATATAATTATTTTAACAAACATATTAAAATTTTAATTATATAAATCCAAAGACCATATCCCTTATCCTGATATTTTATTATTCCTAAAACCTTAGAAAATTATCCCATAAGATTAAAGCAAGCTTTTGTGTTTTTTATATTCTTATTATTATTTGTAAAGCAAGAATTTATTAATTATAATAATTAATTAATAATAAAAATGAGACTACCAATAAAATAAAAAACTAATTGAAATTAAAAAGAACTAAGGGGTGTTAGTAGTAATGATAGTCCAATATCCAAACTAAATTCTAAACTTTACAATTAGCTAAATAAATCATATCACGTGAATGAACTTTGGTCCCGGGAGCTTATAATAATAAATTAATGAAAATCTACATGTTATTACTAATAAACCATTAGCTAATACTAAAAATACTAAATAATAAATGTACTAATTTTAATTAATAATAACAGCAATAATTATTCACATCAATAATAGTAATAAAAAGAAATTTAATATTTTGATTGATTTCTCTTTTTTATAACTACTTTATTTTTATTTTTTTGGGAACATTTTTTCCTACTTTGAATAAAAATAAAAATAAAATAAAAAATTATTATTATTTAAAAAAATATTATTAAAAACAAAAATAAATTAAAAAAACAATTTTTTGTGATTTTTTATAATTTTTAAAATGATGCCAGAGATAAAGTTAAGAACAAAAAAAAAGACAAAAAGATGAAAAATGTGGGATTCAAACTCATGACCCCTCAAACTCATAACACCTTACCCATATTCTACCATCCATTAGGCCATTGCACTCATTCAAAATGAAATGACACTTCTAAATACTTAAATAAAAAGAAACAGTTTTATAATAATTTAAATACTTAGATAGCTAAAATATTTTCATAGCAAATGATAACTAAACTTTTAGCCTAATCTTTAATAATATAAAAGGACATCCTAAACTATTAATCATTAATTTCATTAAATAAGTAACATCCTAATATAACATTTATATTTAATTACCTTCCAAAAAATATTTGATGATGAGATATAATATTCTAATTACTAATCCTATTTATTTTTCTTAAAAAATAATTTTAATAGTAATAAACCTCTTTTTAGCATAATCCTACAAATTATGTTATTTCGAAACGTCTAAATAATACCTCTAAACTAAAATCAACTCTTAAAAGGGACTAAAAAATCAAAATGGTCCCCTTTGACTTTTTAGATCCTGAGGTTGACTAGATGATTGGTATACTCTGGACATGTTAGCTTTAACTGAAAAATAGAAAGAAGATGTGGTCAAAATTTAGGGCACGATAGTTGTCCCTATTTAATCAGCTTCAAATTGAGAGGACAAGGACAGTGAGCATTCATCTTCTCGGGGTGGAGATGATTAAATATAGACAGGGACCCTAATTTTGACCACAGAGTTAGTAGATTTTGGGATTAGAAAGGATTGATCAACCCTTGACGCTCTTTGGTATCCGAACCAACCTTTGATGGAACCTTGATAGAACCCCGTTGATTAGCTTCATCATATCCGATTTAAACTTGCATAAGATCTTCACGATCATCTGATCATGTTTTTGGAATCAGGTAGGACTTTACGATCCTCTGGTCATTGTTTGATGAAACCTTGGTAGAGTCCATTTGATAAAACCTTGGATGGAAACCTGATGAAACCCCTATGATAAACTCTGATGAAAAACCTAAGTTAAACTCCTGAGAAGATCTCTTAATGAAACTCTCATCGGAACCCCTGGTGAAACCCCTGATGAACCCCTAATAATTAGTCTCAATCTCTCTGGGTGAGATTTACATATGATTTTCTATGATCATCCGATCATGTCACTGGAGTCGGGTAGGAATTTAGTGATACCACAATCATTCTGGCTGAGACCCCTCTTGTGATACTCTGGTGAAATCCCTTGATAAATGGTAGAACCCTTTGATGAAACTTCGGATAGAATCCCTAGATGAAACCCTTGATAAAACCCTTTTGATGAAATCCCTTGATGAAACCCCTTGAAAGAAATCTGGTGAAACCCCTAGTGGAACCCCTTGATGGAACTTCTGATAGAGCACCTTGATAGAATCCTTTGATAAACGCTTTTGATAAAATCCCTTGATAAAATTCTGGCGGAACCCTTTGTTAGAAAATTCTGGTGAAACCCTTTGATAAATCCATGATGAAACCCCTTGATAATAACATGTTGAAACTTCTTGGTAAAACCCTGGTGAACCCTTGGTGGATAATGCTCTGATGAAAACCCCTTGATTGAACCCCTTTGATAAAACTCCTTTGATAAAGCTGTAATACCTCAAAATTTGCCCCCCTCATTCATGCATTCATTTTTAGGTCATTTAACATTTCATATTGCATTTCATCATGTCAATCGGAATTAGATCCAAGAAGCTTGAATATCATCCAAGACACTTTGTGGGTCCTATCTGGGTGATCAGTCAACACAAGGGAATGACTTAAGATACTTCCAACATGTTCAAATGGGGTCTATTCATCAGTCAAAACGTTAATCTTGAAGGAGCAAAAGTTTGTTCATGAGCTGTCATGCTCGCTAGGCGAGCAGAATGGGTCGCCTAACGAGTCCCAAGAAAAGCCACCAGAATCACCTACGCTCAGAGGAATTTCTTGAACCGTCATGCTCGCTAGGCGAAGCCCACGCATTTTGAAAATAAAATAAAAAAAATAAAATAAAAAATTAAAAAAAAACGAAAAAAAAACGAATAAATAAATAAAATATAACAGAAAAAATATTGGACTTGGACCTCTCTCATTTGAGCCCAGAAAGCCACGAAAATCAGGTTATAAATTCTAAAAAAAAACAGTGGAAAAACCCTAGAGAGATTCTAACTAATTCAGAGCAACCTCCAGAGACTGAAGGGAACTCATCTGCAAAGAACCAATTCCCTCTCATATAAACCCTAAGATTGTTCTGCAAAGCCAACGGTGCAATTCAATTTCAGTCGATCCTCCCCAATCAGGTATGCCCTATTTCCACTACTTTATACTTTCAACCTAAATTTTTTGAATGTATGAGGTATTATGGGTGAATTTGGAAGAGTGGGTATCGTTAGGTTTTGCATGTGGGCACATGTTTTAGTATGTATGTCATGTCTTGATGTGTAGATCCTTGCCCTTGACTTTGAGTTTTGATACCCTTTTAATGCATTTGTCTGACAAGAGGTTTAGGCCTCCTACACTTGGTTGCTTTTTGTGAGATCTTTTTGTAAATTTTAATGGCATGATTCATGTGGTTACATTTTGATTTGGGGTAACTCTTGATTGCGCCCTGTCGCATTACGCGAAAAACCGGCGGGAAAACAAGAACAACAGAGCCGCCTGTCGCATTACGCGAAAAACCGGCGGGAAAACAAGAACAACAGAGCCGCCACCGTGCGTTATTTATCCCAAAAGAGGGAAAGGAAACGCTCAGAGTAAACCTGGAAAAGACGTGGTCTCGAGACCAAAGAGAAAGGGATCGGGAGTCGGTTATGCGAAGGGAAGGTATTAGCACCCCTACGTATCCGTCGTACTCGACGGGATCCACGCACAATAGGAAGGAAAATGGTTGCTAAAACACTGCTCACACACACACACACTGGCTGAAAGAGACACAAGAAAACACACAAGACTGACTAGGCAGGATGTCGCATCCTGGGCCTACTTAGTCTATCAGGCATAGACATCAGAGTCAAAGTAGTTCGGACTGGGGAAACGACACATGCTCGCTAGGACGTCGCATCTTATGCATACGTATCTTCTTGGACGAAGAAGAATCAGAGCATTCGTAGCTCGGCTGACACACACACAAACAAAACAAGACACAGGCAAACGTGGAGCCCGAATGCCAATCACTGGACTTACATCAGCATCCGAACCAAAAAAACGCACACAGGAAACCAACTGCCAATCGCTGGACTTACGTCGGACTCCAACCAGAAAAAGGAGAAACAAACTCACACAGACAAAACAAAAAGGCGCCCGGAGAGATCAGCTCATATCCTGCCTACGTACCTCATCTGGTATGAGGACCAGGGCGACGTAGTTCCCCTACGCAGGGAAAAAGGACTAGCCTAACCAGATAACAGAGGGAGACACAACTAGGGAGACTACGACTCGAGCCTAGATGTTATCATGCAAATCATCCCTAAGTTAAGGTTTCTAGCTAACCGGCACAGGGAGCCAACCTATCCTAATCATGACTCGCACAGGAAGCAAGCCACACACACACTTAACTTGCACAGGAAGCAAGCCAAGCAAAACCTAACTTGCACAGGAAGCAAGTCTAAACTGAACCTAACTTGCACAGGAAGCAAGTCAAACAAACACACAATCACAAGTAGCACACACTATATACAAGCAATGGGCTCAAACAAGGTTAGGTTTTAGTCGAGGGGTCATATCAACCTCAACAAACAAACCACTGGAATTGGGTTAAAAGTGCTCTTAACCTTGCCATTGAGGGGCTAAGGTGAAGCAGATGAAAGGAGATGAGGGGTGTGCCTCATTGCTCTTATCCCTGGTCAGGGAGAGCATTTGAACATCAGATGGTGTGGGAGTTCAGAAAGTAGGAACTCTCTCCACAAGTTAGACTCTATAGATCTTGGGTTTTTACTCACTATGCATCAACACAGGTAGTGTGAGCAATGTGAGTGACACACAGACTAGCAGGGGATAGATTGCTTATCCCTTGGGTTCTGCCAATTGCCTCTTCACTTAGGAGGTCTTTGCATATGTACAAGGACAATTTTAAACAATAAAAAACATTGCCTCTTAAGGAGGACTTCAGACAGTTGCCTGGCCAAGTAACAGGCCAGGTCTTCCAGACTACATGAAGATAGAAAGGTATACCTCAATGCAAATTGCTTATCAAGCAAAGCAAAGCAAAAGTTCACAAGGAACTGAGCAACTAAAAGCACCTGAAACCAGTCAGACAACATTAGTACACAACTTCAAAGTTAAAGCAAAAATGAAACAGAAGTCAACAGTCAATCATAAGCAAGCTAAGGGTGCAAAGCACAAAGCTCAAGGCATGTGAGCCAAGCAACCTACAAAACAAATGGATTAGTCATGATAAACAAGCAAACACAACCAATTTGTATTGGTCTCATTGGATAATTGTTGGTTAACCTGAAAAAATGAGCTCAAATGTGAGTAACAGGACCACTAGGACAAGCCTAGGGTCAAAAGAGAATGAGAAAGTCAAAACAGCAAATGGCAAGTGTCCAAAATCATGTTCAAACAATCAAGAAATAAACCCAATTGGTTTCACATTCATATCAATCATTATCATCATTTTATAAGCAAAAGAAGTCAAAGCATGGCATTTAGAAGCCCATAGAAGTCAACAGCAAGACTTGAAACAAAAGCAATCTTAAACATTTCCAAAAATCATCAAATAAATCATTATCAATCACAACCCACATCATGGTAAGCATGTTAAATTTCAACTCATTTGGACAAGTAGAAGGTGGTCAATGAAAATCAGAAAGGCAAGGCAATTTTAAGCATGCTCAAAAAAGTCAACCAAACATACATCAACTTGAAAAATCATAAATCAGGGATAGCATATGAGAAATGAATGGGACTAAAACCATGGCAAAGCTTAAGATGTCTAGTAATCACATATCAAATTTCATGTCCATCTAATAAAGTATGAGGATTTTACAAATGAAATGGGAACATGTGTCACAAAAAGTCAACATAAGACCAAACAGGGGACAAAAATCTCAATCAATTGGAAAATTCCATAAACAAATCCACAAACAATCACATGTAAACTAGACATACTCAAGGGAATTCATGCAAAAAATCAAAGCATTTTGAGGTCAAGAGGCATGGCTATGAAAATCATCAAGTTGCACATCAATGGTGTGACACAAATTGTCACACCCTACTTCAAAAAATCATAACTCAATGACCAGAGATGATAAATTCATGAACTCTATACCAAAATCACCATGGATGTGTCTAGTTTATGCACAAAAAATTTCAAGGCCAATGGATAATGCATCACTATTTCACAAATGATTTGGTAAAAGGTACAAAATATTGTCACATGTCACAAACCCTAATACCAATTAAAATCCACTTATCCAAAAAATCAGGAAAAAATATGATAAAATAATAGAGATCCAGATGAACACAATGCAAAAATTCCCATTAATTTTGGATCCAGCATGATGGACTTATGATTTTTAGAAGTTGAGTAACAAAATGAAATAATTATTAAAAATGACATTAGTTTAATAGGACATGGGGCACGGGCGATGGCAAATTTGTAATTGTTGGAGCCACTAAACCAAACGCAGCGTACAGGGAGAACAAATGAAATGTTCTGATTGGCTCATGCCAATAGAACAGTAGCAAGGCCCATGCAGCACGTGAACAGGAAGAAAAAAATCTGGGAAATTAGGGTTTGTATGAACAGTGACCACATTCATCATCTTCCAAATTCGTGAAAAAAAAAATTAAACCCAGAAATACAAATTGATTACACCAATGGACTCAGCAAACATCACACAACATGAATCCATCATCCATTTGCATTGAATCAAGCCAAGCATCAAGAATCGAGCAAAAATAAATATGAACAACAAACTTTAAAACTAGATTTCTCTCTGCTCAAGCAACCATTTAACACGATTCAAAGCTCAAAAGAAACAGCATGCAAGGATCTATAAGAAGCATGTCATGGTTTAACAAATAGTGAGATTCGAGTTCTTACTTGATTTTGAAGAAACTGATGCAACAGTGATGATTAGGTGATGTAAGCTTCAAACAGATGCGCACAAGGCTTCCAAATGATGAATGCTTGAAGAAATTTAGCTCAAGAGTGCTTGGTTTTACTTCAATCCCAGCCTGCCATTGATGAGTGCTTGGAGAAAACAGTCGTGCTCTTTGGTTACAGCTGGGAAAAGATGATGGGAATGTGCTCAAAATGAAGAGGAATGATGAAGGAAGCAAGGCCAGGTCGTGTGGTTGAGGTTTGTTGACAGAAATTTCACAAATGGAAAAAATGAAAATTGAGAGAAAGGGAGAAAATCTGTGTGATAATGTGGCTGCTAGGGCTTCATTTGGCAGAAAAACAACAATATATACTTCTGTTTATGGTTTACTAAGTGTATGTTAATCACAATTTGGTTTTTTGATAAGTTTTGCTAATTGGTCAATTTGGCTTAAATGGTGAGGTGCAAGGGGCTGCAGCACGAATTGGGCTTGGTAACATGTCACAAATGCAATTTCAGATCAATTCCAATTGGCCAAAGTGATGGAAAATGTTTATTTCAAAAAGTCAAATTTTCACTACACTTGAAATTAATTCAAGCAAGTTCAAAAATGCCATTTTGATCTATGGTGTTTTGGTGAATGATGGTTACATATTTGGAAATAGGAGGTCAAATGTGACTTGTTGCAAAAAACCCCACCCAATTTGGCCAAATGGTTTGAGAGATATGGCCTTTTGAAGTTCAAGAATTTCTGAAAATGATTTGATCATATCTTGCCAACCATACATGGGAATTGAGTGTTCTTGGACTTTTTGGAAATGGGAGAACAAGATATTCAACTTTCATGTTGGGCAAAAATTCATTTGAAGCTTGTATCATGATGTAAGTTTAGGATCAAGAAGTTTCCATTTTTGGCAAGTTTCAATTACAGGTCAAGTTTCTATTTTTGGAAATTTCTTGTCTGGCTTCAAATTCTTCCATGATGGTGTTTGACATGTTATATGAGGCCTATATGGACATGAATAAGCCCTCTCAAACCAATTCCCATCATCAAAACCATAAAATCAAGCCCAGTTGACCAAGGTTGACTTTTTAGGGTTTCTGGTAAACTGTGCATTGACTGATGACTTATGAACATCCAATCCTTGACCAAAACACTTCAAATGGATCCCCAAGTCATGGGAACATGTTGGACCAACCCTAGGGCCTTGGCTCAATGAGAATTGTGCTTGCTTGCTTGACTGACTGATCTCCTGACCAGTTTGACCTAATTCTTCTGACTGGCTTGCACTTGAGGCAAATGGACAATGCAATGCTATGCAGTGGACCATGTTATGTTATGACCTAATATGAGAATGTATGTACAATGATAGGTGCAAATTTGAGGTGCTACAGCGCCACCGTGCGTTATTTATCCCAAAAGAGGGAAAGGAAACGCTCAGAGTAAACCTGGAAAGAACATGGTCTCGCGACCAAAGAGAATGGGATCGGGAGTCGGTTATGCGAAGGGAAGGTATTAGCACCCCTACGCATCCGTCGTACTCGACGGGATCCACGCACAATAGGAAGGAAAATGGTTGCTAAAACACTGCTCACACA
Organism: Lathyrus oleraceus; assembly: GCF_024323335.1. Classification (NCBI taxonomy): domain Eukaryota; kingdom Viridiplantae; phylum Streptophyta; class Magnoliopsida; order Fabales; family Fabaceae; genus Lathyrus; species Lathyrus oleraceus. Next base: position 488,495,561 of record NC_066583.1, read on the forward strand.
CACACACTGGCTGAAAGAGACACAAGAAAACAGACTGAAACCGACTCGGCAGGATATCGCATCCTGGGCCTACTTAGTCTATCAGGCATAGACATCAGAGTCAAAGTAGTTCGGACTGGGAAACGACACATGCTCGCTAGGATATCGCATCCTATGCATACGTATCTTCTTGGACGAAGAAGAATCAGAGCATTCGTAGCTCGGCTAACACGCACACAAACAAACACAGGCAAAGGCAAACGTGGAGCCTGAATGCCAATCACTGGACTTGCATCAACATCCGAACCAGAACACACATAAGAAGGCAAACGTGGAGCCCGAATGCCAATCACTGGACTTACATCGGCATCCGAACCAAAACACACACCAAAGAGGGTTAAGACACAAAGGTTGAAAAAGAAAAAGGGCGCCCGGAGAGATCAGCTCATCTCCTGCCTACGTACCTCATCTGGTATGAGGATCAGGGCGACGTAGTTCCCCTACGCAGGGACACAGGACTAGCCTAACCAGATAACAGAGGGAGACACAACTAGGGAGACTACGACTCGAGCCTAGATGTTATCATGCAAATCATCCCTAAGTTAAGGTTTCTAGCTAACTTGCACAGGAAGCAAGCCTATCCTAATCATGACTCGCACAGGAAGCAAGCCACACCTAAACTAACTTGCACAGGAAGCAAGCCTAAACTAAACCTAACTTGCACAGGAAGCAAGCCTAAACACACAAGCACAAGTAACACACACTATATGCAAGCAATGGGCTCAAACAAGGTTAGGTTTTAGTAGAGGGGTCATATCAACCTCAACAAACAAACCACTGGAACTGGGTAGTGTTAGCTCTTAACCTTGCCATTGAGGGGCTAAGGTGAAGCAGATGAAAGGAGATGAGGGGTGTGCCTCATTGCTCTTATCCCTGGTCAGGGAGAGCATTTGAATATCAGATGATGTGGGAGTTCAGAAAGTGGGAACTCTCTCCACAAGTTAGACTCTATAGATCTTGGGTTTTTACTCACCATGCATCAACACAGGTAGTGTGAGCAAGGTGAGTGACACACAGAATAGTAGGAGATAGGTTGCTTATCTCTTGGATTCTACCAATTGCCTCTTCACTTAGGAGGTCTTTGAATATGTACAAGGACAAATTGTAAACAGTCACAAACATTGCCTCTTAAGGAGGACTTCAGACAGGTGCCTGGCCAAGTAACAGGCCAGGTCTTCCAAACTACATGAAGATAAGAAATTATACCTCAATGCAAATTGCTATTTAAGCAAAGCAAAGCAAAGTTCACAAGGAACTATAAGCAACTAAGGGTACCTGAAACCAGTCAGACAACATCAGTATACAAGTCCAAAGTTAAATCAAAATGAGATAGAAGTCAACAGTCAACACAATCAGTTAAATGTGCAATGTACAAGGCTCAAAGCATGTGAGCCAAGCAACCTACAAAACAAACAAGTTAATCAATGATAATCAACCAAGCTTAATCAATTTTCATTGATCTCTTTGGGTATTTGTTGCTTAACCTGAAACAACAAACTTAAACATGAGCAACATGACCACTAGGACAAGCCTAGGGTCAAAAGGGGATGAGAAAGTCAAAACAGCAAGTGACAAATGTCCAACATCAAGTTCAAACAATCAAGAAACAATCTCAATTGGTTCCATGTTCATATCATTCATCATTATGATTTCATAAGCAAATTAGGTCAAAGCATGGCATATGGAAGCTCATAGAAGTCAACAGCAAGACTCAATTCAAAACCAATCATAAACATTCCAAAAAAACATCAAATAAATCATGATCAAACATAATCCATAGCATGGTAAGAAAATCAAATTTCAGCTCATTTGGACAAGGGGAAGTTGGTCAATGAAAATCAGAAAGGCAAGGCAAGTTCAAACATGCTCAAAGAAGTCAACCAAACATGCACCAACTTCAATAAATCATAAATCAGTGACAACATATGAGAAATGAATGGGACTAAAACCATGATACACCTTAAGATGTCTACTAATCACATGTCAAATTTCATGTCCATCCAATAATGTATGAGAATTTCACAAAACATATGGCATCAAGTGTCACAAAAGTCAACATTTTGGTCAAACAGGGGAGAAAATTCCAAACAATTAGGAAATGCCATCAATAATTCCATAAAAAATCACATGTAAACTAGACATCCACAAGTATGTTCATGCAAAAAATCAGACCAAATTGAGTTCATTAGGCAATGTAATTAAAATCATGAAGTTGGACATCAATGGTGTGACACAAATTGTCACACCCTAATTCAAAAAATCATAACTCACAAACCAGCAATGATAAATTCACAAACTCTATACCAAAATCACCATGAATGTGTCTAGTTTAAGCACAAAACATTTGAGAGTCATTGGATAAGGTATCATCATTTCACAATTGATTTGGCAAAGTATACAAAAAATGGTCAACATGAACAAACCCTAGCATCTTTTAAAATCCAAACATGCAAAAAATCTGGAAAAATCATGATAAAAAACTAGAGATCATGTAGAGCATTTTGCAAAAACTCCCATCTAATTTGGATCAAAAATGAGTGCTCTATGATATTTGGAAGTTTGGTATCAAAATGAAATAAAAATTGAGAAATAATATGAATTAATCTATTTAATTAAACATGCAATGGCATACTGGTAATTATGCGTTCCTGTTAATGAAACGCTGCGTCCAAGTAATAAGCGTGTCATGCAGGGAGTGGTTACATGGCTATGGAATAGCGTTAACATGCAAACAAAATTTTAAAAAGCCAAACACGATCTGGGCTTGCAGAATTAGGGTTCCTCGCCACTGTTCATCATGTTCATCATTTTAGAAATCCAGCAGAAACATTTCTTAACCAAAATCGAAAAACAACACATCAATGAACTCATCTAAGCATGTACATTAATAAACCAACAACCATTTATACCAATTTGAACTAACAAGGAAGCATCAAGCAAAAACATATTTAAGCATCAGATTTCAATTCAACATAACTTTCAGAATACTCAACCATTTTCATCGATTTAAAGCTCATTGTGACCAGCATGAAAGGATCTATTCAAAGCATATCAACATTTTGAGAATGGAGGGATTCGAGATTTTACAAAATTGGAAGCACAATGAGGTATATATGTTCTGTTTAGTGTATTGTGGCTAGGGCTTTTCAGACTCAAAATGAGGTATATATGTTCTGTTTAGTGTTTGTAATCATGGTTCATTGAAGTGTTAATTGGAAATGGCTTAATTAAGTGTGTTTTGGCCAATTACTAAAAACCAACATAAATTGAAAGGGGTGCAAGGATGTGCACGAAATTGGGCTTTGGACAACCTCTAAATGTGATTTCAAGACAATTCCAATTGGCACAAAGTGTTGGAAATACTTATTTTGAAAGTCCAATTTTTCACTTCACTTAATTTAATTCATGCTACTTTGAAAATGGCCATTTTGATTGGTAAACTTTTGATGAATTGTGATGACAAATTTGGAAAGAGGGCATCAAATATGACTTGTAGCAAAAAACCCCACCCAATTTGGCCAAATGGTTTGGAAGATATGCCACTTTGAAGTTCAAAACATTTTTGAGAATGATTTGATCATAACTTGCCAACCATACATGGGAATTGAGTGTTCTTGGACTTTTTGAAAATGGGAGAACAAGATATTCAACTTTCATGTTGGGCAAAAATTCATTTGAAGCTTGTATCATGATGTAATTTTGAGGAGAAAGACTTTCCATTTTTGGCAAATTCCAATTACAGGTCAACTTTCTATTTTTGGAAATTTCTTGTTTGACTTCAAATTCTTCCATGATGATGTTTGACATGTTATATGAGGCCTATATGGACATGAATGAACCCTTTCAAACCATCTCCCACCTTGAAATCCATAAAATCAGGCACAGTTAACTTTTTAGGGTTTCTGGTGAACTGTGCATTGACTGATGACTTCTGAGCATCCAATCCTTGACCAAAACACTTCAAAAGGACCCCTAGGTCATGTGAACATGTTGGACCAACCCTAGGGCCTTGCCTCCTTGGAAATTGTACTTGCTTGCTTGACTGACGGATCTCCTGACCAGTTTGACCTAATTTGACTGATGATCTTGCACTTGGGGCAAAGGACAATGCAATGCTATGCAGTGGACTATGTTAAATGTTATGACCTAATGTGAGAATGTATGTACAAAAGGTAGGTGCAAATTTGAGGTGCTACAGCTGCCCCTATTCAATCAGCTGGGAACCCGAACGGATGAGAGCAACGGCTGTCAGACTTTCAGGGTAAACAGGGATTGAATACCAAAGAACCGTAGAAATTTGCACTCTGCTGGATATGATACAAAAAGAACCACGTCATTTACCGATGACAACTGCACGACAACTTCAGAAAAGCAAAACCATTTACCGATGGTTAGAAACTAGAAACTTGATATTTAACGATATCAACTTCGGCGAGACCATTTACCGATGGCTGCTGGGAAACAACTTTGATGTAAAAAAGGAAGCAAGACCATTTACTGATGGCTGTTCCAACTGGGGATTCGATATTTACCGATATCGAAGAAAACGGGGCCATTTACCGATGGCATCTCTGCTTGGGGAGGAACAAAATCATTGTGGTGGAATCAGACAAGACGTTTACTGACGACTCTTGGAGATCTTGATTTTATCAACAAGGAAACAAAGCGTGACCAGACATTTTACCGATGACTGGGATGAGACTCGATGTTTACCGACATCGAAAGATGATGTTTACCGACATCCCAAAACGACCAGACATTTACTGATGACTGGGAAAAATTTACTGGGAAGAGAAGAACAAATATTTGCAATCATGAAACCAGATAGGACATTTACCGATGACTCTACTGGGGATCCCTAGCTGGGGATTTATCAGACATTTACCGATGACTGAGGGAAAGACTCGATGTTTACCGACATCGAAAGATGATGTTTACCGACATCAAACAAAGACGACCAGACATTTACCGATGACTGGAGTGAGACTCGATGTTTACCGACATCGAAAGATGATGTTTACCGACACCAAAAAATGACGACCAGACATTTACCGATGACTGGAGTGAGACTCGATGTTTACCGACACCGAAACAATGGTGTTTACCGACACCAAAAAATGATGACCAGACATTTACTGATGACTGGAGTGAATACTCGATGTTTACCGACACCGAAACAATGGCGTTTACCGACACCAAACAAAGAAACACACGCGGGTGCTGACATGACACTTACCGGTATCACAAGAACGACATCTTAGATATGTCAAGGCAAGGTTGACCACTTGCTGGGGGTCTCACTGGGGAGAAACAAACTTTCTGTCACCAACGGGTGAGGAAATAAACCTCTGTGGGGATATCAATCCTGAATGCTGTCAAAGCAACTGTAGCAGACGTGCTGTGCCGATGTTGAACAAAATGATCCGCCTCTGCCGGGGATACGGTCTGATTGGGTTAACACATGAATGCATATGTTTGAATTTTTCTATGGCGTAATGCTCCATATGGAATGGAAATGCTACGCCGTTTTGAGGATGCAATGATCACTACATGCAAAATGCAAAATGATGAAAACTCTGCCGGGAAATACACAGGACGACTGTGCTGAGAAACCTTCAATACAAATCCGCTGGGGGGAAACAAGGCAACTGCCGAGGAACCATCCATACAACTCCGCTAGGGGAAGGCAAGGCAACTCGCTGGGGAGTAATAAAGCAACTTGCTACTGACAAAACCGGCAACTTTGCTGGGGATATCCCAATCAATCCACAAGTAGGATAAACTCCGCTTGGGGAAATAACTGCTCCGCTGGGGACGACCTAATGCAATCCACAGGTAGAATCAACTCCGCTGGGGATGCAGATATCAGTCTGCTACGAAAACTCGTCCAATCCACTGGTAGGATGAACTCTGCTGGAGACATATGTCATTGAAACCCGCTCCACTCGGGGAAGACTTAACCAATCTACAGCTAGGAGAATAGCTTTGTTCTGGGAAATAACTGCTGGAGAAATGCTCACAGGTGACGACCTGCACAATGGAATAACAGATGCCCCAGGGGGTAACGTGGACAAGATACGCTCAAGTGTCCTCAACATTCAAAAATGATTTTCAAATGTTTTAATCTTTTGCACGTTATTGTTTTAGCCTTCATGTTTTTATATGCAATGTTTATCAAAAATTCGGACGTTTTTGCAAACAAAACAGTAAAAGTAAAAACAAGAGCAATTTATCTGAATAACGACTTTTATAGATTGAGAATGTGCCTGAAAAGGCAAATACATTGGGAAGCAATTCCTAGGAAGAGGTAATTGCGCACAAAAGGAAAATAAACTATCCTAATGGCAATGTGAATACGGCATCCACTGTTTCCCAACTCTGTTATAACTCATAGATCATCAGTTTTCCTCCCAACTTCTTGCTTTCTGAGAAGACTGACTGGACCAATCACATCTTTCGAGATGGCAGCTGACGAAGCGCAACGAAGTACAGATAACTCAGACTGTAGTCTTCGCTCTAATCCCTCTTTTGGCTGGATCGCCCTTTCGGGTTTTCAATCCACCGGGATACCCATTTTTGCCTAAGCCGCCCTTGCGGGTTTTCGACTTACCGGGTGTACAATTTTTTTCATTTTATCCCTAATTTTTGCCCGAACCTTTTCTTTCTATTTTTTGGTTCGCCGGGATGCCCTTTTTTGCCTGGACTCTTTTATTCTTTTCGTCCAGCGGGTCAATTTACGCAAAGTATTTTTTGACTACATCTGAGTTAACAGGGGACGGAAAATCTTCACCATCCATAGTTGTAAGCATCAAGGCTCCACCGGAGAAAACCTTCTTCACAACATACGGACCTTCATAATTAGGAGTCCACTTGCCCCTGTTATCTGTACCGGGAGGAAGGATCCTCTTCAGAACTAGATCACCAGTCTGAAATGTTCGAGGACACACTTTCTGATCAAAGGCTCGCTTCATCCTTCTCTGGTATAATTGCCCATGGCACACAGCTGCTAACCGTCTCTCTTCGATAAGGCTTAACTCGTTAAACCTTGTACGAATCCACTCGGCTTCGTCCAGCTTGACATCTAATAATACCCTCAGAGAAGGGATCTCCACTTCAACAGGTAGGACTGCTTCCATACCATACACAAGGGAGTAAGGGGTTGCCCCGGTCGACGTACGTACTGAAGTACGATACCCATGCAAAGCGAAAGGCAACATCTCATGCCAGTCCTTGTACGTAACGACCATTTTCTGCACAATCTTCTTGATATTCTTGTTTGCCGCCTCTACAGCACCGTTCATCTTTGGTCTGTAAGGAGAAGAGTTGTGATGTTCAATCTTGAAATCTCTGCACAGTGCTTTCATCATCTTGTTGTTGAGATTCGAACCATTGTCAGTGATGATTCTCTCAGGGACTCCATAACGACAGATGATTTCTTTCTTGATGAACCGGGCAACCACCTGTTTGGTAACATTAGCAAAGGAAGCTGCTTCCACCCATTTGGTGAAGTAGTCAATCGCAACCAGGATGAAGCGATGTCCATTCGAAGCAGTAGGCTCAATCTTCCCAATCATGTCAATGCCCCACATGGCAAACGGCCAAGGCGAGTTCATGACATTCAACGGGCTTGGTGGTACATGCACCTTATCAGCATAAATTTGACACTTATGGCACTTCCGAGCGTACTTGAAACAATCGGATTCCATAGTCATCCAGTAATAACCGGCTCTCAGCAGTTTCTTCGACATTGCATGACCACCGACATGGGTACCAAACGAACCTTCGTGCACTTCTTGCATCAACATGTCTGCTTCGTGTCTATCCACGCATCTGAGCAAGACCATGTCAAAGTTCCTCTTATACAACACATCATCCTGATTCAAGTAAAAGCTTCCAGCTAGCCTTCTCAGGGTCTTCTTATCATTCTTCGACGCACCTTCAGGATACTCCTGAGTCTTGAGGAAGTTCTTGATATCATAATACCATGGTTTCTCATCAATCGCCATAGACTCGGCTACAAACACATACGCAGGCCTCTCGAGTCGATTCACCGCAACATGTGGCACATGATTCCACCAATGAACCTTTATCATGGACGATAAAGTAGCCAAGGCATCAGCCATCTGATTCTCATCCCGGGGGACATGATACAACTTCACCTTCTTGAAGAACGTCAGTATTCTTCTGGTGTAATCTCTATACGGAATCAAATGTGGCTTGTTCGTATTCCAATCTCCATTGACCTGATTGATCACTAGAGCGGAATCTCCAAAGATGTCAAGAGTTTTGATCCTCAGATCAATGGCTTCTTCTATCCCCATGATACAAGCCTCATACTCCGCTTCATTGTTGGTGACGTCAAAAGTCAATCTGGCAGAAAAAGGCATATGAGCACCTTTAGGATTGATCAGCACTGCCCCAACACCGTTACCATTCATATTCACAGCCCCATCAAACATCAGTGTCCACTTATCATCAGGATCCGGTCCTTCCTCGACAGGTGGCTCTTCACAATCTTTCATCTTAAGATACATGATGTCCTCATCAGGGAATTCAAACATCATTGGCTGATAATCATCAATTGGTTGCTCGGCGAGGTAATCTGACAGAATACTACCTTTGATGGCCTTCTGCGACGTGTACTGGATATCATACTCTATTAAAATCATCTGCCAACGAGCAACGCGCCCGGTGAGAGCCGGCTTCTCAAAGATGTACTTTACTGGATCCATCTTAGAAATCAATAAGGTAGTATGGTTCAACATATACTGCCTTAGTCGGCGAGCAGCCCAGGCCAAAGCACAACAAGTTTTCTCGAGCAGTGAATATCTGGTTTCACAGTCGGTAAACTTTTTGCTAAGGTAGTATATGGCATGCTCTTTTCGACCAGACTCGTCATGCTGCCCCAATACACACCCCATCGAGTTCTCGGTAACTGATAGGTACATTATCAATGGTCTCCCTGGAACTGGAGGAATTAGGATTGGAGGTTTCTGTAAATACTCTTTGATCTTGTCAAAAGCTTTCTGACAATCATCATTCCACTTGATCGCCTGATTCTTTCTAAGCAGCTTGAAAATTGGTTCACACGTGGCAGTTAGGTGAGATATGAACCTTGCAATGTAATTTAACCTCCCTAAAAACCCACGGACTTGCTTTTCCGTTTTCGGTTCAGGCATCTCTTGAATAGCTTTGACTTTTGCTGGATCAACCTCAATCCCTTTCTCACTGACAATGAAGCCTAACAGCTTCCCTGATCTCACCCCAAACGTACACTTGTTCGGATTCAGCCTCAGTTTGAACTTGACCAACCTGTCAAACAACTTCTGCAAATTAACCAGGTGTTCTTCTTCTGTCTGCGACTTCACAATCATATCATCCACGTACACTTCAATTTCTTTGTGCATCATGTCATGAAAGAGAGTCGTCATTGCCCTCTGATAGGTAGCACCGGCATTCTTCAGCCCAAATGGCATCACCTTATAGCAGAACGTGCCCCAAGGTGTAATGAATGTCGTCTTTTCCATGTCCTCTGGCGCCATCTTAATCTGGTTATAGCCCGAGAAACCGTCCATGAAAGAGAATACCGAGGATTGAGCCGTATTATCCACCAATACATCAATGTGAGGTAATGGTAAATCATCTTTCGGACTCGCCCTGTTCAGATCCCGGTAATCGACACACATCCTGACTTTGCCATCCTTCTTCGGCACGGGGACAATGTTGGCAACCCACAGTGGATAACTGGTAACAGCCAGAAAACCTGCATCCCACTGCTTCTGAACCTCTTCCTTGATCTTGACAGCCATATCAGGACTTGTTCTGCGAAGCTTCTGTTTGACCGAAGGACACTCTTCTCTAAGAGGTAATCGATGCACCACAATGTCTGTATCCAACCCAAGCATATCTTGGTATGACCAGGCGAATATTTCCACATATTCTCTCAGCATTTCAATCAGCCTCCTCTTGACAGAGTCTTCTAAAGCAGCCCCAATCTTGATCTCTCTTCTGGCGTCCTCAGTACCCAGATTAACAATCTCCAACTCCTCCTGATGAGGTTGGATGACCCTTTCCTCCTGCTTCAGCAGTCTGACCAATTCTGCGGGGAGTTCACAGTCTTCCTCACTCTCCTCTTCGGCTTGAAAGATGGGATTATCAAAATCATATTGAGCCATAACAGAATCGTTCACAGTGGATTCCATGAGATCACTTCTGCATGTTAATGCCTTATTTTAGAAAAAGAGTTCAAAAAAGTCATAAAAACAAAAACATTGCCATTTTTATTGTTTTGAAAAATGAAAACGAAAAATAGAAAGACAGGGATCACAAAATTTGATTGCAAAACGTCCTTTATTTATGATAATCGTTAAAACATGATGAGGCCCTACAATGAACCACTACGCCTTGGGCAGAACGTAGGGTTTTCATGCAAAATGAAAAAAAACAAAGGAAAATTACTCTGTCAGAAGAGTAACTTGAACCACTTCTTCAGCCGTCCAATTGTTGATAGACTCCCCTGGTGCACACGGGCGAACCCAGACGTCTAGATCACAATCATCATCACAGTCCTCACCAGTTGCAAAGACGTCTCCATGATTCATCAGCCCAGCGCTGGTAAAGGTGCTCGGACCCACACTTTGCTCTTCTTGGAGAGGCTCATAACCAATACCGAACTTGTCTTCCTTAACAGGCAAGTCTACCATCTTGCCCCAGCCCTCAGCCCTACCGGAGTCAACCACCTCCTTGGCTTGCTTGTAAGAAGCAATCGAAGCACCCGGCTTCCTCTGCTCAGCATAAGCTACCTTCTCAAGCGCCACGGTCTCAAATGCCTGGCATAATGTTTCATGGATCTCGCCATCCACCTCGACATACTTGAACGAGGATAGGTGACTCACCAGAATCTCTTCTTCGCCACACACGGTCACAATCTGACCGTTTCAGACATACTTGAGTTTTTGATGGAGAGTCGACGAGACTGCCCCAGCCGCGTGAATCCACGGACGCCCCAACAAACAGCTATAGGCGGGTTGAATGTCCATTACATAGAAAATGATGTCGAAAACTTCCGGACCTATCTTCACTGGCAAGGTAACTTCACCAAACACAGAACGTTTGGATCCATCAAATGCGCGCACAATAAGGTCACTGGGAGTGAGCACAACTCCCTCAACATCAATCTTCTTCAATATCTGCTTTGGCAGGACATTCAAGGACGACCCGGTGTCCACCAATACGTGAGACAGAACAACACCCTTGCACTCCATAGTGATGTGCAAGGATTTGTTATGATTACGACCCTCAGGCGTTAAGTCTAGGTCAGTGAAACCTACACCATGCCTGGTGCTCACGTTGGCCAACACACCCTCCAGTTGGTTCTCCAGTTGGTTGACGGAAATCTCTTGCGGTACGTATGCCATGTTCAACATCTTCAACAAAGCATCACGGTGTGCCTCAGAGCACAACAGCAAAGAGAGGATTGAAATCTTGGACGGAGTCTGGTTGAGCTGATCTACGATCTTGTAGTCACTCTTCTTTATGATCTTCATAAATTCCTCGACGTCCTTTTCAAATGAACCCTCAGCTTCCTTCTGAGCCGGTTCTTCGTCAACAACCACCTGTTTGCCCTTCGCCCTAGCAGACGCCTCAGCATTGGCATCTCTCAACGGCTGAGGAGCAAACAGTCGTCCACTCCGGGTAAAACCTCCTGGTCCACCGACGTTGTCCACCACAGGACTCACAACCACATGAGTTTTCACTGGTGCACTGATGGTCACAGGCGCTTGACTGGCTGGCCTCATCTGATTATCAGCCCTTCGATTGCTGCGATAGGCGTTATCATACCTCCAAGGGACAACCCTGCTATTCTCAACTGGTCTTCTGCCAGACGCAACGATAGTAGTTGGAGCACTGATGGTTACCGGAGTAGAAATGGTAACTGGAGTACCACTTGCTGCAGATGTACCAACAACCCCTTGTCCTCGTCCTTCAGACGGTTTAAAGTATATGGTGACAGTCGACACCGACCCATTATCTTTGACAGCCCGACTGAACTAGAGACAACCTTCATCAATCAAATTTTGAATACCAGTCCTCAACTGGTCACAACCATTATCAGCTTCAACACAACCCAAACAGCCCTCAATACAGCCCGGGTAGACACCCCCCTTCAGCAAACGGCCCTTTACCACTAGTAGAGAAGTTTGAACATCCTCAACATTATCCACTAGGTCTTCAGCTTCTCCCCCTTCGATATTGTTCACCCTATGCCCACCATGCTGAGGCATAGGATTGTTCACTACATTAGGTACCGGAGCAAAGTTGATTGCCTTGGCATCAATCAAATCTTGAACCTTGTGCTGGAGAGCCCGGCATTTTTCAGTATGGTGGCCTGGTGCCCCAGAATGAAAGTCACAGCGGACGTTTGCATCGTATCCATGCGGCAATACTGTTGGCGGAGCCATTGTACGTAACTCAACAAACCCCAACCTGAGTAGTTCGGGCAATAATTCGGCGTACGACATTGGCAATGGATCAAAACGTCGATCATCCATTCTCTGTCTGGGCTGATACGGACGTTATTGCTGTTGTTGTTGTTGTTGCGGTTGTTGAACCCTTTGTTGTTGTTGACGAGGTTGTGGTGCAGGAATGGTCACTGCAGCAACTGGACGATACTGATCTCTGTTCACACTTCCTCTGTACACATTCCCTCGGTGTTGTACAGCATTGGTTTCACCCTCTCTCCGGCGAGGTTCCCCAGAGAAGGGTTTCTTCGATGACGAAGAAGAACCCACATCATGAATTCTGCCAGCCTTGATTAAACTTTCAGTTCTTTCGCCACAGATGACGACATCAGAAAAACTACTGAATGGGCAGCTTCCCATCCGGTCCATAAATACACCTTGAAGAGTGCCGATGAACATATCTGTCAACTCCCTTTCCAGCATAGGGGGTTGAACTCTCGCAGCAAGCTCACGCCATCTCTGGGCGTACTCTTTAAAGCTCTCATTGTTTTTCTGACACAAACTCTGCAGCTGAGTCCGGGTCGGTGCCATATCCATGTTATGTTTGTACTGTCTGAGGAACGCTTCACCCAAATCCCTCCAGCATCTGATCGAATCTCTTTTCAACTCCATGTACCAGTCCAAAGACGCCCCAGATAGGCTGTCTTGGAAAAAATACATCCACATCTTCTCGTCGTCAGTATACGCTGAGATCTTTCGATAGTATGCCTGCACATGAGTGCGAGTACAGGAGGTGCCGTTATATTTGTCGAAAGTGGGTGCTTTAAACTTGTGCGGGATTCTCAGTCCTTCCACTAATCCCATATTAGTTACATCAAAACCGAGGGAGTTTTGACATTCCATAGCACGGATCTTTTCAGCGAGGGCCTCAACTTTGCGGTCTCTTTCATCAACCCTACCCAAGATGTCTTCGTCTTCACTGAGCAAAGTAAACATATCCTCTTGTCTGTCAACAATCGGGGCTTGATTACGGGCCGGAGCACGGACTACCCTGGCATTAGCAGCATCTGGAGCAATCGGTTGACCATTGATTCGAATACCCCTCAACTCTTCACCTACAGCATAATTGTTGACGGGAACAGCAGCAGTAGGATTATCATTGATCGGGCCTCCCTCAGGCAGAGATGGATTGACTGGTGGAAGCGCAGCTTCTTGTCTCTGAACCAGGGCTCGGAGTTCTTCTTGTCCTTGTGCAACCCCTTGCATCATGTGCATGAACTGGGCCATGTTAGCCCTCATCTCTGCTAACTCAGCTTGTACTTGATCCATATTCCTTTGATGGTTGAGTCTCGTTGAGTAGCGGTGCGGTCTCTGATCAGCTATCCTTCCTAAACACAGGAACAAAAGTGAGAAGTCGGCACAAGAACACCTGTTATGCAAATGGTATGAGTATGATGTTAATGATGCATATGATGCACATGATATGCTCATTTCTCAAGCATTCAAAGAGCCTGATCCATCCTCAAAAGATGGCAACCTGCAGCAACAAAGGAACACAACACAAGGTAAATGAAAACAACAGGGAAATACCAACAAACTTATCTATAAATAAGGGCAAAAAGATCATACAACCGAGTCAACAAAGATATTCAGGGTACAAATAAATGAATCCCATCCAACAAGCCTGGAGGCGACTCTCAAAATAAGCATCAAAAATACAATCTAAGACAAACGATCTTCCGGAATGAGGGTCTTCAGGTACTGGCACTGGTCTATCAACAATGTGCATTCTGAACATTCTGGCAGAGGGGTAATCTTCTCATTCAATTGTCTTCTAAGCTCCATGACTTCTCCTCCAAGATAGTCCTATGATGTCTGTCTCAAATCCACCTCTCTCTTCAACTGGACGTCTTTGTCTTTGAGTTGCTTCTCTAGGTCTCTGATCTTCTTCTGATAGTTGGCTTCGGCTTTCTGTAGTCTCAAACACTCCCGGTGTTCTGCATCCACCATGGATTCCATCTCTTCGTAGGATCTCTTCTTGCTTCTCACTCTACTAGCATCTTCTCCTTGCACTTCCCTGAGTTGATGGGCCAAGTGCAACCTATCAGCTTTGGCTTTGTAGAGCTCCATCTGGGTATCCTGCTCCTTCTCCCTCAATCGGCGATTCTCCATCAGAGCTTGCTTATAGTGCTCAGCAGGCACACTCTCAGCAAGGACCAAAGGCGGTTGCTCCTGCAATGGCTCCATCCTATCATAGGGTAGCAACAAAGTTTCCACTCTCTTCTTTATCCAATCAGTGTAATCAGGCATTGCAATGGCAAACTTCTTCCCTAAGACAGATCCATCCTTCACTCCAACAGACCTCCAAGCTCTTCCTATTTGCTCCAATCTAGTCGGGTCACTCTGCTTCTCAAAATACACACTTTCGGCTATCTCAGTCTCAAGTGGTTTTTCCTTCATTACAAACCCTAACTGACGAAGAGAAAGAACTGGATTATAATTTATGCAACCTTTAGTCCCCACGAGCGGCACATGCCGGAATTCTCCACAGCTCATAATAACGTTCTTCACATCCATCCGGTAAGATTGCCATCTGATGTCATAGGAGGTGAGCGACATGACCCTCTGAGTCCACTTAAGAGTGCTCTGAGTATCCACAAAGGGTCCACTGGCTGGCAGAAGGGACATGAACCATCTGAGCAGAAGAGGTAGACAACATCTGATAGCTCCACCCTTACCATGCCTACTGTGAATAGCATAGTAAGTGTCAGCTAACAGAGTGGGAATTGAATTCCCTCCAATAAAGATGCTGATGGCAGCATGGTCAATGAAATTGGGCATGCTTGGGAATAGGACGATCCCATAGATCATAGCAGCAAGCTGGGCGTGAAAAACTTCCCAATTCCCCTTCTCGGCTTCATCTCTGGCAACCCTCAAGAGAAACTTCAACGGCAGACCCACAACTCCCCCACTGGGCTTCCAATTATCACAGACTTCCTTGACACTCAACCGGAGAGCTCTGGCAACAACTCTGAAGTCAACCTCCTTAGGTACGTCCAAGAAAGGAACCTGATGCTGAATCGGGACGCTCATCAGAATAGAATACTCCTCGAGAGTAGGCGCCAATTGGTAGTCTTGAAAGGTAAAACATCTGAGCTCCGGGTCGTCGAACTGAAGAAGTGTCTGCAGCGGCACCGGATCGACTACCGTTTTCAACAACGTCAGAATATCTCCATACTGCCCAACAAAACTCTTCAGCTGATCACTAGTCACGAGGCTACCCAACTCTATCAAGGAAGTCAATGGCTCACGATGAAAGCTGTAGGAACAGGTCTTCCGCTTCGGCTCTGGGACTGTTGCCATCTCTATCAGTGAACAAGCTCTGGAATGTACCTGAGAAATGATATGCATGCAGAGATTAGTTTTTTTTTCTTTCTTTTTTTTCTTCTTTTTTTTTTGCGTTTCTTTTGAAAAATAAACATGCTATGATGCACATGATGCAGACTGGATTGGCTGGTTGTGCATCTCTGATCACAAGGTCGAAGCTTCGGTCTAAACTCAGAACCCAAATTCAACTTGAAACCCAAGGTCAACTGAAACACTGTTGTCTGAACCCACAATCACCAACAGAACCACAAGTCACCAACGGTACCTGTAATAAAGATCAAACCCTTCCCCACTCACGGGTGTCGTCTAGGCCAGGGTAAGGTCGAGAGAAACACAACATAAATAAACTTTCGCAGAATACCATCATATACACACCTGAAGTATGCAACGACAATATCCCACCAGGGTCTGAACTGCTCGTGATATCAATGTTCCGCTAAGTGGCGCAATACCACCCGCTTCCCATGAATCACTCTATTCCTAGGCATCCTAGATTTCACTCATGGTCTGGGTATTGGACCTTTTACCTCAAGTGACTCCCACCCCAACAGAGAGAAACAGACAACCAGCCAGATGAATAATGAATATGAATGAATGCAAACATAAGTGCAAACATAAATGAAAACAATAAAATAATGAATGCAAACAGTAAATAATGAATGCAATAACAAAACAGCACACAGCAACCAAAACCCTAACCTAGAGAGCGCTAGGAGAGACTCGCTTAGGGAAGATGGACCAGCACAGGTCAACTTCTCTATATCCCCAGCAGAGTCGCCAGCTGTCGCATTACGCGAAAAACCGGCGGGAAAACAAGAACAACAGAGCCGCCACCGTGCGTTATTTATCCCAAAAGAGGGAAAGGAAACGCTCAGAGTAAACCTGGAAAGAACATGGTCTCGCGACCAAAGAGAATGGGATCGGGAGTCGGTTATGCGAAGGGAAGGTATTAGCACCCCTACGCATCCGTTGTACTCGACGGGATCCACGCACAATAGGAAGGAAAATGGTTGCTAAAACACTGCTCACACACACACACTGCTCACAAACCAGCAATGATAAATTCACAAACTCTATACCAAAATCACCATGAATGTGTCTAGTTTAAGCACAAAAAATTTGAGAGTCATTGGATAAGGTATCATCATTTCACAATTGATTTGGCAAAGTATACAAAAAATGGTCAACATGAACAAACCCTAGCATCTTTTAAAATCCAAACATGCAAAAAATCTGGAAAAATCATGATAAAAAACTAGAGATCATGTAGAGCATTTTGCAAAAAATCCCATCTAATTTGGATCAAAAATGAGTGCTCTATGATTTTTGGAAGTTTGGTATCAAAATGAAATAAAAATTGAGAAATAATATGAATTAATCTATTTAATTAAACATGCAATGGCATACTGGTAATTATGCGTTCCTGTTAATGAAACGCTGCGTCCAAGTAATAAGCGTGTCATGCAGGGAGTGGTTACATGGCTATGGAATAGTGTTAACATGCAAACAAAATTTTAAAAAGCCAAACACGATCTGGGCTTGCAGAATTAGGGTTCCTCGCCACTGTTCATCATGTTTATCATTTTAGAAATCCAGCAGAAACATTTCTTAACCAAAATCGAAAAACAACACATCAATGAACTCATCTAAGCATGTACATTAACAAACCAACAACCATTTATACCAATTTGAACTAACAAGGAAGCATCAAGCAAAAACATATTTAAGCATCAGATTTCAATTCAACATAACTTTCAGAATACTCAACCATTTTCATCGATTTAAAGCTCATTGTGACCAGCATGAAAGGATCTATTCAAAGCATATCAACATTTTGAGAATGGAGGGATTCGAGATTTTACCAAATTGGAAGCACAATGATGAAACAGATGTTGTTTGGTCGTGTATTGTTAAAACAGATGCACAATGAAGTTCCAGAAGGTGAATGGAAGAAGGAAATTGGCTCAAACTTGCTTGATTGTACTCAAATCGACAACTGCCATAGAAGGAGCTTCAATGGAACAGTAGCCAATCCTTGCTTACAGCTATGAAGTAACCCTTGCAAATGCTTCCAAAAGGTTTGTATATGATGGAACCAACAACAATGCTCGAGTGCTTTTGGAGTTTTTCAGAAAAAAAGTTCAAGATGAAGAATGAAGATTTTTTTAAAGCAAGAGAGTTTTTGATCTGTTTGTGTATTGTGGCTAGGGCTTTTCAGACTCAAAATGAGGTATATATGTTCTGTTTAGTGTTTGTAATCATGGTTCATTGAAGTGTTAATTGGAAATGGCTTAATTAAGTGTGTTTTGGCCAATTACTAAAAACCAACATAAATTGCAAGGGGTGCAAGGATATGCACTAAATTGGGCTTTGGACAACCTCTAAATGTGATTTCAAGACAATTCCAATTGGCACAAAGTGTTGGAAATACTTATTTTGAAAGTCCAATTTTTCACTTCACTTAATTTAATTCATGCTACTTTGAAAATGGCCATTTTGATTGGTAAACTTTTGATGAATTGTGATGACAAATTTGGAAAGAGGGCATCAAATATGACTTGTAGCAAAAAAACCCCACCCAATTTGGCCAAATGGTTTGGAAGATATGCCACTTTGAAGTTCAAAAACATTTTGAGAATGATTTGATCATAACTTGCCAACCATACATGGGAATTGAGTGTTCTTGGACTTTTTGAAAATGGGAGAACAAGATCTTCAACTTTCATGTTGGGCAAAAATTCATTTGAAGCTTGTATCATGATGTAATTTTGAGGAGCAAGACTTTCCATTTTTGGCAAATTCCAATTACAGGTCAACTTTCTATTTTTGGAAATTTCTTGTTTGACTTCAAATTCTTCCATGATGATGTTTGACATGTTATATGAGGCCTATATGGACATGAATGAACCCTTTCAAACCATCTCCCACCTTGAAATCCATAAAATCAGGCAGAGTTGACTTTTTAGGGTTTCTGGTGAACTGTGCATTGACTGATGACTTCTGAGCATCCAATCCTTGACCAAAACACTTCAAAAGGACCCCTAGGTCATGTGAACATGTTGGACCAACCCTAGGGACTTGCCTTCTTGGAAATTGTACTTGCTTGCTTGACTGACTGATCTCCTGACTAGTTTGACCTAATTTGACTGATGATCTTGCACTTGGGGCAAAGGACAATGCAATGCTATGCAGTGGACTATGTTAAATGTTATGACCTAATGTGAGAATGTATGTACAAAAGGTAGGTGCAAATTTTAGGTGCTACACGCCCCATCTTGTCACTCTAACCTGTTTGTTGAGTTTTTTGTGAGGGCTCACATGACTCCTGAAAGGATAGCTTGCTTGGCATTCCACTTTATTTGTGGGATACCATTTAGAGATTTATTCTGATTACCTGTATTGACTTGCTTTCTTTGATGGTGCCAGCTTGAGAGATCTCTGGGTTTCTTATTTCTTTAGTTGTTATTACTTCGGATCTTTATCCGTGTGGTAGATCTCTTGATCCTTTATCTTTCCCGCATTTTACCGCTTTCTTAGCTGGAAGACCTCAATGGGAGGCAATGTTTTCTTTTGTTTGTTTACTTTTGTGCCCAAAGACCTCCAAGAAGAGGCATCAGTGCTAAAGACCTCCCTGAAGAGGCAATTGACGGATAAAAGGGATTAGTAATCAATCCCCTGTTATTCAGTGTGTCGTTCTTTAAGCTCGCACTACGTGTCGATGCTTCAGAACAAAAGCCCAAGATCTTTTGTCCGGTCAGTGGAGAGGGTTCCACCTTTCTGAATCCCCACTTTTTGTCATGAGCTCACTCTGTCCAGGGTTAAGAGCTATGAGGTCTTATCCTCATTACCCTTCTGATCTGCTCACCCTGGCGTTCAGTGTCAGTGGTTCAGAGCCCATTTGATTACCTATTCCATGGCTTGTTTGTCGAGGTTGATATGACCCCTCTTGACTAAAGCCCTACCCATGTATGTTTGAGCCCCCTTGGTGGCATTTTACTTTATGCATGTTTGTTTTGTATGGTGTGATCGTCTCCCCATAGGATTGCTAGGCTTCGTATAGTCTCTCGTTTGCATGTCAATTAAGGTAGCACTATTCCTTCGTCTAGGACTTCCTTTTTTGCATGGGCATTCCTAAAACACAAACAAACTCATTGATTTTTCTTCTCCTAAGAACACGTTAACTCTTTCTACTACAGGCGAGTAAGTCTCCAAAGGTCGAGCATCCGGTAGATTGCATAGTAACGTCGTTCATCTAAAAAACACAACCCTTAACCCGTAGGTAGCTGAACTACGGCTTGCTATGACTCTCATTCCATATGAGATACGTAGGCATAAGACGCAATGTCTTAGCGAGCACACTCCTCTTTAACCCATAGGTAGCCGAGCCACGAAGACTCTGATTCTCATATTCAGATGAGATACGTATGCAGTGGATGCGACATCCGTGCGAGTCATTTTCTTTTGACCCCTCTTTTAGTAAATAGTACATTAGATAAACCCACACCCTTTAGACAAGAACAACAAGAGTGGATCCCGTAGAGTACTACAGATGCGTAGGGGTGCTAATACCTTCCCTTCGCATAATTGACTCCCGAACCCAAGATTTGGTTGCGAGACCTTGTCTTTTCCTTTCCTTTTTCCAGGTTTACTTCGAGCGTTTCCTTTCCCTCCTTTGGGATGAATAACGCGCGGTGGCGACTCTTCTGTCATTTCTTTCTCGCCGGTTGTTTTTTCGCATCTCCTTTTTCGGGTTGCAACAGCTGGCGACTCTGCTGGGGATCGAACCCAGAATCTCTGGTTTCCCTGAGCGAGTCCCTCCTAGCTTTTGTAGGTTGTTTGTTTATTGGGTGTTCATTCTTTTGTACAGTTATTTATTTTTCAGCATTTACCTGCTTCATTGCATTGTGTACATATCATTGTTGTATCTGTTGGCTCTGCTGTTGGTTTGTTTGTTTGTTGGGATGGGGTGTTCTATGAGAGATAAGCCCATTACCCAGGCTTGAGTGTACACACAGGTTTTAGAGTGGATAGTCATGAGGCTTGCGTGGTGCGTTGCTATGTTAAGTCGTTCATGAAGATCCACATCCAGACGAGGTTTCTTTTGGATATATTTTTTCCTATGGGTGTTCCATAACGGCAGATGTTCCTCTAGAAATCGTCGACTCTGGTGACCATTTCCCGAGAACTCAGTCGAGGCCTCTCCTCCGAGACGTGATTATGTTAGCTCTGGTGGGCGCATTCTCGCTGATCAATCCGAGGACCCCGAGACTGGGAACTTGCTATTAGGATGTCCTGTTGAGGGGAGTCAGTGGAGGTCTTTTAT
Source organism: Lathyrus oleraceus (assembly GCF_024323335.1). NCBI lineage: Eukaryota > Viridiplantae > Streptophyta > Magnoliopsida > Fabales > Fabaceae > Lathyrus > Lathyrus oleraceus. The sequence continues at coordinate 488,516,771 of NC_066583.1, forward strand.
CCCGTAATAATGCCAAACCTTCAGTGGTAAACGTATTATTCTCGACCGAAGGGCCGAAGTATACAAACTTCTGTTCTTAGAACCTACCAGTGAGGGGCGGGCTAAATTCAGGAAACCTTAACCTCCAACCAACCCGGTTTTCTGGAGCAGAGCTTTGATCTTGTATTATATTCTTCAGTGGGTTTCTCTTCAGACAGTGCAACCCGACAAATGTTCAAGCAGATACAGCAATCCTGATTCCCATGTCACATCATTGCATCACATCATTTTGCATTCATATCATTTAACACATGTTTATCTATTTCTAGGGGGGTTTACATCTTCCTCTTGATTCCGGTTGGGGTTTCTCTTGTTCTCTTAAGATGGATATTGGCAGAAAGCGACATGTCGCCTACAAGTTTCCCGTGGTCTGTTTGGAGCCTATTCAACAACTGATGAAGTTAATGGATCCTGATTCTCTAGAAGGATTCCGAAAGGATTATGGTTTGATTCTAAGTTTCGTCACGGTTCTTTCCAAAGATCAACACGATGCTCTCTTTACATTGTTGCAGTTCTATGATCCTCCATTTAGGTGTTTCACATTCCCGGATTACATTCTGGTCCCTACTTTGAAGGAGGTTGCTAGTTTTCTCAGAATTCCTATCAAGCCGCAGTTGCTATTCTACAGTTCCAAGTTCCTGCCCGATCTCAGCATGGTTGCTTCAACCACATATTTGGGGGAATCGGTCTTGAAGGCTAATATGTGTCAGAAGGGAGAAGTTAATGGTTTTCATCTGAGTTTCTTACTGGGAGAAGCAAAGAAGAAGCTTGAAGATGGTGACCAGAGGGGTTTCAATGCTGTGTTGGCTCTTTGTGTGTATGGGATCGTCCTGTTTCCTAATGTGGCGAAATTTGTGGACGTAGACGCCATACGCCTCTTCGTGTTGGGAAATCCAGTGCCGACCTTGTTGGAAGATTTCTTTCATTCAGTGCATCACAGGAATGAGAATAGAAGGGGAGGATTGGTGAATTGTTGTGCGCCTTTGTTTTATAAGTAGTTCAGTTCCCACCTGCCCAAGTCAGGAGCGTTCGTTGATGTCAAGGACTCGTTGAGTTGGTCGAAGACATTGATGGGGGTAAGAGCTAAAGATATTTCTTGGTGGTCAGACCGGGGCTTGCTTGGGGCGGATATTATTCACAGTTGTGGGAACTTCCCGAATGTACCGTTGGTAGGAAGAAGAGGAGGTATCAACTACAATCCTTCTCTGAAAGTCAGACAGTTTGGATATGCTTTAAGAACTCCGCCTTTGGAAAAGGATGTGGAAGAATCTCTATTTTTGCATTCTTCATCTAATCTGACTGTATCCCGTAAGGCAGCTGAGGCTTAGCTCAAGGTGATCAAGAGAGGAAGGAATGTGCTTGGAAAAGGAGATTGCAGGACTTACCCTCAGTATGAAGATTGGCTTCAAGGAAGAGTCGAAGAGTTTGGTCTGCCATTTCCTATTGAGGAACCTTTGTATCCACCTACTCCTGAGCAGTCAACAATGGTGAACCGAGAAGAGTATGACAAATTGAAAAATGCCATGGAGGAGCTTCAAACTGAAAACTCGGAGTTAAGTGTGAAGCTGCAAGACTGTATGCATCAATTCCAGGAGGCGGAATATCAGAAGAGGGAAGCCGTCAGATTGCAAGGGGAAGCAGAGAGGAAATTAGTTGTGGAGGTGGATTTCTTCAGGAAGACAGACGAAGCCTTGAGATCATCCAGTTCTGAGTTGAGGCAAGTCAAACAGCAGTTAGCAGATGCTCATGGTAAGTTAGCTGGTTGGCAAGAGCAATGGGATACATTTTTATCTTCTCGGAAGGCAAAAGAGGAGGAGACGGTGGTCCAATTGACTGGTCAGATGGAGAAGTTAAAGATCCTACTGAGGGAGAAGAACCATGAGCTGATGTGCGCTCGTTCAACCAATGGCTATATCACAGATCAGTTCAACAAAGCTCAAGGACAGATTGAGGAACTCAAAGTGCTGGCAGGTTTGAAGAAATCCAGACTTGAAGAGGTATTCGGAGAAGATGATGGGAATTACTACAGAGAGCACATCAATGAGTTGGATGGAGTTATTCACAAAAGGAATCTGCTTATCCGGTGTTTGACAGAATCTCTAGATCGTCCTGACACAGTGGCACTACTGGCTGAAGTAAGGAGCAATCCTTATGGGTTGTATACAGGAGGCTGATTCCTGATTTTTGTTCCTCTCTTTACTTATTGTATTGTAGTGATGATCCACAGGCTTGTTGTGGAGATCCTTTTTTGATGTACTATTGGCTAAGGCCGTTTCCCTTCGCGAACTCATTTATATGATGGTTTTCCTTATTGTATCTTGATCTTCGAAGCTTATCTACGACTCGGTCTTCTTGCGTGAGACTGGAATCGAGGGGGCAGAATACCCTTTGGAATCGATAAACGTGTCATTGCATTTACATGTTCATTTTCATATCTTGCATAACAGGTACCGCTGCGGTGTTCTCATATTATTTGGTGTTCCACTAGCAGAATAGCTGACCCAGGCATTCACCGGTACGGTACCCGCAGAAACCACCAGAGAGCAATGGAAAGCCTACAAGCAGAACTCGCCGAGATGAAGATCCGCATGAACCAATTCATGGATGTGGTTCAAGGGGTGGCTCAGGGACAGCAAGAGCTCAGGCAAATGATGCAGAGGAATCCCGCCACTACTCAACCAGAGACGTTAACTGATCCTCCAGGTGGAGAGGTTAACGGACCCAGTGGACCGGGGCCTACCCCGATCCTACATGTCACCTCCGGTCAACAACCCGTCCATGATGACCAGGAGGATCAGTTCCCTTTGCTTCAGGAGGACTTTGGTATGGGTTATGGTATGGACCCCATGTTTAGAAGATTAGAGGAGAGGTTGAAGGCAGTGGAAGGACAGAATCCTTTGGGGGTCGATGTTGCTGATTTGGGGCTGGTCCCAGGCGTGAGGGTGCCACCGAAATTCAAGGTCCCGATATTTGACAAATACAACGGCAACTCTTGCCCGAAGACCCATGTGCAAGCCTACTTCCGTAAAATGGTTGCATACTCTGACGATGAAAAGTTGCTTATGTACTTTTTCCAGGATAGCCTAGCTGGGGCATCCCTGGAATGGTATATGAGGTTGGACAGAGCCCACATCCGCTGCTGGAGGGATTTGGCTGAGGCTTTCGTGAAGCAGTATCAGTATAATGCAGACATGGTTCCGGACAGAACTCAACTTCAGAATCTGTCTCTTAAAAGCAATGAGTGCTTCAGGGAATATGCTCAACGCTGGAGAGAGACGGCTTCCCGTGTTCAGCCTCCAATGCTGGAGAAGGAAATGGCTAACATGTTCATGAATACTCTGCCCGGACCTTACTTGGAGCGTCTGGTGGGTTGCAGTGCCTTCAACTTTGCTGATGTAGTCTCAACTAGTGAGAGGGTGGAGAACTACTTGAAGACGTGCAAGATCCAGAGTGGAGGTGGATTTTCATCAGGGGTGAAGAAGCTGTTCATTCAGGGACAGAAGAGGAGAGAAGGGGATGCAAGTGCCATATCTTCTTATTAGAACAGGGATAACCGGAGGAATAACTTTCAGAACTATCATCAGCAACCGTATGTTGCGGCTGTGACCATTCCAGCTGCAGCACCACTACAACAACAACCACAACGTCAACCAACTCAGTACCAACAACAGCAACAGGGTAACAGACCCTTCTATCAACAGAGGCAAAGGATGATGGACCGGCATTTCGACACTCTTCCAATTTCGTACGCTCAGTTGCTTTCTAGTCTTCAACAACTACAACTTGTGCAGTTACGCACTCTGGCTCCTCCTGTTGGTAGGCTTCCAGTGGGATATGACGCCAACGCTAGGTGTAGCTTCCACTCTGGAGCACCTGACCACAATATTGAGAACTGCAAAGCTTTTAAGCACGTAGTTCAGGACCTCATAGATTCAAAGGCCATCGACCTTGCACCGGCTCCTAATGTCGTCAACAATCCCATGCCGCAGCATGGTGGAGCAAATGTTAACATGGTTGAAGGAGAAGTCAAATTGATCTCCGCGGTCAACGGTGAAGATGGGGATAGTGATTGCGACATCGATAACTGGGTGCGTTCGAGGATCCCAGGTGAAGTCATCAACAATTGGTCTTCTGAGGAGATTGTCCGAGTCACTTTTCTGAAGGAGTAATTTTCTTTGTTTATTCATGCATATCCAAGTCTTACGTTCCGCCCAGGGCGTAACGACTCATTGTAGGGCTCATCTATGCGAATACCTGCATTTTTATCATAAATAAAGGACGTCTTTTTGCATTCAAATATTTTGTTCACTGTCTTTCTATTTTTGCAGTTTTTGAAAATCAAAAAATATTTGGCAATGTTTTGTTTAGTTTTTACTCTTTGTTCACACTCATAAGCACATACCATCACTCATGCAGATGCACGTCACTGGATCCTATTGATAACAGTTCTGCTATGGCTCGCTTCGACTTTGAAAATCCAATCTTTCAAGCTGAAGAAGAGGGTGATGAAGACTGTGAACTCCCTGAAGAACTTACCAAGTTATTAAAACAGGAGGAAAGGGTCATTCAACCGCATCAAGAGTCTATTGAAGTGATTAATCTCGGCACCGAGGACGCCAAGAGAGAAATCAAGATAGGGGTCGCTTTGGAAGATAATGTGAAGAAAGGGCTGATTGAATTGCTGCAAGAATATGTTGACATCTTCGCTTGGTCTTATCAGGACATGCCAGGGCTTGACACAGATATTGTGGTACACCGTTTGCCTCTCAAAGAAGGTTGTCCTCCGGTCAAGCAGAAGCTCAGAAGAACAAGACCAGAGATGGCTGTCAAGATAAAGGAAGAAGTGCAAAAACAGTTGGATGCAGGGTTTCTAGCAGTCACAAATTATCCGCCATGGGTTGCAAATATCGTTCCAGTACCCAAGAAGGATGGAAAGGTACGGATGTGTGTTGACTACCGGGATCTGAACAGAGCTAGCCCTAAGGATGATTTCCCATTACCTCACATCGACGTTTTGGTGGATAACACAGCTCAGTTCTCGGTATTCTCCTTCATGGATGGCTTTTCTGGCTATAATCAAATTAATATGGCACCAGAAGACATGGAGAAGACAACATTCATAACCCCATGGGGCACCTTCTGCTACAAGGTGATGCCGTTTGGTCTGAAAAATGCCGGAGCAACATATCAACGAGCGATGGTGACTCTTTTCCATGATATGATTCATCATGAAATCGAGGTTTATGTCGACGATATGATTGCCAAATCTCAGACAGAAGAAGAACATTTGGTGAATCTGCAGAAACTATTTGAGCGTTTGAGAAAATTCAAGCTGAGGCTTAATCCGAACAAGTGTACTTTCGGGGTGAGATATGGAAAACTGTTGGGTTTTATTGTTAGTGAAAAGGGGATTGAGGTGGATCCGGCCAAAGTGAAAGCGATAAAAGAAATGCCTGAGCCAAGAACAGAGAAACAAGTCTGTGGTTTCTTAGGGAGGTTGAACTACATTGCAAGGTTCATCTCTCACCTAACAGCCACGTGTGAGCCAATTTTCAAGTTGTTAAGAAAAGATCAGGCCATCAGGTGGAATGACGATTGTCAAAAGGCTCTCGAGAAGATAAAAGAGTATTTGCAGAATCCTCGTATCCTTATGCCTCCGGTCCCAGGGAGACCGCTGATTATGTATTTGACAGTACTAGACAATTCCATGGGTTGTGTTCTCGGTCAACACGACGAGACAGGTAGGAAAGAGCATGCCATCTACTACCTGAGTAAGAAATTCACAGATTGCGAGTCGAGATACTCGATGCTTGAAAAAACATGTTGTGCACTTGCATGGGCTGCTAAGCGTTTGAGACGATACATGCTGTCTCACACAACCTTACTGATCTCCAAGATGGATCCAGTCAAATACATATTCGAGAAGCTAGCTCTCACCGGAAGGGTTGCTCGTTGGCAAATGGTACTGACAGAGTACGATATCCAGTATACATACCAGAAAGCCATCAAAGGGAGTATTCTGTTAGACTATCTTGCTCAGCAGCCGATTGATGATTATGAGCCGATGAAGTTTGATTTTCCAGATGAAGACATCATGTTCCTCAAGATGAAAGACTGTGAAGAGCCAGTTGTTGAGGAGGGACCTGATCCAGACGAAAAGTGGACTTTGTTGTTTGATGGGATTGTCAATGTCAGAGGAAGTGGAATTGGTGCTGTCATTACTACTCCGAAAGGTGCCCACATGCCTTTCACCGCTCGTCTGACTTTCGAGTGCACCAATAATGAAGCTGAGTATGAAGCATGTATCTTGGGTATTGAGCAAGCCATTGATTTGAGAATCAAGACTCTGGACATCTTCGGAGATTCAGCTCTAGTGATTAATCAAGTCCCTTACAGAGATTACACGAGAAGATTGTTGACTTTCTTCACAACAGTAAAACTGTATCATATACCTCGTGATGAGAATCAGATGGCAGATGCTCTTGCTACTCTATCCTCCATGATCAAGGTGATTCGGTGGAACTGTGCCCCCGGGATCGATGTTATGCGCCTTGATAGGGCCGCGTATGTGTTTGCCGCTGAATTGGTAGTCGACGACAAACCCTGGTATCACGACATCAAGTGCTTTCTGAAGAATCAAGAGTACCCTGCAGGGGCATCCAACAATGATAGAAAGACTTTGAGAAGATTGGGAGGCAGTTTCTTCTTGAACAAAGACGATGTGCTGTATAAGAGGAACTTCGACATGGTTTTGCTCAGATGCATGGATAGACACGAAGCAGACATGTTAATGCAGGAAGTTCATGAAGGCTCCTTCGGTACTCATGCCGGCGGACATGCAATGGCTAATAAATTGTTGAGAGCGGGTTATTACTGGATGACCATGGAATCTGATTGTTTCAAATATGCTCGGAAGTGTCATAAATGCCAGATTTATGCTGATAAGGTACATGTGCCGCCAAATCCTTTGAATGTGATGTCTTCGCCGTGGCCTTTTGCTATGTGGGGCATCGATATGATCGGAAAGATTGAGCCGACCACCTCCAATGGGCATCGCTTCATCCTTGTTGCCATCAACTATTTCACCAAGTGGGTCGAAGCAGCATCGTTCGCGAATGTCACCAGACATGTGGTTGCCTGTTTCATCAAGAAAGAAATCATTTGTCGCTATGGGATTCCCGAAAGAATCATTACTGATAATGGTTCTAATCTCAACAACAAAATGATGAAGGAGTTGTGCCAGAATTTCAACATTCAGCATCAGAATTCTTCCCCTTACCGCCCTAAGATGAACGGTGTTGTTGAGGCGGCAAATAAGAACATAAAGAAGATTGTGCAGAAGATGGTCGTTATGTACAGAGATTGGCATGAGATTCTACCCTTTGCCTTGCATGGGTACCGTACTTCAGTACGTACATCGACCGGGGCAACCCCTTACTCCCTTATGTATGGTATGGAAGCAGTCCTACCTGTTGAAGTGGAGATTCCTTCTCTAAGAGTCCTGTTGGATGTCAAGTTAGACGAAGCTGAATGGATTCGGACAAGGTTCAATGAGTTGAGTCTTATCGAAGAGAAGCGAATGGCAGCCATTTGTCATGGGCAGTTGTATCAGAGTCGGATGAAGAGAGCCTTTGATCAGAAAGTGCGTCCTCGATGCTTCCAGGTCGGAGATTTGGTGTTGAAAAGGATCCTTCCTCCTCAGACAGATCACAAGGGCAAGTGGACTCCTAACTATGATGGACCTTATATTGTCACCAAGGTTTTTGATGGTGGGGCCTTAATGCTTGCAACTATGGATGGTGAAAACTTCACTTCCCCTGTGAACTCAGACGCAGTTAAAAAATACTTCGCATAAAATAGACCCGCTGGACAGTAAAAAGAATAGTCCAGGCAAAAATGGGCATCCCGACGAACCAAGAAAATGAAAAGGTTCGGGCAAAAATTAGGGATTAAAAATGAAAAGATCGTACACCCGGTAAGTTGAAAACCTGAAAAGGCAACTTAGGTAAAAATGGGTATCCCGGTGGATTGAAAACCCGAAAAGGGCGATCCAGGCAAAAGTTAGGGATTAAACGAATGATTGCGTTCTGAGTAGTTCTGAATCTCATCTCGTGTCAATGACTGGAAACTTTTGAAGGATAGGAAACAGTCCAATCACTCTTTTCAGAAAGCTGATCATCTAGAGGATCTTGAAGACGAGCAAGTCATAGCAGAATTGGAACCCAATAGAAATCCATTTCACATTGCCATTAGATTAATTTCTGTTTTTATCTTTTGTGCGATTACCTCTTTCCAGGGATTGCTTCCTGATGTAAATGCCTATTCAGAGGCCATTCAATCAATAAAATCATGTTATTCAGTATATCTCTGTTTTCATTTTCATTTTACTGTTTTGTTTGCAAAAATGACGTCCGAATTTTTGATAAACATTGCATCATGAAACATAAGAGCTTTACAGGTACATGCTTAATAAACATTTAAAGTTGTTGTAAATTTTAAGTGCCTTGGATCGTCTATTCAGAAAAGGTACACTCGGGGCATTTCCTTAAGGTACCCAGCAGAGGACCGCGAATGTTTTCCTCAACAGTTGAAATTTGGTATCTTATCCCTGCAGAGCTGGCCAGACCATTGGAATCTTCAATCCCCAACAGGCTCTCACTGTTGTACCTCCCCAAGCGGTTGTCTCAGAATATACACTCCCCAGTAGAGTTGACAGTGCCAGACTATATATCCCCAACGGAGTTGACAGTGCCAGACTGTATCTTCCCAGCAGAAGCGGCTGCTCCTCAGGGTTCGATGCCAGATCGATGATCTCGACGCCAAATCCATGGTCTCTTTCCTTGAAGCAGAATCTCGGTACCGTATCGGTGTTTGCTTCCCCTGCTAAGTCGTCTCTCTCGCATATTATGGTTGCCAGAACCACTATCGCTTTCCCCAACAGCAGGTTTTCAGTGCCGTTCTCTCCCCAGTCAGAGTCTCGGTATTTCGTCATTGCTAGAACACCGTGTGGCGGGTCATTTCCCCACAGAGTTCTTTGCGCTGTACATCTCCAACAGCCTTGCCAGGGTCCAGAAGATGGTGATCATTTCCCCAGCAGATTCCCTTGCCTCGGCTTGGCATTCTACCCAGCATTTCGCATCCCTGCATGTAGAATCATATTGCATTGCATCCTCCCAAATCGCGTAGCATTTCCATTTTCATGGAGCATTACACCATTGAAAAATTCAAACATACGCATGTAAGCATAAAACATTCTCGGTATCCCAAGTGATAAGCCAGAAGTTGTTTCCAGTACTCAGACTGAAGATTGTTCATGACTTACCTTTATTATCCCCAGCAAGTGTCATTGGCCCATGCGCCGCCTCTATTATCTTTCCCTATTTCTGCCGATGCTGACATGCATGAAGTTTTTCCGGTATTCAGACTGAAGTGGCATTCAGGCCAGTTTTCCGATGTTCAGATCGAAGAAGTTTCCGACGTTCAGGTCGATGCAACTTGTGGCATTCAGGCCAATTTTACGATATTCAGATCGAAGTCGCATTCAGGCCAATTTTCCGATATTCAGATCGAAGTGGCATTTAGGCCAGTTTCCGATGTTCAGATCGAAGAAGTTTCCGACATTCAGGTCGATGCAACTTGTGGCATTCAGGCCAGCCTCTCGGTGTTCAGACCGATATTAATAATCTCATATCTTCCGATATTCAGATCGAAGTCATTTCCAATATTCAGACTGATGAGCGGCATTCAGGCCGTGATTATTTCTGTGTTACCATTTATTTTGGTATCCAGGTTAACATTCTTTTTCGGTATTCAGACTGACTCTCACCGTACCAGACGGATTCTTCTTTCAAGACCACCTCTTTTCCGATTCTGACAGGCATTGTTACTTCACTTCACTTCAGTGCAAACTTTCGGGCTTTTATTGTATTCAATCCCTTGATACCTCGAAAGTGCGAAAGCCGCTGCTATCTTCTTTTCGGGTCTCCAATTGATTGAATAGGGGTAGCTGTAATACCTCAAAATTTGCCCCCTCATTCATGCATTCATTTTTAGGTCATTTAACATTTCATATTGCATTTCATCATGTCAATCGGAATTAGATCCAAGAAGCTTGAATATCATCCAAGACACTTTGTGGGTCCTATCTGGGTGATCAGTCAACACAAGGGAATGGCTTAAGATACTTCCAACATGTTCAAATGGGGTCTATTCATCAGTCAAAACGTTAATCTTGAAGGAGCAAAAGTTTGTTCATGAGCTGTCATGCTCGCTAGGCGAGCAAAATGGGTCGCCTAGCGAGTCCCAAGAAAAGCCACCAGAATCACCTACGCTCAGAGGAATTTCTTGAACTGTCATGCTCGCTAGGCGAAGCCCACGCGTTTTGAAAATAAAATAAAAAAATAAAATAAAATAAAATAAATAAATAAATAAATAAATAAATAAATAAATAAATAAAATATAACAGAAAAATCTTGGAGTTGGACCTCTCTCATTTGAGCCCACAAAGCCACGAAAATCAGGTTATAAATTCCAAAAAAAATTCAGTGGAAAAACCCTAGAGAGATTCTAACTAATTCAGAGCAACCTCCAAAGACTGAAGGGAACTCATCTGCAAAGAACCAATTTCCTCTCATATAAACTCTAAGATTGTTCTGCAAAGCCAACGGTGCAATTCAATTTTAATCGATCCTCCCCAATCAGGTATGCCCTATTTCCACTACTTTATACTTTCAACCTGAAATTTCTGAATGTATGAGGTATTATGGGTGAATTTGGAAGAGTGGGTATCGTTAGGTTTTGCATGTGGGCACATGTTTTAGTATGTATGTCATGTCTTGATGTGTGGATCCTTGCCCCTGACTTTGAGTTTTGATACCCTTTTAATGCATTTGTTTGACAAGAGGTTTAGGCCTCCTACACTTGGTTGCTTTTTGTGAATTTTAATGGCATGATTCATGTGGTTACATTTTGATTTGGGGCAACTCTTGATTGCGCCCTATCTTGTCACTCTAACCTGTTTATTGAGTTTTTTTGTGAGGGCTCACATGACTCCTGAAAGGATAGCTTGCTTGGCATTCCACTTTATTTGTGGGATACCATTTGGAGATTTATTCCGATTACCTGTATTGACTTGCTTTCTTTGATGGTGCCAGCTCGAGAGATCTCTGGGTTTCTTATTTCTTTAGCTGTTATTACTTCGGATCTTTATCCGTGTGGTAGATCTCTTGATCCTTTATCTTTCCCGCATTTTACCGCTTTCTTAGTTGGAAGACCTCAATAGGAGGCAATGTTTTCTTTTGTTTGTTTACTTTTGTGCCCAAAGACCTCCAAGAAGAGGCATCAGTGCTAAAGACCTCCATGAAGAGGCAATTGACGGATAAAAGGGATTAGTAATCAATCCCCCGTTATTCAGTGTGTCGTTATTTAAGCTCGCACTACGTGTCGATGCTTCAGAACAAAAGCCCAAGATCTTTTGTCCGGTCAGTGGAGAGGGTTCCACCTTTCTGAATCCCCACTTTTTGTCATGAGCTCACCCTGTCCAGGGTTAAGAGCTATGAGGTCTTATCCTCATTACCCTTCTGATCTGCTCACCCTGACGTTCAGTGTCAGTGGTTCAGAGCCCATTTGATTACCTATTCCATGGCTTGTTTGTCGAGGTTGATATGACCCCTCTTGACTAAAGCCCTACCCATGTATGTTTGAGCCCCCTTGGTGGCATTTTACTTTATGCATGTTTGTTTTGTATGGTGTGATCGTCTCCCCATAGGATTGCTAGGCTTCGTATAGTCTCTCGTTTGCATGTCAATTAAGGTAGCACTGTTCCTTCGTATAGGACTTCCTTTTTTGCATGGGCATTCCTAAAACACAAACAAACTCATTGATTTTTCTTCTCCTAAGAACACGTTAACTCTTTCTACTACAGGCGAGTAAGTCTCCAAAGGTCGAGCATCCGGTAGATTGCATAGTAACGTTGTTCATCTAAAAAACACAACCCTTAACCCGTAGGTAGCCGAACTACGGCTTGCTCTGATTCTCATTCCAGATGAGATACGTAGGCATAAGACGCGATGTCTTAGCGAGCACACTCCTCTTTAACCCATAGGTAGCCGAGCTACGAAGACTCTGATTCTCATATTCAGATGAGATACGTATACAGTGGATGCGACATCCGTGCGAGTCATTTTCTTTTGACCCCTCTTTTAGTAAATAGTACATTAGATAAACCCACACCCTTTAGACAAGAACAACAAGAGTGGATCCCGTAGAGTACTACGGATGCGTAGGGGTGCTAATACCGTCCCTTCGCATAATTGACTCCCGAACCCAAGATTTGGTTACGAGACCTTGTCTTTTCCTTTCCTTTTTCCAGGCTTACTTCGAGCGTTTCCTTTCCCTCCTTTGGGATGAATAACACGCGGTGGCGACTCTTCTGTCATTTCTTTCTCGCCGGTTGTTTTTTCGCATCTCCTTTTTCGGGTTGCGACAAAAGTCCTTTAGTATAATCCCTTGACAAACCTGGTATATGGAATGTATGTCATCTTTGAATCAAAATAGGACTTAACCATTTGTGAGGAAGCGTTCCATTGTACACTAAAAAGCGGGAAACCGAGCATTATTTTAAGTCATTCTTATCATGCTAAATCATGCATCAATCTATTTTTGTGTGAAAATTTGTTGAAAAGTATATCTTCGGCAAATATTTTTATATCGTATCCACAGAGATTGGGTAATATTACCGCCGTTCTATAATTCAAATGTTATAAGTTTAGAAAGTAACAGGGTTGTTTTGTTTGGAAAAATATTTTGTGAGTGAATGTTAACAAAAACTATGAAATGGTTTCAGTCAAATATAAAAGCTTGGCAAGATTGGAGTTCACTATTTCAAATGTTTATGATTCCTTATGATAAATAAATAGATTCAAGATTATTGATGATGTTCAAGTATCCTCTCAAAGTCATTTATGTCTAAATGATATCGTGATAATCACTATATTGATCCTTAGACGATCTCTCCACCTAACTATCAATATAGCAATCTTTAATGTTTAATACCAAATAAGAGTAATGAATAAATCTATCTCTACAACTTATTCACTACTTGAAAATCTGTTTTATGTCTAAACTCAAGTAATCTCTCTCGACAACTACTCAAATCTGGTTTTCAAAGTAGAGCAAAAACAATATTCAATACATCAACAATCTTTATCAAATATATAAATCAAAGTGAATACATAAACAAATGAGAATAGCTACTACCTCCAATCTTGACAAAAGGGAGTTTAGCTCCTCATCATCATTGTTCAAAGCAGAAAGATAAAGAAGAAAAACTCTGTTTTCTCTCTTCCCAAAAAGCTCTCAATATGTGAATGATAATGAATGCCCTAGAATAATGTATTTTTCTAACAAAAAGGTTGACATTTCCCTAATTGGTCATTATCATCTAAAGCAGGAAAGCAATTCCCAGGCAGACATCAAAATAGCAATACCAGCTAGCCTTCAAAACAACACTTTTGACCCAAAAATCAGTTTGCTGGATTCGCGGGGCGAACTATGTTCGCGACGCGAACTGACACTGTCATTCAGTTCGCGGGGCGAACTTTGTTCGCGGGGCGAACTGAAGCTGCCTCAGTTTCCTTGCTTTGCAAGCTTCATCCAAAATCTTCTAAATTATGATGCTGCAATCCAAAGCTTTCTCATCCAAAAGTTCTACAAAACTAACAAATATGTGAAATAACTATTCAAAACAAAAAAAATTAAACCTAATTGCATTTATACAAAATAGTGAGAATAAAAGTGTGTAATTACATCAAAACTTGGTAAAAGGAACCAATAAAATGATATAAAAAGTAGTACCAATTGGTCCCTAACAACTCTCCCCAACTTAGCATTTTGTTTGTCCCTAAACAAAAGTTTCCACCCTTACAACCAAAGCAATGACACAAAAGATTGAAACAAGGATTTACCAAGGACATTCAAATGGTTCAAAAGCGTTTGGCATTTTCTCAATTCACATATCTCAATTCTAGACAAAACATGAATAAGGGAAATGGTTGAGTGAAAAAATCATTCCAAGGAATTCAAAGCCATATATGTCGAAATTGAATCAAACTTACACACACATCATATTGATGATGAATAACATGAAGGGTTACTTTCACTCATCCAAGCAATTAAATCAACAACAACTCAAATCATGCGGTTATCACAACAAATACCAAATCATGTGAAAAATGTGGATCAAGAGGTCTTTCAAAGGTTGTAATGTGGCTTAGGTTACAAGAAATGATATGATTAAGAGAATTCAACCAAATTGCCTATCCTAAGGGAGCATTCCCAAATATTCAACTCTACACAATTTCCATTTCTTTGATCCCTATTATTATTATTTTTTTCTTTTTCCTTTTACATCCACACAACCATGAGCATTTCTTTGCTTTTCTTTTTTTCTTTTTTTTTTTCTTTGCTCTATAGTTTCAAGGGTGATTTCTTTTTCTTGTTTCTTTTCATATTTTCACCCTTTTATAAAAACTCACTTTTCCAAGTTTCTAATCAATTTTTCACTTTACTCTCCCAAACTTTAGATTCCAAAACCAAATTTATTCAATAATGCTCCCCACTTAGACATAAGCAAAAGGCAAAATTTTGCAAAAAACTTGGTTTAAGGTTTCAACTGATACGAAAGAAATTAGGATTCATTTATTCCACAATTTTCAATTGATTTCACAATGATCAATCAAATGAATCCTAAAATAAGCTCAAAGGGGTTTAACTAAGGATTATTCCTCACAAGGTTAGTTGATTCAAACTTTTTGGTCAAGTGGTTTTTCTCACAAACAATGCCTCTATCATTTTCAAAATTTTCACACAAAAATAGATTGATGCATGATTTAGCATGATAAGAATGACTTAAAATAATGCTTGGTTTCCCGCTTTTTAGTGTACAATGGAACGCTTCCTCACAAATGGTTAAGTCCTATTTTGATTCAAAGATGACATACATTTCAATGAGTTTATGATATGAAATTTGCATAAACCATCAAACTACTCATGTTAAGTCTAGAAAGCGATAAAGTGTACCTTGAAATACCGACACTACTTCTTATCATCACCACTCGAGGTGTCCTATGCTTCTTTCTTTGCGATCATTTCTCGGTTGCTTTAAGCTTGACTTAAGAGTAAGAACAATTAAACAAAAATGTTGGTAAACCAATTTGATTGTAACATACTTACTTCTCAAAAAGTATTCATGCAATTATCAAGCCAAACTCTAAAGTTCAACAAACTCCTCAATCTTCCTTCAACTCATCGCCATGGGTTACACCACCTCCTGCACCCTCCCAAAATTTTGGCCTGCCCTCGGGCCACTTATCATAATCAACAAAATCCTCCTAGGAAGGGAATGGAGAGGAGAAGTTTTGAAATGTAGAGGTTTGGAAGTGGAGCAACGAGATTGTTGAAAGAATCTCCTAAGTTTGTGAAAATAGGAATGAAACGAAAATGACATAAAACAAAGATTTTTTTTTTTTTCAGTTCGCGGGGCGAACTTTGTTCGCGGGGCGAACTGAAGGAAATTTCAAAAAAAATTAGTTCTGTCATTCACTGTTCGCGGGGCGAACTTTGTTCGCGGCGCGAACTGAAGCTGTGAATTCAGTTCGCGGGGCGAACTGTGTTCGCGAGGCGAACGGTAAAAAACAGAATCCATTTTTTTCAAAATTTAACACAGCAGAAACTCACACAACAGGAAAAAAATGAAAATGTAGACTTACAATGTTGGGTTGCCTCCCAACAAGCGCTTTGTTTAACGTCGTTTAGAGCTCGACGGTCCACTGATTAGCCCGGTTTAAATAGAGACACGACACCCACATCACGATTTACGTCGCCACTATGGTAGACTTTGAGTCTTTTACCATTAACAGTCCAGCTTTCTTGTGACTTTGGATCCTCGATCACAATGGCTCCATAATTGCGCACCTCTTTGACAACGAACGGTCCTGACCATTTTGACTTCAACTTACCAGGGAATAACTTCAACCTTGATTTGAAAAGCAATACCATTTGTCCGACATGAAACTCCTTGTGACGACCCTTTCCATCATGGAATTTCTCTTCAATTGCATCATTTCGGAGAGAATCATGCTTGTCATTTGGATGCTTCATAGCTTCAAAAAGATTAAAGGTCACCTCTTCGTCTTGCACTCTCACCTTCATCAGTCCATCATCTACGTCAATCATCATCCGGGCAGTTTTCATAAAAGGTCTTCCAAGAATTAGGGGCACATCACGGTCCTCATCCATCTCTACTATTACGAAGTCTACCGGAAATAAGAATTTGTCCACTTTCACTAACATGTCTTTAGCAATTCCGTATGGTGAGGTGGTGGACTTGTCGGCTAGTTGCAGAGTCATCCTTGTCGATTTGATCTCCACATTTCCCAATCTTTTTACAATGGAGAGGGGGATTAAATTTATACTAGAGCCCAAGTCAATCAAACCATTTCCAACGTATGTGCTTCCAATGGTTACCGGTAGAACAACCCGGCCCGGATCAGACTCCTTCCTTGGGAGAGTCTTTTGGATGATGGCGCTACACCATGCATCAAGCAATATGGTCTCATCTTCCACGTGTCGCCTTTTCTTGGTAAGAATGTCCTTCATGAATTTAGCATACCGCGGCATTTGTTCTAATGCATCAGCAAATGGAATGTTGATTTGGAGTTGCTTGAAGATGTCCATGAACCGTGCATAATGCCTAGCATTGTCCTTTCTTGATGGTGCGTGCGGATATGGCAAATGTTGAACTGGAATGACCTTCACTCCTTTGTCTCCTTTTTTCTTCTTTCTTGGTTCGATTTCCTTATTCATTTCCGCTTCACACTGCTGTTCCTCCATCAATTGCTGGTTCTGCTGTTTTCGCGGCGCGAAGGGAGATCGCGGCGCGAACTGAGCAGTTTCTGCCACTTTCTTCTTTCCACAAGCCACATACTCATTTTCCAGCATAGCATCCATATCATTCTCAACTGTAATCTCCTCACTTTTTTTACTTGTCAACTCTCTACCGCTTCTAGTAAAAATTGCTTTACAATGCTCCTTTGGATTGGGTTGAGTGTTAGCGGAGAAAGAGGATCCTGCAGTTTGTTCCGACAATTGTTTTGCAAGCTGACCTAC
Source organism: Lathyrus oleraceus (assembly GCF_024323335.1). Classification (NCBI taxonomy): domain Eukaryota; kingdom Viridiplantae; phylum Streptophyta; class Magnoliopsida; order Fabales; family Fabaceae; genus Lathyrus; species Lathyrus oleraceus. The sequence goes on from NC_066583.1 coordinate 488,533,976, forward strand.
TTGATTCTCCAAATTCTTGATTGCTGCCTCGGTGCTCTTCTGATTTGCCATAGAGGTTTGCATGAATTGTTGGAGAGTGTCTTCTAGCGTTGAATTTCCTCCTTGCGATTGTTGTCCTTGAGAATTTGGGTGTTGATAAGGACTTTGCTGCTGAAAATTCTGGTTGTTGAACCTTGATGGTTGATAAACTTGATTGTTCCTTTGATAGCCTTGATTTTGATTGTTCACATAACTCACTTCTTCTAGTGGAGGGCAGAAACCAGTAGGATGATCTCCTTGACATAATTCGCAACATGCTACTTGATGTCGAACTTGAGAACCTTGAATTTCCTTCATTTGCTGTGGAAGCTTGGCCATTTGTTGAGTAAGCAACTCCACTTGTTGAGAGAGTAGCTTATTTTGAGCAAGAATGACGTCATTGGTATTTAACTCAAGAACTCCCGGTTTACGTTGTGAAGGGCTACGGTCATGTTGACTTTGGCGATCATTGAGTGCCATCCGATCAATAATGACTTTAGCTTCTTCCGCATTCTTTGACATAAGAGAGCCACCCGCGGTAGCATCCAAAAGTGTTCTGTGAGTTGATTGGATTCCATTTAGAAAAATATGGATTTGAGTGAGCTCATCAAAACCATGTCCCCTGCATTTTCTCAACATTGACTTGAATCTTTCCCAAGCATCATTTAGAGACTCGTTGCCTCCTTGAAAGAATACCGCAATAGCCGTTTTGGCTTCCATGAATCGGGATTGAGGGAAGTATCTTTCTAAGAACTTTTCTTCTAGTAAATTCCAATCCGTCATCACTCTCGGTGCTTGATCAAGGTACCACTCTTTTGCCTTTCCCACTAAAGAGTGTGGGAACATCCTCTTGAATAGTGCCTCTTCACCCGTTTCATCTATTCCCGTGGAACCCGCAATCTCATAAAATTTGATGAGATGGGTATACGGATCTTCATGATCCATTCCGGTGAATGGATTTGCATAGAGAAGTTGGAGGATTCCGTTCTTCATCTCCGTATTTCTTCCTCCACGAGCAAATTGAGCATTTCTTCTTGGACTATTCGCGGACATCTCGGTACGATTATCATCCGCCATGTTTCTGTCACAAGCCTCTACCACCACTTCTTCGATCGGAACAAGTGCGGAAGTAGATGCTTCTTCTCTCCGGTTTTTCTCTTCGGTTAGTTTCCTTCTTCTTCGTGTTTTGCTATTGAGCTTCCGAAGTGTTCTTTCAATTTCAGGATCGAATTGAAGTTGCTCCTCGGTTGCTTCTCCTCGCATGCACTAGAATCTACAAAACTAACAAACCAAGTGAAACAAAAGAGGGATAGCAGTAAAAGTAACAAAACTTAAAACAATGAATTATTGCAATGCTTGTAATATCGAACACCAATCCCCGGCAACGGCGCCAATTTGTTGAAAAGTATATCTTCGGCAAATATTTTTATATCGTATCCACAGAGATTGGGTAATATTACCGCCGTTCTATAATTCAAATGTTATAAGTTTAGAAAGTAACAGGGTTGTTTTGTTTGGAAAAATATTTTGTGAGTGAATGTTAACAAAAACTATGAAATGGTTTCAGTCAAATATAAAAGCTTGGCAAGATTGGAGTTCACTATTTCAAATGTTTATGATTCCTTATGATAAATAAATAGATTCAAGATTATTGATGATGTTCAAGTATCCTCTCAAAGTCATTTATGTCTAAATGATATCGTGATAATCACTATATTGATCCTTAGACGATCTCTCCACCTAACTATCAATATAGCAATCTTTAATGTTTAATACCAAAGAAGAGTAATGAATAAATCTATCTCTACAACTTATTCACTACTTGAAAATCTGTTTTATGTCTAAACTCAAGTAATCTCTCTCGACAACTACTCAAATCTAGTTTTCAAAGTAGAGCAAAAACAGTATTCAATACATCAACAATCTTTATCAAATATATAAATCAAAGTGAATACATAAACAAATGAGAATAGCTACTACCTCCAATCTTGACAAAAGGGAGTTTAGCTCCTCATCATCATTGTTGAAAGCAGAAAGATAAAGAAGAAAAACTCTGTTTTCTCTCTTCCCAAAAAGCTCTCAATATGTGAATGATAATGAATGCCCTAGAATAATGTATTTTTCTAACAAAAAGGTTGACATTTCCCTAATTGGTCATTATCATCTAAAGCAGGAAAGCAATTCCCAGGCAGACATCAAAATAGCAATACCAGCTAGCCTTCAAAACAGCACTTTTGACCCAAAAATCAGTTTGCTGGATTCGCAGGGTTCGCGGGGCGAACTATGTTCGCGGCGCGAACTGACACTGTCATTCAGTTCGCGGGGCGAACTTTGTTCGCGGGGAGAACTGAAGCTGCCTCAGTTTCCTTGCTTTGCAAGCTTCATCCAAAATCTTCTAAATTATGATGCTGCAATCCAAAGCTTTCTCATCCAAAAGTTCTACAAAACTAACAAATATGTGAAATAACTATTCAAAACAAAATAAATTAAACCTAATTGCATTTATACAAAATAGTGAGAATAAAAGTGTGTAATTACATCAAAACTTGGTAAAAGGAACCAATAAAATGATATAAAAAGTAGTACCAATTGGTCCCTAACAGTGGGATATGTTAATAAGCTGGAGATGTGAGAGATGAAGACCCACTCAATAGTTAATAAAGATCATTTAGAATGACCAACTTCTGGATAGATTCCTTTGATGACTCATGGTGAGTGAGTTTGTTGGGGAAGTCCTTTATTGAAAAGGCTTTGTGGAAATGTTACTTACTGGGGAAGACTAATAAGCATTCCTACTTGGGGAATTGTACTGGTATAACTGGGGATTAGACTTCGAACGTCATTGGTATAAGAACCGATAACTCATTATTGGATAGAAAGTTGATGTAAGACCCGAAAGATCTGAAGGAAATTACAGTGGTATAAGAACCGTAAAACAAGATGACAAATGGTGTAAGAACCGAAGTGAAAAAACAAACGGTGTAAAAACTGAAGTGAAGGTATGACGATGGTGTAGGAATCAAAGTGACTGGATGACAATGGTGTAAGAACCAATGTGACTGAATGACAACGGTGTAGCAACCGAAGTGACTGAATGAAAATAGTGTAATAATCAAAGGGAAAAGTGGTGTAAGAACCGCAAATAGGATATTATCATGGATAATACTAGAGCAAGAACTTCTGTTGGGGAGTTCTCTGAGAATAATAGAGTAAAAAGGATATTGATAGAAGAACTCAATGTCTCTACTGGGGAAGACTTGTGTCACTTAAGATGACTGTCTACTGGGGAATAGGCTTCTAGGCGAAGTTCCCTAAGGATCGTGAGTGTCGAGGAAAGTCAAAATTAATCTTTGTAAAGATCTTGTGAAGGAATTGTATACCATTAGGGCATACTGGGGAAAATGATGCTAAGTATTTTCTGCTTGGAGAATGAGTTTGAAGGATACTTGCTGGGGAATTATCCTTAAGATCGACTCACTAGGGTGTACAACGAGAAATGAGTTGGGGAGAATCTTGGACTGAGATCTATTGCAGAAACTTCATCGAACTCGATTCCTTCTTTCTGAAGAAATCCTTTCGCCACAAGTCTTGCCTTATATCGAGTCATTTCTCCTCTGGAATTAAATTTCACCTTGTATACCCACTTCACATCGATTTCCTTCTTGTTTTGGGGAAATTCTACAAGTGACCAAGTGTTGTTCACTTCGATTGACTTCAGCTCTTCGTCCATTGCTTTCATCCACTTCGAATCTTTCAATGCCTCAGCTGCATTGATAAGTTCGACATCTGCGTAGAAAGCATAATGTACCAGGTCACCTTCTTCATTGACCACATCATCTGATGTAATCACAAATTCTGGCAACCTTGCAGGCATGTGTCTTGTTCTTTAAGGTCTGCTTGTGCTTGCTTCACCTCTGACTTCTTCCTATCGAACTTCTCTTTCGACTTCACTAGCTGGTTCATCACAAAATATTCTCACTCAATCTTTCTTGACATTCTTAGTCTAATCCCACTCCTTAAGCTCATCTATGATCACGTCCCTGCTGATCACCACTTGCTTATTCACTAGGTCGAATAACTTGTGTCCTCTAGTCGAATGATATCCTATCAGGATCATCTGACTCGACTTGTCATCAAGTTTTCTTCTCAACTGATCTGGCACATGTCTATGCGCTATAGATCCAAACACCCTAAGATGACTCAATCTAGGTTTGACACCAGACCGACATTCTTTTGGCGTGATTCCTTCTAGCTTCTTCGTCGGACATATGTTCAGGATGTATGTCGTAGTCGACACAACTTCTCCCCATAATTCTTTGAGTATATGTTTTCTTTTCAAGATACTTCTAACCATATTCATGATGGTTCTATTCTTCCTTTCTGCGACTCCATTCTGCTGCGGAGTGTAGGGTGGCACCGTCTCATGCACAATCCCTTCTTTCACACATAATGCATCAAAGTCTTTCGACACATTTCCTCCACCACCATCAGTTCTCAAAATCTTGATCTTTCGACCGCTCTGTCTTTCGACCATAGATTTAAACTTGGCAAATACCTCGATCACTTCACTTTTCTTCTGGATCAGGTAAGACCACAGTTTTCGATTGAAATCATCTATGAGTGTAAAAAAGTATTTGTTACCTCCAATCGAATCCACCTGGAGAGGGCCACATACATCAGAGTATATAACTTCAAGAATTGCCTTCGACCTGCTTCCTGCATCCTTACTAAAGTTGTTCTTATACTGCTTCTCCTGCACGCATTCTTCACACACTTCGTTTGGAATGTCGATTTCTGGTAATCCTGAAACCATATTTTTTCTCTTCAAATCTATGATGTCTTTGAAATTAAGATGGCCAAGTCTATAATGCCATATCCATTCATCTTTGTTGGCTGTTGTTGCAAGACACTTATGCTTCATCACATTAAGCTCAATCTTGAAGGTTCTATTCTGAGACATTGGAGCCTTCAAGATCAACCTTCCATTTGAGTCGAGAACTCTCAACATCTTGTCTTTGATCGACACCTTGTAGTTCTTTTCGACCAAATGCCCTATGCTGAAGCAAATTACTCTTCATGCCTGATATGTACAAAACATTTGAAACTACTGACCTCTTGCCATCTTTCCTCATAATCAGAACATCACCAACACCTTCAGCAGCTAGAGTGTTGTCATTTGCAAATTTCACCATGTTCTTTATTGAGGGCTTTATATTTACAAACCAATCTTCTCTTCCAGACATGTGTGATGAGCATCCTGAGTCCAAGTACCAATGGTCCTTGAATCTCTCTTCTTCTCTTGTTGTAACCATTAGCAACGTCTCTTCTTCTTCTTCGTGTTTCGCCAGCTTTGCATAAGTTTCTTGATTCTTCTGCTTTTCTGGACAATCACTAGAATAGTGACCATACCTTTGACAATTGTAACACTGAATGTGACTATTGTCTGGATTTTAACCACCACCTCTTCCTCTACCTACAACACCACCTCTTTGGTTGCCTTGGTTCCAGGGTTTTCTCTAATTCGACCAGTTTCCTTCTTGCTGATTTAGACCAGTCGAATTGTTGTAACCTACCATACCTTTGTTGCCATTCCAACTTCCTTTGCCTTTTCTTTCTTTTGCTGATTGAGCTTGCAAAGCCATATCACTCTTCGACTTTCCTGCAGCTCTTTCAGCCATTCTTTGTTCATGTGATTCAAGCATCCCTTGAAGCTCTTCCTTTGTCAATTTTGACAAATTTTTCGACTCTTCTATGGCTACTACCACGTGGTCGAACTTTGGAGCCAACTGTAACACCCTTCTAAAATACCCCAAAGATTTAATTAAAATAACAATATGTCAATCAGAGTAAATATGCAATTTAAGGGTGTCACACAATATTTCACACCATTCAACACAATAACTGTCATGCTCTTTTATTAATCCAAACATAAACATTTTTGCATAAACCGCAGCGGATAGAAATCTCAGAAATCATGTAAAACATGTAACATATTACATGTAAAATTATTCAACAAAATAAAAACATCCCGTCCCGATGTTACATCTATCAGAGCACGACCCACTAAGGAGACTACACTAGACTCCAAGCATTAACTTCTATTCAACTCATTGCTCGTTACCTGAAAAATAGTTGTAAGGGTGAGTTCCTCAATCGATATAATAAGCATTATAAAATATCATGTAATGCTAAGTAAATAACACATTTCATCACCCAAATCAGATTACACATTCAGTAACAGCAATATCAACTCAATCATACTCAACATCAACACAACACACAACACACGTATAATACTGGAATACATCCATTCATATTATACGCCATACATCAATTATGCAATGAGACTCCATGCATGCGGTACCGACTATTTGTGAACATATAGTTCACCTCACCGTCCAAATCTAGGCACGGCTACCAAGCCCACTAGTCCCACTCATTTGAGACCTAGTGACTCACTCACTAATTCCTCACCATGGGAATTAGCTACCACCCCAAATGGGCCATGCTATGCACGCTAATCACCTAGCATGCAAACATCAACAACAGTCCAAAATGACTAACTCACTAATTCCTCACCATGGGAATTAGCTACCACCCTAAAGGCCACAATAGGCATGCTAATCATCTAGCAATGCAACATCAACAACAAAATCCACAATGGACATATGCTCACACTCTAAGCCATACAACAGTCCATTCACAATTGCATACATAACATGTACATTCACAACATTATGCATACCATCAAACATCATCAACACATGTATCAAAACATCATATCATGTCAAATAATCAACCACAGTATTAGCACACTCTACTAATACCTATACTGCTCAAAATAGCGGGAATTAATCCCTATTACATCATACGCCACTATAGGCCAAACACCGATTATGTACACAATATTAAAATGTCAATTTTCTCACTTTTCAACAGTGTTAACCGGTTAACGCCCTGGGTTAACCGGTTAACGCAGCACAAACACACTTTCTGGCAAAACGCAACAGTGTTAACCGGTTAACGCCCTGGGTTAACCGGTTAACGCAGGCAAAACAGCACTAATTTCACAATTCGCAACAGTGTTAACCGGTTAACACCCTGGGTTAACCGGTTAACGCAGACAAAACAGCAGTTCCTGCACTAACACAAAGCAGAATGCAGAATTCTCCGCATTTTCCGCCGTTGGAGGACTTCCGGACCTCCGATTCCAATTCCGTAAAAAGCTATACGTTAGGGAAATTACGACACACTCAATTACAGGTTCAATTTCAGTTTTTACACAACATATCCATCACAATTTTCAGCATTCGACAATCCCAATTAGGGTCAATTCAACGGTTTATCACTACCCATTACATGCTAACCCATAATACCCATTAAACGACGATAAACCCCCCTTACCTGAGTTAATCCGGCGAATCTTTGAGCTTCAAGCTTTTCCGTTCTCCAACCCTTGCTCTCTAGCTCTTCCTCTTGCCCTTTCTCCGCTTTCTCAATCGCTTCTCTGTTTCACGTGAAAACCTTTTCTTTACCAAATGGGCTCTTTTTCTTTATTTCACACTTATATATTTTCCACTTTATTTTATTATCCCAATAATAATAATAATAATTCAATAATTCCAAAATAATAATAATAATAATCCAATTATCTAATTAAATTAATAAATATATTATTAACTTAATTTAAATAATTACCATATTATTATCGGGGTGTTACAACTCTCCCCCACTAAAAGAGTTTTCGTCCTCGAAAACATACCTCAATCGAATAACTCCGGATAAGACTCCTTCATCTGACTCTCGAGTTCCCAAGTCACATTGCCACCTGCTGGTCCTCCCCAAGCTACCTTCACCAAGGCAATCTCTTTACCCCGCAACTGCTTCAACTCTCGATCCTCAATCCTCATAGGTGATGTTTCAACAGTCAGGTTATCCCTCACCTGTACATCATCTATTTGGACTACATGCGACGGATCATGAATGTACCTCCTCAGCTGAGACACATGAAAAACCTCATGCAAATTCGCAAGTGACGGCGGTAAAGCGATACGATAGGCTACTTCCCCTATCCTCTCCAAAATCTGATAAGGACCAATAAATCGAGGTGTCAACTTCTTCGACTTCAAAGCTCGACCAACCCCAGTTATCGGAGTAACGCGAAGAAACACATGATCTCCCTCTTGGAACTCAAGTGACTTCCTCCTCTTGTCGTGATAACTCTTCTGACGACTCTGAGCAATTCTCATCTTCTCCTGAATCATCTTAATCTTTTCCGTAGTTTGTTGAACAATCTCCGGTCCAACCACAACACTCTCACCGGACTCATACCAACATAAAGGTGTCCGACATCTCCTACCATACAAAGCTTCAAACGGTGCCATACCAATGCTCGAATGAAAACTATTGTTGTAGGTAAACTCAATCAAAGGTAAATAACAATCCCAAGCACCTCCCTTTTCCAAAACACAAGCTCTCAAAAGATCCTCTAATGACTGAATCGTCCTCTCAGTCTGACCATCAGTCTGCGGATGATATGCAGAACTCAATCTCAGCTTAGTTCCCAAAGCCCTCTGCAAACCTTCCCAGAACTTCGATGTAAATCTCGGGTCTCTGTCCGAAACAATACTCGACGGAATACCATGCAAACTTACAACCTTCTCAATATACAACTCGGCTAATCTCTCTAACGGATAATCCATTCTGATCGGAATGAAATGAGCCGATTTCGTCAATCTGTCGACAATCACCCAAATGGCTTCAAAATTCTTAATTGTCCTCGGCAAACCAGACACAAAATCCATACTGATACTATCCCACTTCCACTCTGGAATAGTCAACGGTTGCATTAGCCCAGACGGCTTCTGATGCTCAATCTTTAACTTCTGACAAGTCAAACAGGAATAAACAAAACTCGCAATTTCTCTTTTCATTCCCGGCCACCAAAATAACTTTTTCAGATCATGATACATCTTCGTAGCTCCAGGATGAATACTCAGGCCACTACGATGTCCTTCCTCAAGAATACTCTTCTTAAGTTCGGTAACGTCCGGAATACACACCCGATTACCAAATTTCAAAACACCATTCTCATCAACTCGGAATTCACCACCTTGACCTTGATTCACTAAAGTCAACTTATCAACCAAAAGCATATCGGATTTCTGACCCTCTCTAATCTCATCCAAAATATTACTCGTTAACTTCAACATTCCCAATTTAACACTATTGTGAGTACTCTCACACACCAAACTCAAGTCTCTAAACTGCTCAATTAAATCCAATTCCCTAACCATTAACATAGACATATGCAATGATTTCCGACTCAATGCATCAGCCACTACATTTGCTTTACCCGGATGGTAATTCAAACCAAAGTCATAATCCTTCAGAAATTCTAACCATCTCCTCTGTCTCATATTCAGCTCTTTCTGATCAAACAAATACTTCAAACTTTTATGGTCACTGAAAACCTCAAATCTTGATCCATACAAGTAATGCCTCCATAACTTCAGAACAAATACCACAGCTGCCAACTCTAAATCGTGTGTCGGATAGTTCCTCTCATGAACCCTCAGTTGTCTCGAAGCATAAGCTATAACCTGCTTATTCTGCATCAACACACCACCCAAACCCAACAATGAAGCATCACAGTAAACCTCAAATGATTCCGACGAACTCGGTAATATCAGAATAGGAGCAGTAGTCAACCTTCTCTTTAACTCTTGGAAACCTTCTTCACGTTTTGAATCCCAAACAAACGCTTGCCCCTTTCTAGTCAACATCGTCAACGGTAACGCCAACTTAGAAAATCCCTCAATGAACTTCCTATAATAACCAGCCAAACCAAGAAAACTTCGAATCTCAGCAACAGACTTCGGAGCTTCCCACTTAGACACCGCTTCTATCTTAGAAGGATCAACAGCAACACCACCTCTTGAAATCACATGACCAAGAAAACTAACCTCCTCTAACCAAAATTCACACTTAGACAGTTTAGCAAATAACTTCTTTTCTCGGAGAACTTCTAAAACCACTCTCAAATGCTCAGCATGCTCTTCTTCCGATTTCGAATACACCAAAATGTCATCAATAAACACCACAACAAACTTATCTAGGTACGGATGGAAAATCCTATTCATATACTCCATAAATACTCCAGGCGCATTAGTCACACCAAAAGGCATTACAGAATACTCATAATGTCCATACCTTGTTCTGAAAGCAGTCTTCTGAATATCCTCAGTTTTCACACGTATCTGATGATACCCAGATCTCAAATCTATTTTGCTGAACACACTCGCACCAACCAATTGATCCATCAAATCATCAATCCTCGGCAAAGGATACCGATTCTTGATCGTCACTTTATTCAGTTGCCTGTAGTCCACACACAACCTCATAGTACCTTCTTTCTTCTTAACCAATAACACTGGTGCACCCCACGGTGACACACTCGGACGAATAAATTTCTTATCCAACAGATCTTCCAACTGACTCTTCAATTCAGTTAACTCAACAGCAGACATACGGTACGGAGCCATCGATATCGGTCTAGTACCAGGTACCAAATTAATCGAGAACTCAACTTCACGTTCTGGCGGCAATTCGTTCACTTCTTCTGGAAACACATCAGGAAAATCACACACCACAGCCAGATCACAAATCACCAGTTTATCTTTAGCCTCCAAAGTCGCTAACAGCATAAACAACTCTGCCCCATCTGCCACTGCCTCATTCACCTGCCTTGCTGATAGAAACAAACTCTTTCCTTCCTCAATCTCAGGAAAGATCACAGTCTTATCAAAACAGTTGATAGAAACTCGGTTAAACACCAACCAGTTCATACCCAGAATAACATCAATCTGCACTAGTGGAAGACACACAAGGTCCATCCCAAAGTCTCTACCAAAAATACTCAAAGGACAATTCAAACAAACTGAAGTAGTAGTCACTGAACCCTTTGCAGGAGTATCAATCACCATACTACCATGCATCTCAGATATTTCTAACTTAAGTTTCACAGCACAATCCAAAGATATAAAGGAATGAGTAGCACCGGTGTCAATAATAGCTACAAGAGGAAAGCCATTAATATAACACGTACCTCGGATCAAACGATCATCTGCAGAAGTCTCAGAACCCGATAAAGCAAAGACCTTGCCTCCCGACTGGTTCTCTCTCTTCGGCTTAGGACACTGTGGACTGATATGACCCACCTCTCCACAGTTGAAACAAGTCACAGTCTTCACCCGGCACTCTGCAGCCAAGTGACCACCTTTTCCATACTTAAAACACTTCTTCTCATTACTGATACACTCATGGATACGATGTCCAGCCTGACCACATCTGTAACACTTAGCAGGGGCACTGGAGTCTTCCACACTAGGCCTCTTCATCCCACTCTGCTTCTGAAAACCTTTGCCAGCTGCATACGGTTTCCCACGATCATTCTGATTCTTGCCTTTCCTATCAACCCTCTGCTGATAGCTCTCCGCTCTGGCCTTGGTATCCTGTTCAAAAATCCTGCAACAGTCAACCAAATCAGAAAACACTCTAATCCGTTGATACCCAATAGCCTGTTTGATCTCGGGACGCAACCCGTTCTCAAACTTCACACATTTCGAAAATTCTCCAGCAGCCTCATTATAGGGAGTGTAATACTTCGACAGCTCTGTGAACTTAGCAGCATACTCAGTAACCGACCGATTGCCCTGCTTCAATTCCAAGAACTCTATCTCTTTCTTTCCTCTAACATCCTCTGGAAAATACTTCCTCAGGAATCTCTCTCTGAACACAGCCCAAGTGATCTCAGCATTTCCAGCAGATTCCAACTCAGTGCGGGTAGCAACCCACCAATCATCTGCTTCCTCTGACAGCATATGCGTACCGAACCCGACCTTCTGGTTATCGGCACACTCAGTTACTCGGAAGATCCTCTCGATCTCCTTCAACCACTTCTGAGCACCATCTGGATCGTATGCTCTCTTGAACATTGGAGGATTGTTCTTCTGGAACTCACTCAGTTGACGAGCAGCTCCCATTCCCACAACATTCGGATTTCCTCCAAGTACTCCAGCTAGCATACCCAGAGCCTCAGCAATCGCAGCATCGTCTCTACCTCTTCCAGCCATCTCTATTCTGAAAACCCAACAAGCTAAATAATAAGTACTGATAGGGTTACACAACACCTATCCCGTACAGGGGAAACAGAATAATTACGACTCGACTCGACCGACTATGCTCTGATACCACTAATGTAACACCCTTCTAAAATACCCCAAAGATTTAATTAAAATAACAATATGTCAATCAGAGTAAATATGCAATTTAAGGGTGTCACACAATATTTCACACCATTCAACACAATACATGTCATGCTCTTTTATTAATCCAAACATAAACATTTTTGCATAAACCGCAGCGGATAGAAATCTCAGAAATCATGTAAAACATGTAACATATTACATGTAAAATTATTCAACAAAATAAAAACATCCCGTCCCGATGTTACATCTATCAGAGCACGACCCACTAAGGAGACTACACTAGACTCCAAGCATTAACTTCTATTCAACTCATTGCTCGTTACCTGAAAAATAGTTGTAAGGGTGAGTTCCTCAATCGATATAATAAGCATTATAAAATATCATGTAATGCTAAGTAAATAACACATTTCATCACCCAAATCAGATTACACATTCAGTAACAGCAATATCAACTCAATCATACTCAACATCAACACACACACAACACACGTATAATACTGGAATACATCCATTCATATTATACGCCATACATCAATTATGCAATGAGACTCCATGCATGCGGTACCGACTATTTGTGAACATATAGTTCACCTCACCGTCCAAATCCAGGCACGGCTACGAAGCCCACTAGTCCCACTCATTTGAGACCTAGTGACTCACTCACTAATTCCTCACCATGGGAATTAGCTACCACCCCAAATGGGCCATGCTATGCACGCTAATCACCTAGCATGCAAACATCAACAACAATCCAAAATGACTAACTCACTAATTCCTCACCATGGGAATTAGCTACCACCCTAAAGGCCACAATAGGCATGCTAATCATCTAGCAATGCAACATCAACAACAAAATCCACAATGGACATATGCTCACACTCTAAGCCATACAACAGTCCATTCACAATTGCATACATAACATGTACATTCACAACATTATGCATACCATCAAACATCATCAACACATGTATCAAAACATCATATCATGTCAAATAATCAACCACAGTATTAACACACTCTACTAATACCTATACTGCTCAAAATAGCGGGAATTAATCCCTATTACATCATACGCCACTATAGGCCAAACACCGATTATGTACACAATATTAAAATGTCAATTTTCTCACTTTTCAACAGTGTTAACCGGTTAACGCCCTGGGTTAACCGGTTAACGCAGCACAAACACACTTTCTGGCAAAACGCAACAGTGTTAACCGGTTAACGCCCTGGGTTAACCGGTTAACGCAGGCAAAACAGCACTAATTTCACAATTCGCAACAGTGTTAACCGGTTAACACCCTGGGTTAACCGGTTAACGCAGACAAAACAGCAGTTCCTGCGCTAACACAAAGCAGAATGCAGAATTCTCCGCATTTTCCGCCGTTGGAGGACTTCTGGACCTCCGATTCCAATTCCGTAAAAAGCTATACGTTAGGGAAATTACGACACACTCAATTACAGGTTCAATTTCAGTTTTTACACAACATATCCATCACAATTTTCAGCATTCGACAATCCCAATTAGGGTCAATTCAACGGTTTATCACTACCCATTACATGCTAACCCATAATACCCATTAAACGACGATAAACCCCCCTTACCTGAGTTAATCCGGCGAATCTTTGAGCTTCAAGCTTTTCCGTTCTCCAACCCTTGCTCTCTAGCTCTTCCTCTTGCCCTTTCTCCGCTTTCTCAATCGCTTCTCTGTTTCACGTGAAAACCTTTTCTTTACCAAATGGGCTCTTTTTCTTTATTTCACACTTATATATTTTCCACTTTATTTTATTATCCCAATAATAATAATAATAATTCAATAATTCCAAAATAATAATAATAATAATCCAATTATCTAATTAAATTAATAAATATATTATTAACTTAATTTAAATAATTACCATATTATTATCGGGGTGTTACAACTCTCCCCCACTAAAAGAGTTTTCGTCCTCGAAAACATACCTCAATCGAATAACTCCGGATAAGACTCCTTCATCTGACTCTCGAGTTCCCAAGTCACATTGCCACCTGCTGGTCCTCCCCAAGCTACCTTCACCAAGGCAATCTCTTTACCCCGCAACTGCTTCAACTCTCGATCCTCAATCCTCATAGGTGATGTTTCAACAGTCAGGTTATCCCTCACCTGTACATCATCTATTTGGACTACATGCGACGGATCATGAATGTACCTCCTCAGCTGAGACACATGAAAAACCTCATGCAAATTCGCAAGTGACGGCGGTAAAGCGATACGATAGGCTACTTCCCCTATCCTCTCCAAAATCTGATAAGGACCAATAAATCGAGGTGTCAACTTCTTCGACTTCAAAGCTCGACCAACCCAGTTATCGGAGTAACGCGAAGAAACACATGATCTCCCTCTTGGAACTCAAGTGACTTCCTCCTCTTGTCGTGATAACTCTTCTGACGACTCTGAGCAATTCTCATCTTCTCCTGAATCATCTTAATCTTTTCCGTAGTTTGTTGAACAATCTCCGGTCCAACCACAACACTCTCACCGGACTCATACCAACATAAAGGTGTCCGACATCTCCTACCATACAAAGCTTCAAACGGTGCCATACCAATGCTCGAATGAAAACTATTGTTGTAGGTAAACTCAATCAAAGGTAAATAACAATCCCAAGCACCTCCCTTTTCCAAAACACAAGCTCTCAAAAGATCCTCTAATGACTGAATCGTCCTCTCAGTCTGACCATCAGTCTGCGGATGATATGCAGAACTCAATCTCAGCTTAGTTCCCAAAGCCCTCTGCAAACCTTCCCAGAACTTCGATGTAAATCTCGGGTCTCTGTCCGAAACAATACTCGACGGAATACCATGCAAACTTACAACCTTCTCAATATACAACTCGGCTAATCTCTCTAACGGATAATCCATTCTGATCGGAATGAAATGAGCCGATTTCGTCAATCTGTCGACAATCACCCAAATGGCTTCAAAATTCTTAATTGTCCTCGGCAAACCAGACACAAAATCCATACTGATACTATCCCACTTCCACTCTGGAATAGTCAACGGTTGCATTAGCCCAGACGGCTTCTGATGCTCAATCTTTAACTTCTGACAAGTCAAACAGGAATAAACAAAACTCGCAATTTCTCTTTTCATTCCCGGCCACCAAAATAACTTTTTCAAATCATGATACATCTTCGTAGCTCCAGGATGAATACTCAGGCCACTACGATGTCCTTCCTCAAGAATACTCTTCTTAAGTTCGGTAACGTCCGGAATACACACCCGATTACCAAATTTCAAAACACCATTCTCATCAACTCGGAATTCACCACCTTGACCTTGATTCACTAAAGTCAACTTATCAACCAAAAGCATATCGGATTTCTGACCCTCTCTAATCTCATCCAAAATATTACTCGTTAACTTCAACATTCCCAATTTAACACTATTGTGAGTACTCTCACACACCAAACTCAAGTCTCTAAACTGCTCAATTAAATCCAATTCCCTAACCATTAACATAGACATATGCAATGATTTCCGACTCAATGCATCAGCCACTACATTTGCTTTACCCGGATGGTAATTCAAACCAAAGTCATAATCCTTCAGAAATTCTAACCATCTCCTCTGTCTCATATTCAGCTCTTTCTGATCAAACAAATACTTCAAACTTTTATGGTCACTGAAAACCTCAAATCTTGATCCATACAAGTAATGCCTCCATAACTTCAGAACAAATACCACAGCTGCCAACTCTAAATCGTGTGTCGGATAGTTCCTCTCATGAACCCTCAGTTGTCTCGAAGCATAAGCTATAACCTGCTTATTCTGCATCAACACACCACCCAAACCCAACAATGAAGCATCACAGTAAACCTCAAATGATTCCGACGAACTCGGTAATATCAGAATAGGAGCAGTAGTCAACCTTCTCTTTAACTCTTGGAAACCTTCTTCACGTTTTGAATCCCAAACAAACGCTTGCCCCTTTCTAGTCAACATCGTCAACGGTAACGCCAACTTAGAAAATCCCTCAATGAACTTCCTATAATAACCAGCCAAACCAAGAAAACTTCGAATCTCAGCAACAGACTTCGGAGCTTCCCACTTAGACACCGCTTCTATCTTAGAAGGATCAACAGCAACACCACCTCTTGAAATCACATGACCAAGAAAACTAACCTCCTCTAACCAAAATTCACACTTAGACAGTTTAGCAAATAACTTCTTTTCTCGGAGAACTTCTAAAACCACTCTCAAATGCTCAGCATGCTCTTCTTCCAATTTCGAATACACCAAAATGTCATCAATAAACACCACAACAAACTTATCTAGGTACGGATGGAAAATCCTATTCATATACTCCATAAATACTCCAGGCGCATTAGTCACACCAAAAGGCATTACAGAATACTCATAATGTCCATACCTTGTTCTGAAAGCAGTCTTCTGAATATCCTCAGTTTTCACACGTATCTGATGATACCCAGATCTCAAATCTATTTTGCTGAACACACTCGCACCAACCAATTGATCCATCAAATCATCAATCCTCGGCAAAGGATACCGATTCTTGATCGTCACTTTATTCAGTTGCCTGTAGTCCACACACAACCTCATAGTACCTTCTTTCTTCTTAACCAATAACACTGGTGCACCCCACGGTGACACACTCGGACGAATAAATTTCTTATCCAACAGATCTTCCAACTGACTCTTCAATTCAGTTAACTCAACAGCAGACATACGGTACGGAGCCATCGATATCGGTCTAGTACCAGGTACCAAATCAATCGAGAACTCAACTTCACGTTCTGGCGGCAATTCGTTCACTTCTTCTGGAAACACATCAGGAAAATCACACACCACAGCCAGATCACAAATCACCAGTTTATCTTTAGCCTCCAAAGTCGCTAACAGCATAAACAACTCTGCCCCATCTGCCACTGCCTCATTCACCTGCCTTGCTGATAGAAACAAACTCTTTCCTTCCTCAATCTCAGGAAAGATCACAGTCTTATCAAAACAGTTGATAGAAACTCGGTTAAACACCAACCAGTTCATACCCAGAATAACATCAATCTGCACTAGTGGAAGACACACAAGGTCCATCCCAAAGTCTCTACCAAAAATACTCAAAGGACAATTCAAACAAACTGAAGTAGTAGTCACTGAACCCTTTGCAGGAGTATCAATCACCATACTACCATGCATCTCAGATATTTCTAACTTAAGTTTCACAGCACAATCCAAAGATATAAAGGAATGAGTAGCACCGGTGTCAATAATAGCTACAAGAGGAAAGCCATTAATATAACACGTACCTCGGATCAAACGATCATCTGCAGAAGTCTCAGAACCCGATAAAGCAAAGACCTTGCCTCCCGACTGGTTCTCTCTCTTCGGCTTAGGACACTGTGGACTGATATGACCCACCTCTCCACAGTTGAAACAAGTCACAGTCTTCACCCGGCACTCTGCAGCCAAGTGACCACCTTTTCCACACTTAAAACACTTCTTCTCATTACTGATACACTCATGGATACGATGTCCAGCCTGACCACATCTGTAACACTTAGCAGGGGCACTGGAGTCTCCCCCACTAGGCCTCTTCATCCCACTCTGCTTCTGAAACCTTTGCCAGCTGCATACGGTTTCCCACGATCATTCTGATTCTTGCCTTTCCTATCAACCCTCTGCTGATAGCTCTCCGCTCTGGCCTTGGTATCCTGTTCAAAAATCCTGCAACAGTCAACCAAATCAGAAAAAACTCTAATCCGTTGATACCCAATAGCCTGTTTGATCTCGGGACGCAACCCGTTCTCAAACTTCACACATTTCGAAAATTCTCCAGCAGCCTCATTATAGGGAGTGTAATACTTCGACAGCTCTGTGAACTTAGCAGCATACTCAGTAACCGACCGATTGCCCTGCTTCAATTCCAAGAACTCTATCTCTTTCTTTCCTCTAACATCCTCTGGAAAATACTTCCTCAGGAATCTCTCTCTGAACACAGCCCAAGTGATCTCAGCATTTCCAGCAGATTCCAACTCAGTGCGGGTAGCAACCCACCAATCATCTGCTTCCTCTGACAGCATATGCGTACCGAACCTGACCTTCTGGTTATCGGCACACTCAGTTACTCGGAAGATCCTCTCGATCTCCTTCAACCACTTCTGAGCACCATCTGGATCGTATGCTCCCTTGAACATTGGAGGATTGTTCTTCTGGAACTCACTCAGTTGACGAGCAGCTCCCATTCCCACAACATTCGGATTTCCTCCAAGTACTCCAGCTAGCATACCCAGAGCCTCAGCAATCGCAGCATCGTCTCTACCTCTTCCAGCCATCTCTATTCTGAAAACCCAACAAGCTAAACAATAAGTACTGATAGGGTTACACAACACCTATCCCGTACAGGGGAAACAGAATAATTACGACTCGACTCGACCGACCAGGCTCTGATACCACTAATGTAACACCCTTCTAAAATACCCCAAAGATTTAATTAAAATAACAATATGTCAATCAGAGTAAATATGCAATTTAAGGGTGTCACACAATATTTCACACCATTCAACACAATAACTGTCATGCTCTTTTATTAATCCAAACATAAACATTTTTGCATAAACCGCAGCGGATAGAAATCTCAGAAATCATGTAAAACATGTAACATATTACATGTAAAATTATTCAACAAAATAAAAACATCCCGTCCCGATGTTACATCTATCAGAGCACGACCCACTAAGGAGACTACACTAGACTCCAAGCATTAACTTCTATTCAACTCATTGCTCGTTACCTGAAAAATAGTTGTAAGGGTGAGTTCCTCAATCGATATAATAAGCATTATAAAATATCATGTAATGCTAAGTAAATAACACATTTCATCACCCAAATCAGATTACACATTCAGTAACAGCAATATCAACTCAATCATACTCAACATCAACACAACACACAACACACGTATAATACTGGAATACATCCATTCATATTATACGCCATACATCAATTATGCAATGAGACTCCATGCATGCGGTACCGACTATTTGTGAACATATAGTTCACCTCACCGTCCAAATCCAGGCACGGCTACGAAGCCCACTAGTCCCACTCATTTGAGACCTAGTGACTCACTCACTAATTCCTCACCATGGGAATTAGCTACCACCCCAAATGGGCCATGCTATGCACGCTAATCACCTAGCATGCAAACATCAACAACAATCCAAAATGACTAACTCACTAATTCCTCACCATGGGAATTAGCTACCACCCTAAAGGCCACAATAGGCATGCTAATCATCTAGCAATGCAACATCAACAACAAAATCCACAATGGACATATGCTCACACTCTAAGCCATACAACAGTCCATTCACAATTGCATACATAACATGTACATTCACAACATTATGCATACCATCAAACATCATCAACACATGTATCAAAACATCATATCATGTCAAATAATCAACCACAGTATTAGCACACTCTACTAATACCTATACTGCTCAAAATAGCGGGAATTAATCCCTATTACATCATACGCCACTATAGGCCAAACACCGATTATGTACACAATATTAAAATATCAATTTTCTCACTTTTCAACAGTGTTAACCGGTTAACGCCCTGGGTTAACCGGTTAACGCAGCACAAACACACTTTCTGGCAAAACGCAACAGTGTTAACCGGTTAACGCCCTGGGTTAACCGGTTAACGCAGGCAAAACAGCACTAATTTCACAATTCGCAACAGTGTTAACCGGTTAACACCCTGGGTTAACCGGTTAACGCAGACAAAACAGCAGTTCCTGCGCTAACACAAAGCAGAATGCAGAATTCTCCGCATTTTCCGCCGTTGGAGGACTTCCGGACCTCCGATTCCAATTCCGTAAAAAGCTATACGTTAGGGAAATTACGACACACTCAATTACAGGTTCAATTTCAGTTTTTACACAACATATCCATCACAATTTTCAGCATTCGACAATCCCAATTAGGGTCAATTCAACGGTTTATCACTACCCATTACATGCTAACCCATAATACCCATTAAACGACGATAAACCCCCCTTACCTGAGTTAATCCGGCGAATCTTTGAGCTTCAAGCTTTTCCGTTCTCCAACCCTTGCTCTCTAGCTCTTCCTCTTGCCCTTTCTCCGCTTTCTCAATCGCTTCTCTGTTTCACGTGAAAACCTTTTCTTTACCAAATGGGCTCTTTTTCTTTATTTCACACTTATATATTTTCCACTTTATTTTATTATCCCAATAATAATAATAATAATTCAATAATTCCAAAATAATAATAATAATAATCCAATTATCTAATTAAATTAATAAATATATTATTAACTTAATTTAAATAATTACCATATTATTATCGGGGTGTTACACCAACGACCTCAAGATCTTTCCAACAACAGATCTTGATGTCAACACTTCTCCATATACCTTGATTTGATTCACCAGTTTTGTAATTTTGGTGAAGAAATCAGTTATGCTTTCATTGTCTTCCATCTGAAGCAATTCATACGTCCTTTTATGAGTTTGTAACCTCACCTCTTTCACATTCTTTGCGCCTCCAAACAATTTTTCCAGAATTTCCCATGCTTCTTTCATTGACTTTGTATCACTAACCTTTTCAAAGTTATCTGCATCAACATATTGATGGATTATAAAGAGAGATTTATAATCTTTTTTCTTCAAATTTTTATGTGCAGTCTTTTCTTGATCCGTCACGGCTTCTGCAAGCATTGTTACTCCTTCCTTCACAAGATCCTAAAGATCTTGATAACAGAATACAACTTTTATCTGCTTGCACCAATTCTCATAATTGTTGTTCTTGAGAATCAGAAGATTTGCTGGAAAATGCCCGTTTGGATGATTCATTGCCATGGTGATTTTCTTCCCACGAGTTGATTAACCAGAGCTCTTGATGCCAGATGTTGGAAATCCCCCAAAACCTATGGAGAATTTCAATCAATCTTAATGTACAAGATTGTTATTACCCACATAATAGCAATGAAAAAATAAGAAAAATGGAGAAAGAAAGAGTGTAAAGAACGATGAAGGAGAAGAGAAATTAAATTCTTCAGAGTTTCTCTCTGCCCACAAACTGTGGAAAACTTCTTATTCA
Organism: Lathyrus oleraceus; assembly: GCF_024323335.1. NCBI lineage: Eukaryota > Viridiplantae > Streptophyta > Magnoliopsida > Fabales > Fabaceae > Lathyrus > Lathyrus oleraceus. The sequence continues at coordinate 488,555,397 of NC_066583.1, forward strand.
CTTTGCAACTGTAAAATACTATGAATACAATATTATGAATACTTTATTCACCTCATTACAAGAATAAGGGTTACTCCCTCTATTTATAGATTTAGGTTAACTTGGACCTCAAGTCAAAGCCCAAAACTATAAAAGTCCAAAATAGCTAACACTACTAAAATAGGTCTAAGTTGAAATTCTGTGTGAAGTAACATGCTTCGACACTTCGACACACTAACACAACTCAACACACTAGGTGGTTCGACACTTCCTTGCTCTGTCGAGCAAAATGCTTCGACACAAGGAATTATAATTTAACAATGTTCTTAGATTTGGAAATTTGGGGATTTCACTTTAATTTTACAGTAAGGATAATAATAATATGTATATTTAGGTTCTTTTTTATAATGATAATAACTAGCTAATTTAATAATAGTAAAAAATAATATTTTTTATTATAATGGAAAAGTTTTAATAATTATATTATTTTTATTTTTATTGAAAATAATATTAATTTTAACTTATTGATTAGTATCAAACATATATCTGTCTTTGTCTCGTATATGAATCGTGCATGCCAACAAAATCTATAAAAACTATTTTTTTAGTAACATTTAAAACTTAGAGTTAATGTTTATTATAAATGTTCTTATTATTATATGAATTTTATTAAAAAATTTAAATTTATTTACATCTTAATTATCATACATTTTTTAGATATACAATGATCATTAATTAAATAATTTGTACACGATATTATAAATTGATTTAATACAATAAAAGTATAATATTATTAATTTATTATTATGGAAAATAAAATGTAAAACACCATCTATAAAAAATCATTTTACAACTTCAAATTCAATTTTAAATATCATGTAAATCTATTCTATTTGATGATAATGCTTTTTGTTTTTGGAAGTATTGATATCTTGGAATATTGAGACCTCTAATAATAATAATAATAACATAAGAAAGAATTCTATAATAATTGATAATGATTCATAATTATTTTTTTATTTTTATAAACTAATGACTAATTAATTAATAATAAAGATAGTGATAACCAAGATTAAAAATAACAAAATTCATTTTATTAAATTATTTATATTATCAGGATGAGAAATTTAAGGTATAATTTTTTTTTTGGATACTAGGAAGGTTTCATGATTACTATTCACATTAATAATAATACTACTATAATGATAATAATAAACTAATGAAAATCTACATGTTATTACTAATAAGCCATTAACTAATACTAAAAATAATAAATAATAAATATATTAATTTCAATTAATAATAACAACAATAACTTTTTTTTATTACTATTTTATTTTCGGAATCATTTCTTACTATTTTGAATAAAAATAAAATAAAAATTAATTATTACTTAAAATATATTTTAATAAAAATGAAAATAAATTAAAAAAACATTTTTTTTGTGATTTTTTATGCCAGAGATAAAGTTAAGAATAAAAAAAAGGGAAAAATGAAAGAAGATGGAAAATATTGGATTCAAACTCATGACCCCTCACACTCATAACACCCTACCCATGCTCTACCATCCATTAGGTCATTGCACTCATTCGAAATGAAATGACACTTCTAAATACTTAAATAAAAATAAATAGTTTTATAATAATTTAAATACTTAGATAGCTAAAATATTTTCATAGCAAATAATAACTAAACTTTTAGCCTAATTTTTAATAATATAAAATACCTCCTAAACTATTAATCAATAATTTCATTAAATAAGTAACACCCTAATATAATATTTACATTTAATAACTTTCTAAATAATATAAGATAATGAGATATAATATTGAAATTACTAATCATATTTATTTTTCCTAAAAATTAATTTTAATAGTAATAAACTCCTTTTTAGCATAATCCTACAAAATGTCTTATTTTGAAAAGTCTAAATAATACCTCTAAACTAAAATCAACTCTAAGAGGGACTAAAAAGTCAAAACGGCCCCTTTGACTTTTTAGGTCCTGAGGTTGACTAGATGATTGATATGCTCTGGACATGTTAGCGTTAACTGAAAAACAGAAAGAAGAGGTGGTCAAAATTTAGGGTACGATAAGGTATAAGTGGATAGTCATAGTATGACACCTGGACAGTTTGCTCAGATACATGGCGTCGGAGGTAGACCCTATGATAGTGGTACATAATGGATACAATACTACCACACCTTATCGACATGATTCATGAGTTACTCTTCTAGGCGGTAGTGGGAATGAAATATTCCTAAAGTTAAGCATGTAACTCATATAGTATATTTGTAAGAGAATGAGCTAGAGTTTCCATGATAGGGAACAAAATGATCGAAGTGAATAATTATGATCACGAAGTGATATGTCATCTCAAGATATGTAACCAAGTTGTGTGACTCTGTGAGTAGTGTTAGAAACTCACATTTGTATCCTTGATGGGTTAAGGTACCAGGGAAGTGTTGTCTCATTGATGACTCAAACTTATTTAATGGTATTAATTCATTAGATGGTTAAAACATTGTGTCAGCTGAGTCCAACGAGTGGGTCAGGACCTTATAGAGGACTTGAAATGCAATATAGCAATAACAATCAGGTATTGTTAGACCAATATGGATTAATTGCAACTAGCACATGATAATCTTTAAGGATTTACACTTTTATGGTTGTAGTCGTGTGACTCCTACATATCTATCTTTTGGTAGGTGTTTGTCCTTTTCTCAACCTTTGTGCATCTGCAAGAAAGTTATTCTATCGATGGATCTTAATAAGGTGTTAGTGTTATTTTAGGTAGTAGGCGCTCTGGAGGGAAGTGTGGGTTTTTTATAGAGGTCCACGAGCTAACCTGTTGTCATACCCCAATTTTTTCCAGGAATTTTAAAACTTTCATGCATCTGACTTTACATTATATTGCATCACCTGCATAGCATAAATTGCCTTCGTCCCGCATAATGCCTAAAATGTCAACCATAATAAATTTTCATATCTACAGACACACCGGTTGAATCGTTTCTCAAATGTATGTAAACTTAGTGGGCGAAAAGTTTCAAAATCGAGCTTGCAGACGTCAGTATTTTTAATCTATGGTTCGCGTAGTTTAACTTGGCAAGCTCGTTTTATTTTTTTTACTCCTTTTTTTTGGTCATATTTTGACCACCTTGAGCCTTTTCAACCGGGTATTGTTACTTAGGAATTTGTTCAAAACCTTTCTGTTTTTCAGAAGTTTATTTCGCGCTGATCATTTTAGTGCAACCATTTATTTTTCCGGGCACTTTGGCGCCTGATTTTTATTCATTTTAATCCCTTTTATATTTTTTTTTATCAAATTGTTCGGAGTAATTAAATAGAATTTTCTATGTCTTCATTTTATTTTTATTGTATTTATTTAAGAATGTGTGAATTTTAGTGGTTTTAATTGATTTAATTAACTTTTTTATCTTTTAAAACATCTAAAAGGGACAACTTTGGTATTTTAAATTAGTTAACAATTTACGTTTCTTTGCTTTCTTTTTGGCCATCAAATTTAAAACGATCAAAGGCTCATAATGGCTATCATTGTCCATCTCTATCCACCAATCAAATAAAAGCAAATAAAATTGAGAAGAAAAGAAATTAAATATGGAGGAGCTACACGTATAGCTAGCACACTTTGGATTTCTTTCTCAACTCTCCAACAAACTCATGCATGCGTGGCGCATTGGTATTGGTCTCATACCTCTCAAATTAAAAAAAACACATAAATTAATGGAAGAGGTTACCATTTACCCAAGTCCATGCGACGCCCTTCTTAATTAGCTATAGTTTTCATCACCATCTCACACTCTTGATTGCATAGAAACTCAGAAAATTCTATTCTTCTTTTTCTACAAAGCCAACATAAACCTTTTAACAATAATAACCCATCACATTCTAATAAATTAAATGGTGACTCTGTTGGGGAGTAGTCCTCAATGGGTTTAGCCTACTTTTTGTGTGTATATATTTATATTAGATGTTTGTTTGTATATATTGTTGTGTGATACTTTGTCTATTACGCTTGGTGATATCTGTGTGGTGAGATAAGCTCTAACCCGAACTTAAGTGCAATTTAAGATAGGAGGGTGGTATAGTCATATTGGCTTTGAAGGAATAGTCCTAAAAGAGTTGACATGAGATCCCCTGCTCAGTGGAGACCTCTTTGGAGTTACTGATGTCACACGAGTAAGTCGTAGACATGCATTACTTTCTCGGATTTGGGGGTCCGAGAAGCTGAGGACCGTAGAGAATTTAATCTAACTTGGCCTCTTTTAAGATGTAGTGCAGAGAATGTTCAAGTGTAGACTTGATAACAGTTATTACGCGATACTACACTTAGACGAGTTTCTCTTGAGAATATTATGGGTTGATGAGTCAGTCATCCTAACCTATAGTATCCGATAGATGGGATTACGACTCTGGGAACTTTTTAGAATAATGTAGTGGTAAATTCATGACCATTAAGCTATGGATAAACTTAACGTCAATAAAACCAGAGTGGCCACCGCGCTTTTAATGTTTCCAAAGGAAAAGGGAAAAGTACGAACAAAACCCAAAATAAGAAGTTTTCAAATCAAAACTAATAAAATGCCAGAGATTACAGGTAAGGGGGTTGGTTACACAGAGGGAAGGTGTTATCATCCAAAGTGTCCTAGGTACTCCTAGGGTGCCCTTTTTTTATGTGTGTATGTGTTTTGGCATAAAATATGTTTGCAATAAAATAGAGTGTGGGGATGAGAAAAGAATTTATTAATTATATTTTTGTGTTTGACAAGACCTTAGGACTTGTGCCTACGTACCAACACAAAATGAGGGATCAAAACCTCGTAGTTCGTGGTATCAATTTCAAAGTTAGTGAATTGCTTTTAACAAAAAAAATAAGTTTAAAAGAGGCACAAAAGGCCTAAAAGAGTTTGAATGAGTGTTAGTTATTTTTTGTCCTTTGAAATTTTAAGTCAAGTATGGTTGTAATATCCTATATTCCCTTAAATGCTCAATTAGTTGTCAGTTGAGACCAATTGAATTCCTATGTACTATATCTTTTGTTAGTTGTAACAATTGGAGCTCCTATGTGCTCTAAATGTTGTCAATTGGGACCAATAGAGTAACTGGTGAACTCTAAAGGGATTAATTATTAATAAAGAGACAGACCAATATTAATAAGTACAAGAGAGGGCATTTTTTATAGCATTAATAATTGGTCAATTGGTACTGGAAGACAAAATATAAATTGAGATATTTTGTTACCAACTCTGTATACTAACCACACATTATATATTATACTATATATATGTAAGTGGTAGATAAGAAAAGAAGAAAGGATAAGAATAGAAGAAGAGAGTTATCAGAAAAGGGAAAAGAAGAGAAAGAAAGAGGAAAAGAGAAAGAGGAAGAAGAGGAGAAGAAGAAAACTCATGGGAGAAGAAGAGGAAGGAAGCCATGGAAGCACCATCATCTCATCTTCATCATCACCAACTTCATCTTCTACTAGGTGAGTTCTTAGATAGTTTTAGCATTTGGGGGAAAATAACCTATATTTGTGGGGTTAGGATTTGTGTGAATTTGTGATGAACTTGTGATTGATATGATAATATGATTTGCTATGGTTATGTTATGATGTTGAATTCCTTGTTGTTATGAACTTGGGATTCTTGTTGTACAAGTGTATATGAACATGTAGTGAGGTGGAAGTGTTGGAAGAAGGAGTGTGGGTTTGATTGGAAATGGAGTTACAGATTAATTTTCTTTCTGTACAGAATTTGTCACCAAGGGGGTTCGAACCCAGGACCTCCTTGAAACTGTGCAAACCTTACCACTAGGCTAGAGAGGTTGTTGTTGAATACTTATGCAATGAATAAATATTAATCTAAATCTTGATTAAGATAGATTAATGAATTAATTGAGTATTATACCTCCGTTTTGGACACGGACGGATGCGTTAGAAAGATAACGTAAAGGGCTATTATTATTGTTCCATGTTATAAAATATTATGTGATTTATAAATGCCATGAATTTTATCATGATGAAAATTAAATATTGTTGTTATGTGGAAAGTGAAGTAATATGATTAAAAACTTTACAAAGATGAGTGAGGAAACCTAGGAGAATAATGTGATTAATAACTTAGAAATATGATCTAGGTTATGGAACATATGTGATATATGTATGAGAATACAGTATTCATTCGTACGACGCTTATGTGAGGTCGTGGACAAATTGTTGCCATGATTGAGAATGAGACGCATTGTATGGAACATGCCATGTTATTATTTGTGTATCTGGTGAATGAAGTCACCTATGATTATGGAACATGCCATTTTATTATTTGTGTATTATGGTGAATGAAGTCACCTGTGATTTATGAATTTGTTATGGTTCGTGGAACCAATGATTTGCGAAACCGATCATGTATTCAGAATATGTGTTTTCTGTGATGGTACACATCTCTATTGGTATGCTTAGACGTGTAAGCATTGGGATGTGGGACCAATGATTCGAGCCTCAATTGGGTTTGAGCCCCAACCATGGCGGACATGGGGGAAAGGTGGACACCTATGTGGGTTAGAGTCCCATACGGTGAAAGATACCCTAGGTGGGTTAGAGTCCCATACGGTGAAAGATACCCTAGGTGGGTTAGAGTCCCATACGGGTGACGGTCGCTTGAACTGGGGATTAAGCCTCATAGAGGACCCGATATCCACCGTGAAAGTCGAATCATACGAGCATGCATGAACCGGGCCTGGCTTAGACGTAAGTCCGTTCGGGAATTGATGCATCGTGATCTGAATAATGACCGTGGTTGAGTTATGAGAACTCAGATGCATGTTGCCATACAATTGCGAGATAGTTTCCCCATCTCTCAAGTCTTCGTTCCCTTGTTGACTTGAGTTGGTTATGAGCTGAATATTGATTAGAAACCCTGTAGAGCCGAGTGGACCCATAGGATAGGAGAACTCACTGAGATTATTATCTCATCCCATTATTGTTGTTATTTTTCAGGTAATTCTTTACAGGTTGGATCTATGAGAAGCTGTTTATGGATGTTTCAAGGGTTGCAGTTCATTATGATCTTCCGCTGTGGAGTTGTGTGCAATGAAGATATTGCACATAGTTCTTAGATTTTATTGTTTAGGCATTATTGTATAACATGTTCCATTGATGTTTTTAGTTTGGACATGTATATATATTGATGCCATTAGGCACTTATGTTGTGACAGTACCAAAATTTAACACTTGTATGATATTATTCTAGATATATATTATACGGGTCGTTACAATGGTTAAGTTCATTTATAAGTTTGATTAAGAAAAAGAAGTTAAATAAATGCAATGGCATAAGAACAAAGTTTTTAAATTTGCAATGAAGTCTAAATTTAAAAATCACAATCAAAGTTAAGAAGTGGGAGGAGATGAAAAGACTAATCCTAAGCAAAAATTTAAAAGTTAAGAGTTGAAAAGATCTGACCAATGGGATGCAATCCAATAGACAAGAATGTCATATAGAAACCCATTTTTCCTTTGAACTTTGAAATCAAGCAATATCAATACACAAGTAGCAAGATTAAGAGCAAGGAATCACATAAAGATAGCTACATCCAAGTTAGCAACTCCATAGTCTTCTTCATAATCTCCCATGCATCAGATGACATACTCCTTGAATGGCTCAGAAATAGGAATTAGACACAGGTTCAAAGTAACATTTGTATCAAGATCATGTAGCAGATGAACTCAAAAGGGATCTCAATACTTGCATCAGATGAAAGTTCAATTCACAGTGACTTGGCTTCAGAAAAGTTGGCATTGGCCAAGTCCTTTTGCATAGGGAGTGTTGCCTAATTCTAAGTCCAAGTCTCAGATCAGATCCAACAGTCCACACAAACATTTTTTAAGAGTTTTTGTTGTTATTATGTACATTAAGGTCCTAAGACCACAAACACAAACAAAATACACAAACAAGTATATACAATCATAATATTTTCACAATACATGGCTCAAGTGAGCAAAGTAAAAATGACATTAAAATAAACAAGTTAAATGATATGAATAATGGCAAATGATAAAAGGGCTTGAATTTAAACTGAATAAGGTAAATGACTTGAAATTAAAATTTAGTCAAATGTTAGTTGATTAGATGTTAGTATTGTTTTTTTTTTGCTTTTCAATTGTTTAAGTCATTCTTTGGAGAACACTCAACCCTCTATTCACAAGCATGGATCCTTGAACCAAGACATCTTCCAAAGGAAGGAAAAAAGACCAAGTTTCCACACAGTACCATGAAAAGGGGGAGACTTACAATCTCACTTACTAGAATGCTATGTTTTTGGATCAAAATTTAGCGCTATGTTAAGCAATCGTAATTGGACTTATGTAGAAGTCACAACTATTTGAGGTCGGGCAATAGAAATTTTAATGAACCACACTCCTAAAACGTACTCCTAAAACATACCACACTTAAAAAGAAAATGGCAGAATGATGGACCTAATCTCATCCATACTTGTGTTGGTTTATGAACCAACTAGCCTTAGGATATAGAGATATCATTGGTCAATGGAATAGATGGGATAGAATGGAATTGAAGATGAAGAGGGAGGGGAAATGAGACAAACACAAATTCGTCATGGGAGGAATTTTATCAAATTAAAATCATTCATTCATTTTGGGAGATGAAATGTATATTTCATCAATCCCCTAAATCCAATGATTTTAATCCAATAAAGTCAAATCAACCTTGACCAAGGTCCAAACACAATGGTCAAACTTCACAAGTCAATAAAAATAGCTCAACATAATTTATTCACAATTAAACAATTAAAAATCAATTAAAAATGCATTAAATTAAATTATGTTTGACCAAAAACCTAAAACCTCTTCAAAACACCAAATAAATGGCCAAGAGATTTATCATAGGTCAAACAAGGTCAAAGGACCTTGGAGAAAAAATTTCATTATTTTTGGAAAGTCAAAAGTATTTTTAAACAATTAAAAATATGCACAAAAACAACTAAATCATGAAAAATATTAATGTTGATCCAAAAAATAATTTTAATTCAGAAAATGAAAGAGAAAAACATTTGAAAACTTTGGGTGAAAGTCCCATATTTTTTGGATCAATATTAAAATTAATATGAATCAATGAAAATAAAGCAATTAAAATGAAAATTCAGAAAGTCAAAAATACGTGGATCGTCTGATCTCCCTCATTAATTGAGGTGGAAGATCAAATGGTCTAAAGCGCGCACTCCATGTGATCTTTAGTCAACTGCGTAGCACACGTGGTAATCACAACCAACGCTCAAGATTAAAACATTTTGAGTGGATCATGTGGTTCAGAGACTTGCCAACACATCGCCGGAGTCAGAGCTCCAGTCTTCTTCTCCGGTGGATCTCACCGGACTGGTCCACCTTCAACCATCACCAAAATGAAAAGGCAAGACATGGATTTAAAGAAAAAATGCCCAGGAGCTCGAATCTGGCATCAATTTTGTCTAACTCCAAGTATATAGGAGGATACAGGGAGTTGAATTTTGAGGATCATGATCTGAGTTGCTTCGATTTGACCTTTAAGCAACTCAATCTTGTTGCATTCATTGGTAGGACTTCAGACAACCAAAAATCAACAAGAATAGTGGAGAAATAAGAAAGAATCAAAGAGTGGAAAAATATGGAAAATCACCTTCAATGGAGCTTCAGATTGGCACGATCTTGCTCTCAATTATGCTTGGCCTTGCTTCAGAAGCTTGATGGAATAGAAATGGATCAAGGAAAGGGATGGACTCTTGTAGTTTCAATCTCAAAACAATTGGAGATTTGAAACTCGATTTTCAAAGAAAATCTTCAAGCTTATCCTTTAATGGTGAGGGTTTAGGGTTGTTGAATCAAAGCTTGCGCATGAGGTCCCTCTTTCTGAGCAAGAGAGCTTCTATTTAGGCCAATGGGACTGATATTTGCACACTTCCATTTTTGGAAAAACTTGAAAATCTCTCTTGCATGCTTGCATGGGCGTGTGATAGGCCCATCAAGTGATGCACTTAGGTCCAAAATTGAGTGTAAGCCATGCTGAAATCATGTTGTCAAGCCATGCATTCGTGTATGAAAAGTGGAACTTGATATTATCCAAATGGTCCTTCAACTTTAACCCATGCACAAGTCATTCATCCTTTGTCCAAATGAGATGATTTTGGACTTTTTGGAAAGGTTAGATCAAGAGGAAAAACGTTCATGTTAAACATGTGTTTATTTGAAGCTTGGATCATGATGAATTTTGAGGTGGAAGTTTGGAAAATCAAACATATCAAAACAATTTCTAAGTACCAAGCCATATGTTCACTTCTTCCACCTTGAATAACTTTTTCTATGGGCTTCAAATGAGAAACGTTCCTTCATAAAAGTTGTAGCTATTACAAATAACTTCAAATTGGACACAAATTTGACCTCATTTGGATTTGGGATGAAGGAGTTATGCATTTTAGAAGTTGAGGAAAATCACTTGTTCAATGGTATTGGCCCAAAATGACCTATAATGTTTCCTCTTTGCACATGAATTTGCAATGAGTTTGCACTTCCTCCAAACATCAAAGTTAAATTAGACATCTTGAATTTGATCATGCAATTTGAATGGCTTTCATATCATACAAAATGAGCAAGTTATGATCTTGGGAAGTTGACCTCCAAATTAGGGTTTAGACAAAATGACCTATAATCTTTCACCATAAAAAATGACTTTCCAAGCAAAACTAGCTCTTGACCTCAACATGAAAGTTGTTTGGAATGTCATTTAGAGTAACGTTTCTCTTGGAATCATTTTCATATGATAAAAATTGTAGGAGATAGGCTATAGGGAACTCCAGTTTTGACTAGTTGAATTCCTCTGGTCAAACACCATGAACCAACTTGCTAGCTTGATATTCTCTTGACTTTTGGGACTCATGGAGGATCATATATGCATAAGATGATGAAATGTGAAGTATTCCTTGAAATATTTGACCAATTGGTGAAGAAACTTGTTGAAGAAGTCACACAAGATACCCAGATGAATTAGGGCTTCAAAGGCAAACAAGCTTCACACTCTTGATGATTTCTTGATCAAAATAATATGTTAAGATCATGGGGATCCATATATGATACTTAGAGCCATAGTAAACCATTTCTTGATTGAGCTTCTTGCATTGAGGGTCTTGAATCCTAGATATGAGCTTGATAGATCAAAGGTGAGCATACATACTACCTACAAAAGCAGTTAAACTATACAATGACATATTTTTGGTATTTTGGTTAGTAAATAAATAAAAATGAAGTATGATACAATCAAATGTGCTTGGTGATCTCTCCCAATGCAAACCCAATGAATGAGGGGTAAGGAGGATGCCAAGGTGTGATCCCAATGTTAATGCATATGATGAGAATAGCATGAGGGATCTTAGGGTCAAAATTAGGGTCTTACATCTGCCCCTATTTAAGGACGTTCTAACTGAGGAGATGAAGGTTAAAATCTTAGCATTGACTCAGTAGAATGGACTTAAATAATAACATATAGAAACAAATTTTGGTCCCTAAGAGACCTCATGATGCATATGATATGAATGTTAAAATAATCTTTGTGGGGAAAATGTTGCCACAAAGGAAAAGAATCCGGAGAGACCGAAAGTCTGCAGGAGTATAATGCATTCCGTAAGGAAAACTCACTGGGGAGACAGAGACTCTGGGGGATAAAAAGGTCGTGCATAAGCCAGGCTACGACTTTAAAACTACTGGGGGACTCGAGGGATTCCACGACAATAAATTAATGGACAGACTCAGCCAGGGAATAAAAGGAACATCTGCAGGGGAAACAGGTAGATCAGATCAAAGCCTATTTGGAAAATAACAAAACATAACCTCCGTGTCCAAATATGAGCTCTTCATAATGTATTGTGCATCACAAGCCCGTCTTGTTAATGCCGCTACATTTATGATAGCCAAATTTGATCGTAGGGCACAAGCAACCCATGGACCAATCCTAATAGGAGGCCTAGTAACCATGATCGCAAATGCTATTGGACTAAGACAGTCACTTATTAGACTTAACCACCTAGGTGGAATACGACCCATGCACATTCAGTTTTGTTTCAACACTAGTATTATTAGAAACCTGGGCCCGAATGTGTTTGAATTTCTTATCAACAACCAAGTTGTGCACCTGTTTACCCTGCCAAACCATATGACTAGTGTACATGACAGAAACAATTGGCTCTTTGATTTGGACGGACCACAAGATGCACCACCCTGTCCTCCAGATACACCCAAAATCTATGACCACTACGATGCCTATCTCTCTGACGCTGACTCATGTGCCTCTGTTGTACCTACTGCATAGCCTATTGATCACGCCGTTATCATTAACATTGTCCAGATTGACATTGCTAACCTGAGAGGCGAGTTAAGCACTTTGCGCGTGGACCTCCACGAATTTATGGATGTAGTGACAAAGAATTTGGATCACATTTATCAGCATTTTTACTCTTTCGCTCCTCCTGTCGGCGGTCGCCGTAATGGCTAATATATCTGAATTTTACCGCATGTTTGACACTAATTTTAGATTTTTCGATGTTAGGATTTTCTTTTTATTCTTACAATTTAGGAATTTTTAATTGTTTCACTTTTATCTAGCAAACTCATTCAACTATTATGTAATTCATATCTATTTACCTCATTCCTTTTTTGATTTCATGCTTTAATTTAATTCTACTGTACCTTATGTTATTTTCACTTTTATATTTTTCCTTTTTTTTCACCTAACTATTCACAACTGCAAATGGTGGTCCAACGAATGTACATGCAAGACTGTGGTCAAAATAAACTACATGGTCAAACACACTTAGCACAACATGTGGCGCCTGCCACACACAGCTAGTGGCGCCCGCCCCCTGCACCATTCTGGCGCCTGCCACACATTTCATTACTCCTCACGTAACATAAGCTTGTGCCATCAATCTCTGTCCCTTGCATGCCAGACAAGTTTTAAAAAAAATTCAACCACCTTTAATCTCCTTTGACCATTACATTTATCAGTATTCATTGAAATTTGTTCCATTCAAAAACTTTCCAACTACCATTTAAATCTATATAAACTCTTGCAACATAACCCTACAAAACACATCTCCATCTCACGTTTCATAAACAAATTTTTCCTTCTTCTTACTACTCGAGTTGTGTAAATTCCGGTCATGGCACAAAGGCACGGATACGAAATATTTTTCAGAGCAGGCGAAACAGGTGAATCGCAGAAAGAAATATACAAGGCTCTAAGCACAAGAGAAATAGAGTCAACAAGGTACGTTGATGAACCTTGTTTAATAGCCTTAGGAATTCTTGATAGTGTTAATCATATGCTCAATACTTTAAGTTTAAATTATTTCTTATCTTTTAAAGACTCGGTCTATGTCCAACTAACACTAAAATTCCTTAGTTCTCTTATTTTTAGCCCCGCCCCTAACACAGGTTGTTCCAGTGGGACTGTTCAGTTTCGCATGTTCAATGTAGAGTACGCTTTTAGTTTTGCCCAACTAGCGAACCTGCTACAATTCTCCCACGGGGATGACGTAGTATGTGAGGTCCCGGATACTGATGGTTGGCAGCATGTTTTTCAACCATTCTGGAGGGCAATAACAGGTACGGTAACACACAGTGTTGAGGGAAACAGAGCCACATTAATTCACAATCCGGCCATACGTTATTTCCGCCAACTATTGGCTTGCACTATTTTTGGCCGATCCAATTCTAACAAGGTGAACGAGAAAGAATTTTTCTATCTGTTCGCCACATTTGTGCCACAAAAGGTCAATACCGTCCCTTTCATGTTTTCTCACATGCAGGCCATAGTCAACGCAAGAAGAGGACCAATTGTTTTTGGCGGTTTAATAACCTCAATAGCTCGAGTCCTAGGACTCGAAGAAAAATTCTTCTGCCTAACACCGCTCCCGCCCCGTGCCATTGATATTGACATGACTAGGAGCATGAAATTGGTAAAACAAAGGCAAGACGGTAAATTTCACCTAATGGTTGCCAATAGTATTTTCCCAAATTTCATTCTCCCCAACCAAATCACACAGATGTTCGCAATCCGGATAACTATTGTTATATTCATGATCCGGTGCCTAACCCAGTCCACGCGCACATTCTTGAGAATGAAGCTGCTGGAGGGGACATTGATGAGGATTATGATCAGGAGCAGGCTGCTCCTGCTATACACCCATACACCACACACCATACACGTTCCTTCTGAAAATGTTGCAGGTACCTCATCCAGGCATAGACCTAGAAGAAGAAATGTGGCACATGCCACTCTTGATGAGATCTATGCTGAACTGATGCGACGTAGCAAATTAGACGCTCAGTGCGACCAACAGATTCAAAACATGGAAGCTCAGCAAACCGAGATGATGCAAATCCTTCACCAGATGCAGCATGACCAGCATGATTATGCTTTCAGGAATGAACATAACATGTCAGGTTTGATCCATAAGATGGCAACTTTAATAATGCGTTGGAAGATCTACAAGACCATGCCTCTTATGTGGGTACGCCACCTAACCAGCCTGAAAATGGTAGACGTGGACGAACACGTGGCAGAGGCCACCAGTAGCAGATTTTCCAGGTTCTACCCTCCTTTCTTATCTTATGTCATTGAATTGGGGACAATGCTTAGTTTAAGTATGGGGGAGGAAGATTTACCGCTTTTATTTATCGCTTTCTAGGTAGATTTAACTATTTTTTATTTCCTTTGTTAAATTGTTAAGTGTTAGTTGAGTCAAATATCATTGCATTGTCGAGTCTTTATGAGTGATTTATTTTATTTACTGATTCTCCCATTTTCTTAGGCCATACCAAACTTTTGCGAAAATCTTGACTTAGAAATACAGTACATCTATTGAAAATTCTAAGCTATAGATAAAACTTAGGTTGGATTGTAGAGACTTGGAAAAACTTTACAAGATCGGTATCGTTTTAACACCTTAAATCTCCCAAGTATAAGATCGATTTGAGTACTTGTCATGCCATAGCCTTAAATTCTATCCTTTAATATTCCTTAAGTAGTTTATCTAGCAGTCAGCATCATCCTAAACACACACTACGCAAGAAGTCGATGCAAATAAGTATATGATCTCAGGATTAAAAGAGAAAAAGATTGACCAAATTAATGAAAAGTGTTGTTCCTTCTAAGTTAGGTGACCCTCACCCGGTCATTTAACCCAATGGTACAACCATCTTTAGTTGTTATTTGAGCCAAAGTGCGAGAAAAAGAAAAAGAAAATAATAATGAGATTGTAGTCACTAACAGATTATCTTACTATGAGTGTGAAAGGATAACGGGTTAATGTGATTGCACTAGAATGAAAAAAAAGGATAAAAAGAAGGATTAGTAAGGTAGACTTAGGCATGATGACATGATTCATATTGGTTTGTATAGGAGGGAGACTTATGACTGCACGATTGCGAGTTTATGTTCCAACGATGCCCTTAGTGTGGAAGTTAGTACCTATTGATGCAATCTTTAACCGAAGTAGAGTTTGTAGCCTAGAATGAGTATCTGAATGCAACTGTGTTTTTCACGAGTCTTGATACTATAAGCTGCAAAAATTTTACAAAGCTCTTTTATTCATACGTACAACATTTGCTCGAGGATAAGCAAATGTTTAAGTATGGGGGAGTTTGATAACGCGAAAATGTATCGTATATTTGACTTGACTTTCATTGCTTTTTACTTATTTTCCATAGCATTATGCCGTATTTTGTGTTTATTTCAGGTCTTTATAAAATAAGAAGTGTATGTGCGAGCAAAGCGGGAAAAGAGCAAAAAGGAAAGAAAATGAAGAAAATAGTAAAAGGTGGCTCCCACCACAAGCATAGGTGTGGCGCCCACCACCAAGAAATGAGTGGCGCCCACCACCAAGCAACGTGTGGCGCCCACTACCTAGGGTTGTGGCACCCACCACCAAACCATTTCCTCCTTATTTTTCTCCATGCTCCGTTTTTCTCGGTCAACCAACCGCGCCCACTACGAGATCTTCAAGGCAACTTTCAAGGCAATGAGTGAGGGGTATATATCAGGGTTTCGGTCTTTAAAGAAGAGACCGTCTCTTTTAGCCAGAATTTTATTGTTAGCATTTTAAGCAGATATTTACATGTAAAGTAATAGATTCTCCACATCGGGGGACTATTGTGACTTTAGTTTTAGCAATTGATTTTTATTGTAATCCTGTACATGATTTGTCAAGTATGCCAACATTATTTGAATTCAAGAACCAACATTAATTCTAGTTTTTCGGTCTATATTCCAGGTTTTATTTTAATTGTTATTTTAATTTCTTCTGCTTTGTCTTATGTTTAATTATCATAATAGCATGTTTGTTCTCGAATCTATGTCTAGCTAAACCATTCGATATCGGTATGTAAAGACCATCAAAATAATGGGATTCATTAATAATTGGTGTTGACTCTTATAAACTATTTTTCTGGTTATAGTTTCTTGTTCTAAAATTAAAATTGTTTTCGTACGAGAGTACAAAGCAAACAAGGGTTACGGTCAATAAAACGAGAGTTTAAGGTTTTAACCGGATAGCTGAAACTAGGCATTAATTCTAAATACAACGAGAGCGCTTTAGGATTAATTAGAATTTATTGATTTCCAAAAATTACTTTTAATTCAAATGAGACAGCGAGAGCGAAGCATTTTGGTTTAAGAGTATAGTCAGAGTCAACAACACGAGAGTGTGAGATAAAGTCTTTTAAATAAATAATTTCTACTAAAGAGTATTTTGATGTTTAAGATTACACCAACTATTTATCGAAACCCCGAAGTTTGATTTGTTACATACCGATATCTCGCTATTAAATATTTCTATTAAAGTTCAGTTTCCGTTAGTAGTTATTTCTCATTGTCCCTCAATCCCTAGAGAAATCACCATCCTTAGATTTACGTAGTAACATTAGATAACGGTAAGTTCGATTATTAGTCCTTTGGGTTCGATAATCTTTAAAACTACGCGATACGATTGTGCACTTACAGTCACGAATCCTATAGACATACTAAGTCGCAATCATTAGGGTGTACAAGCATGGCTCGAACCCCTAACCTTGGCATCATGGGGGAGTCTGTCCCCTCACCCACTAGGTCAATCGCCCGGTTGTGATAACAAAACACGTTGACTTGAATAAATAATAAAAACAATAAATAAATGGATTTTGCGTGCACCTCAGCCTATCTGATTGTGACAACCAAAGTTTTCAAATTTAAAAAACGTGGCAATGGTCGTCTTCAACCTCGAATCATCCAAAATAAAACCTCAAAAACACATTTTTTTAGTCAGATTTTTCCATGGAATCATCTTCCCCAATTAAAATAAACTAACCTCCACACTCTTGATCCATTGATTGGCTCTGAGTTTGGAGTTCTTATGAACGAACAAGATGGATAACCTTGACCTAAATTAAAATTTAAATGATGGAAATGGAGTAATCAAAGCTACAGGGTTAGGGCTAATGATCAGTGTATGATTTTGATCAAAAGGGTAACTTGTTTGAGAGTAGGAGATTAGTATTTATACCTGGTCAAAAACAGCTCAGGGAAGGATTCCGATGACTGAGCTCAACTCATATGAGGCTTGGGGAGGATAAGTTAGGGATTTGGAAAGCTTGAGTTAAGGTTAGTGAAGGTTTCTGGGTGGTTATTTCTGATTGAAACACTTGGAAACTCAGAAACACAATCTCTATTATGGAGGCTTTGGTTCAAATATGGAATGAGTGTTTGGGGCCTTTTCAGCATGGTAAATGAAGGGGACACCTTACCCTATTTATAGGGAAGGTGTGTGGATGGTTTGGAGGGAAAGAGATGGAGGTTTGCTTCAGAAAGGGTGAAGCTCGAAAATGTGCTCAAGGTTGAACTTGGGGAGACAAGGGTGTAACACCTCAAATTTGCACCCCCCATTTGTACATTCATTTCATTTCTAGGTCATTAGCATCACATTAACATTACATTGTCATTGCATAGTCCATTGCATATCATCAGGCAAGACTGGTTAGGAGGATCAACTATGCAAGGCAACAAGAGCATTCTCCATGAGATCAAATCCCTAGGGTTGTTCCATTGAACTCACATGATTCAAGGATCACTTTGAAGCAATTTGACCAAGTGTTGAAGGCTCAGAACTCATCAGTCCAGGTGCAATTCATCTGAGGCCCACAAAAGTCAACAGAAGTCAACTGCAAAATCAATTGTGGATTTGAAGGTGGGAAGTGGTTAGAGAGGCTTCATTCATGTCCAAACAAGTCTTATTTGGCATGTCAAACAACAACATTGAAGAATTTGAAGTCAGATCAAGACTTTCCAAAAATAGCAGGTGACCTGTAATTTGAACTTTCCAAAAATGGAAAGACTTTGGACCAACTTCAACTCAAGATTACATCATCAATAAATCTTCAAATGAAATTTTGTCCAACATAAAAGTTGAATATCTTTCTCTCCCATTTCCAAAAAGTCCAAGATCATGAATTTCTCATGTGTGGTTGAGGAGATATGGTCCAATCATGGCAAAGTGTGTTTCAAAACTCAAATGGACATAACTTTTTAACCAAGGCTCCAAAATGAGTGGTTCTTTTTGCATTTTGATCCTTATAACATGTACTTTCCAAGCATACCATTACATGACATGAATTTCATTTGCATGGTCTTTGGCTTATTCATGAAGATTTTTGAAGAAAATTGTATAACATCATTTTGCTTGATCATGAGCATAAAATATCACTTCAAATGTGTGCATGGGCTTGTTTTAAGAGGAATTGGACCAGAAATTGAGCACTGTTCACGTGCTTCTCATGCATGAAGGGTGAAATATCATTTTTGCACATACACCTTCAAAGTTGCTAATCACATTTGCATTAGGCTTAAATTGGTTCTAAACATGATTAGCATGAAGTATATATACTTAATCTTAACTGCCTTGGCCATTAACACAGATTTCAGATCTTTGATTTGGCTTGGCTTGGCTTGGCATGAAGTATATATACTTCTTCGATTTGGCTTGGTTATGAAGTTTTTGCATGAATCATTGCTTGATCTTTGATGTACATGGAAGGATGAGTTGATTGGTATAGGTTTCAATAATTTCTGGACTGTTTTATGATTTTCTGGAAAATTGTTCATCATGTTCATGAGGAAGGGGATGAAGTTCATGCACTTCCAGTTTTTGCTAGGACTTGGCTAGGGTTTTGCTACGAAATTTGCTTGTGCATTTTTGAATTAGCTACGAAATTTGAAAGCGCGCCAGGCTTAGGGTTTTGAGTTGATACGCTGTCGTTTGGCTTGGGCGCGCTTGGAATTCAAACGGTGACATGGTTCGAATCCGGCTGGAGACATTTTTCAAACTGCATTGCCTTTATTTCCTTTTCCCTCCTATTTCCATGTTTGGCTCCATTTTCATTTTCAAATTTTTCTCTCAACTTCCAAAAAATCATATAAAATTGAAAATGCTCCAATTGATCTCCAATTTTTTGCACAATGATCCTTACCCTGTCTACTTTTTTATGATCATTAAATTGCAAATTGTGCTTGGCTGAAAATTTGATTTGTCCTAGGGTGATTGAACATGTGTCCATTTGTGCTATTGCCTTATTCATTTGATCATAAAATGCTTGTTTCTTATCCAATGCTTCTGAAATTTTGTGTGTGGATTCTAGACATGTTGAGTGACATTTTGGATTTGGTTTGATATTTTTCCCATGCACCCATTATGTTTTATGTTCATGCTAACTTAGTGTGACAATTTGTGTCACACATGTGATTGTTTGGATTATGCTATGTGATTGCCATGCCTAATGATGTCCAATGCCTCTAATTTATTGTATGATGATCATGTTATATGTTTTGTTTACTCATGAATTTTGCCAAGATTATTTGAGTCATTTTGATTTGATGTGCATTTGTTTCTTCTGATGTCTCAATGTGATCACCATTTGCATGCCTTTCCATGTTTTGCTCATGAAATGAATATGATTAATGATTTTGATGTGAGACTTTTTGAGATTTGTTCTTGACTGAATGAGGATGATTCATGTTAAATTTCAAGTTCTGTTTTGAATGTTTGACCCTCTTTTGACCCTAGGCTTTGACCTAGTGGTTTGGACTTACTATTTGGATTGTGGATTTTAGGTTCAGATGCACATTGCCATGATTGGAGTGGCTCATTCATTTGAGTTTGATTAATTGGTTGATGTTGGCTAACATTGTGTTGTTTTGTAGGCCTTGAGAACAAATTCACTTATGATTGTGCCTTGCTCATTGTTGCTTTGATGCTTTGTCTACCTGTCTGACTGCTGATGACTGTTGTTTGTCTGATTGTTTGAATGGTGAACTGATTGGTTTAGATTTTTTCAGGTACCTTAGTAGCTATAACTCATTGATTGAGTTTCTTAGCTTGGCTTGTGGTTTGCTTACCACCTAGGTATAACTCTCTGACTTCATGTAGTCTGGAAGACCTGTCCTGTTATGTGGGCAGGCACCTGTCTGAAGCCCTCCTTAAGAGGCAATGCTTGTGTTTGTTTAATTTTGTGCCAAGCAGGTAAAGACCTCTTAGGAGGCAATTGGTAGATAAAAGGGATGTGCAATCCATCCCCTGCTATTCAGTTGTGTCATTCACTTTGCTCACACACCATGTGTTTATGCATTATGGATAATAACCCAAGATCATGTTGTGTCAGTCATTTGTGGAGAAGAGTTCCTACATTCTGAACTCCCACACTTTCTATTTTGAGTCAAGCTCTCCCAGGCCAGGGATAAGAGCTGTGAGGTCTTACCCTCACTTCCCATTTCATCTGCTTCACCCTAACTCTCAATGTTAGGGTTAAGAGCTAACTACACCCCATTCCAGTTGGCTTGTTTTTACAGCCTAACCTTGTATGAGCCCAATTGTTTGCATATAGTGTGTGTGCTTGCTTTCCGTGCTTGTGTGTGTTTGCATGTGCTGTTTAGGATAGCTTGCTTCCTGTGCAAGTTAGATAGAAACCTTAACATAGGGATCGTATGCATGACAACTTCTAGGCTCGAGTCGTAGTCTCCCTAGTGGTTTGTGTCTCCCTTTGTTTCTGGTTAGGTTAGAAGTTCTTTCCCTGCGTAGGGGAACTACGTCGCCCTGATCCTCATACCAGATGAGGTACGTAGGTAGGAGATGAGTTGATCTCTCCGGGCGCCCTTTTTCTTTTTCAACCCTTTTGTTTGCGTTTGGAGTCTGACGTAAGTCCAACGATTGGCAGTTGGTTTCCTGTGTCTTGTTTGCTTGTTGGAGTCTGACATAAGTCCAGCGATTGGCAGTCGGTTTCTTGTGTGTGTGTTTGTTGGTTCAGAGTCTGATGTAAGTCCAGCGATTGGCATTCGGTTTCCATGTTTGCCTGTTTGTGTGGAGTCTGACGTAAGTCCAGCGATTGGCAGTCGGTTTCCTGTTTGTGTTTTGTTTGGCGTGCGTTAGCCGAGCTACGAGTGTTCTGATTCTTCTCTGGTTAGAGAAGATACGTATGCATAGGATGCGACATCCTAGCGAGCACGTTTCCCTTGTCCCCGAACTACGTCGACTCTGATGTTTGTGTCTGACAAACTACGTAGGCCTAGGATGCGATATCCTGCTGAGTCCCGTTTCTTTTGTCTCTCTGTGTTTCCTTCCGGCCTTGTGTGAGGTTTGTGAGCAGTTTCTAGCAACCTTATCCTTTCTTTTTGAGCGTGGATCCCGTCGAGTACGATGGATGCGTAGGGGTGCTAATACCTTCCCTTCGCATAACCGACTACCGATCCCATCTTTCTCTGGTCGCGAGACCATGTCTTTTCCAGGTTTACTTTGAGCGTTTCCTTTCCCTCTTTTGGGATAAATAACGCACGGTGGCGGCTCTGTTGTTTCGTTTTCCCGCCGGTTTTTCGCGTAATGCGACAGTTGGCGACTCTGCTGGGGACTACATAGAGAAGTTGACCTCCTGCTGGTCCATCTTCCCTAAGAAAGTCATTCCTAGCGCTCTCTAGGATAGGTTTTGGTTGCTTTTGCTGCTTTATTTATTGCATTTATGTTTATTATGACGTGATTGTATATATGTGCATTATGTGTTTGCATGCATCATTTATCATTGTGCTGGTTGTGTCTCTGTTTCTTTGTGGGGTGGGAATCACAAGAGGTAAAAGGCCCAATACCCAGGCTATGAGTGAACTCTAGGATACCTAGGAATATAGTGATTCATGGGAAGCGGGTGGTATTGCGCCACTTAGCGGAACATGATATCACGAGCAGTTCAGACTCTGATGGGGTATTATCGGTGCATACATCTGGTGTGTATATGATGATATTCTTGAAAGGGTTGTTTATCCTGCGTTTCTCTTGACCTTACCTTGGCCTAGATGACACCCATGAGTGGGGAGGGATTGGATCATTTGCAGGTACAGATGGTGACTATGGTTCAGATGAACTTATGGGTACTTACTTCTGACACGCCGGAATTTTGTCCGTGATATCTATCAGCGGGTTCCATTTATTTCGGATCCCCGGATTGAATTTGAGGATACTTGTTCAGAGGACCTGGTTGTCATCCGTTCAGTGGATTTCCTGTGATGATAGTGATATATCCCCCGGTTCCGTTTATTTCGGAACTCCCCAAGTTGGATTTATGGTTACTCGGGCCCTCAGATGATTGTAATCAGTTCAGAGACCGGTCTAGTACAGTTGATCTTCAGATGACTTAGAAGATGGCACAGTGACCTGCCTGCATGCATTTGCATCATTCCCATTTCGCATCCATCTGCATTTAACCCATGTCTATCCGTACTCAGGGTCCATGTTTTGATTGAGATTCTGGTCGAGAGACATCCTGATGTCAGAATGGTATTGATGAAATATTAACCGTCTCAATGAAGCCAGAATCAAAGGACAATTCCTCATACGGATAGACGTTGCATGTGTGAGTCATACTAACCTGTTTGTTGTTTTGAAGGTGTCAGTATCTAACCGGTGCGCATAGCTCTTCCGTTCAGATATCCAAGCTGATGGATCCATCCAACGCCGACATTCTCGAATTGAAAGAGATGATGAGGGAGTTGTTCAGTGTTGTGCAAGAACTTGCCTTGGGACAGAAAGCAATTGCTGAGAGGTTGGAGAGGATTGAAAGGTGGATGATAAAGGAGAAAGTTCAGGGAAAGGCTCCGGCATCCGTAGTAAAGAAGCCCTCTGGCAGTGGTCAGCTCAAGAAGGAGGTTGAATTAGGTGGTATGCAGGCCAAAGAAGAACACGGTCAGGATCGTTACCACCCTTATGCTGCCATTGTAACCATTCCTGTCAGTAATCCACCTGTACAACAGCAACAACCGCCACCTCAACAGAAGGCACCGAAAGCTAAGGGCCAAGTGAAGAAGGGGACGGATCGTCAGTTTGATAAGCCACCTGTGACTTATACCCTTCTGTTCAAGAGGTTGAGGGATCTTGGGTTAGTTCGGCCGAGGATATTGGTTCCTGTAGAACTGCATCGGAGGCCTGCAAACTACGATGAGAACGCCAGGTGCGAGTTCCATTCTGGGGCACCCGGACACAACATTGAGGGTGTAACACCTCAAAATTTGCCCTCCTCTCTTGGGACTAGCTTAACATATTGCATTTCATCTTTTAGGACATTAGTCATTGCATCTTTGGATATCATGTGGCAACATTGAGCAAGTCATCCTCCTAGGTCTTGCTCAGAAGATAAAGAGGTCAAAAGATTCAAGCCTGAGGGTTTCATGAATTGATCACTAGCCATCTGAGGGTTTGTGCTTCAATTAGGGTTTCTTGGTTCCTCAAGGAGATTGGTCATTATCTTGGTTGAAGTGGTACACCATCATCATGGATACATCATCATCACCAAGAGGTTCATTATTCCTGATCAGTTCCTTGGGATTAGGGTTTTGACCTCTGGTCAACCCTAATCAGTTGTATTGTGCCAATTAGGGTTTTGCAAGGAGAGGAGGTCTTTGTGGAGGTGGGGATCATCATATGGTTCTAATGAGCTTGTGCAAGCTAGGGTTTCATTTTTGAGCCATTTCATCAGGAGATTGAGGCTCAAATTCATCTGTGCATGATCAAGTCATCTATCAACTGAAAAAGTCAACTGAAAGTCAACTGTTGAATTTGGAGGTGGGCGATGGTTAGAAATAATTCATTCATGTTCCAACAAGTCTCATTTGACATTTCAAACATCAACATTGAAGAAAATAAAGTCAGGACAAAACTTTCTAAAAATAGAAAGTGACTTGTAATTCAAAATTGCCAAAAATGGAAAGGTTTTCTCCTCAAGATTACATCATCAAAAAAGCTTTAAATGAAATGTTGTCCAACATGAAAGTTGAAGATCTTGCTCTCACCTTTCCAAAAAGTCCAATAACATGAATTTCCCATGTGTGGTTGAGAAGATATGGATCAATTTTGGTCAAATGAATTTGAACTTCACAAGTGCATAACTTTTGAACCATAAGGCCAATTGAAGTGGTTCTTTTTGCAACATTTCTATCTTGAAATGAGCTATCCAAAACATGCATCACATACCATGCATTTTGATCACAAAAATATTTGACTTTCCATTTGAATTTTGGAGGAAAAAGTCAAATTCAAAAAGTATGCATTGTTTTCACTTCCAAGCATTGCATTTGGCTTTTGCATGTCATTTTGAAGTGAATTGAAGCATAAAACGTGCACTGTAGCATTGCTTTCCATGCATAGAGGTGAATTGGACAATTTGCACAAACACTTGGTTTTCACTTAATCCTTTGCATTTGCTTAATCATGATTAGCAAGAATCATTAACAGACCATATAAAAGCGTAATCATAACTGTTTTTGTGATGAACATAACAGAATTCTCAGATCTAGATCTAGTTCCAAAATCTTCACAATTTTTCTCTCTCACTTTTCTCCAAAATTCTTCACAAACCTTGCCTAGTTCTTGATCTATCCTCGATCCATAAGCATATTTGAGTGTGTTAGAAGCAAGATTTCAAGGATTTCGTGCTGGTTTTGGAACTGTTGCAACATTCATCCATTCATGGCAGTTGAAGATTTGAGCCATAGCAAGCACGATTGAGCATTGAACTTTCCTTCATTACATTGTACAAGCATTGGAGAGCAACTGTTTGGACATTACAAGGCTTGAAAGCAACAAATCCAGTTCTGCACTTCAATTAAGGTTAGAATTCGATCATCACAATTCATGAAATAATTATGTGCTTTTGGTAGATCTTTGAATATAGAGTACATTGAGCTTTGTATCATCGAATTTCATCAAGAAATGAGCGAGATAGGTTAGATCTAAGTTGACATGTTGAATATTCTTGCGTTCGAATCGTTTGATATATGTTGAATTAGGATAAATTGATCATTGATTCGTGTTGTGCATGAGAAAATCTATCCAATGGTATAAGTTTTGTCAATTTCTGTGAACTTTTGTTCTTGAGCTCAAGAACACGTATGAAGGTTGATGAATCTTAGGGTTTATGTTTCCAGAATGAGTTTGATCCGTCCAACGCCTTATTGCATGTGGTTTTATGTTTCTGGCCATGTATTGGTTGCATGGAGTCTGGCGTGTCAAGTTGATTGGTGTAGCTCGCGTGCCTTGGCCACATGTACTTAAGTGAAACGGTGCGTTTCACTTAAGGGCGCCAAGTTCAAATACTCCCTCTGTTCGATCCTAGCTGCTGAACATTTCCAAATGCCATTCCACTTTTATTTCCATGTTCTTCTATGTCATATCATGCTATGTTCATCATGTTTTTTTTTATTTTTCACTCACTTCCAAAAATCATAACTCAATGAATGATTGTCCAAATGAGATGTGGTTTTTTGCATGTTGTTCCTCATGATGTCTAGTATTTTATGACTATTTTTTCATAATTTGTGCCTGGATGAATTTTAAACTTGCCTAGGGTTTGTTCATGTGTATCCAATTTGTACCTTCCATGCCATTTGCTTCATGAAATGATGGATTTTAATCCAATGATTGTGAAATTTTGCATGTTTAAACTAGACACTTTGATTGAAATTTTGGTGTTGAGTTTATATTTTTATCACATTCCATTGTTGAGTTATGATCTGGTTAAGGTAGGTGTGACAATGTGTGTCAGACCATTGCTTGCTCAACTTGTTGATTTTCTTTTCCATGCCAAATGAGCTCTAAATGATGAGATTTTTTGCATGATGCTACTTATGGATGTTAGGATTACTCATGAATTTTTGTGGAATTTTTGGATTCAATTTGGATTTGTGTGGGATTTTCCTTTCTGATTGACCATTTGTAGACTTTTGGATAGTCATGAACTTCAATGATTTGTGAAATGCTTGATGTTTATCCTATGAACTTGAAATTTTGTGCATTGATTCTAGGCACTCTGAAGTTTATTGTGGATTTGGTTTGATGTCTTTATCATGTTTGGATTCTGTTTTAGGCTTGTGTGAAGTTGATGTACCAATTGTGGTCCTATTTGAGCCTGTTTGTGCTTACCATGACTTGATGAATTTATTTGCCATGCTTCTACTTGTCCAAATGCCTTTATTTTTGGTGTATTGATCATGTGATGAGTGCTGTTTAGCCATGATTTTTCTTGGGATTTATTGAATCATTTTTGAATTAATGTGGATTGGTTCATTCTGGTTGCTTCAATGAGCTTTCAACTTGCATGCTTTACCATATTTGACTTGTGAAATGAAATTGGTTGATGCTATTGATATGAGACCACTTGGATATTGTTCTTAATTGATTAAGCTTGATTCATGCCAATTTTGATGTTCTGTTTTGAATTATTTCTCCCTCTTTGACCCTAGGCCTTGTCCTAGTGGTTTGCTTCTCATGTTTGAGCTTGGTTTGCAGGTTAAGAAGCATATGGCCTTGAGGAATTGATTCATTGGCTTGAGTTGCTTATTTGGTTGATGTTGATTAACATTGAGTTGTTTTGTAGGTGGATTAGCTCCTTTGAGTTGAGCTTGTGCCTTGCATCTTGATGCATTGCTTGTTTGTCTGTTTGACTGTGTACAGTTAATTGTGGACCATTAACTGTCTGTTTAACTTTTTGAGTTGTGTACTGATTGTGTTAGATTGTTTTCAGGTACATTAGTTGCTATAGTTCTTTTGAACTTGCTTTTGCTGTTGCTTGGTTGCTTAACCATTTGAGGTATGACTCACTGACTTCATGTAGTCTGGAAGACCTGTCCTGTTACTTGGGCAGGCACCTGTCTGAAGTCCTCCTTAAGAGGCAATGCTTGTGTTTGTTTAAGTTTGTGCCAAGCAGGAAAAGTCCTCTTATGAGGCAATTGGTAGATAAAAGAGATGTGTAGTCCATCTCCTACTATTCAGTGTGTCATCCCTTTGCTCACATTACATGTTGATGCATTATGGATATTAACCCAAGATCATTGTTGAGTCAGTCATATGTGGATAGAAGAGTTCCAACTTTCTGAACTCCCATACCTTCTATTTGAGTGAAGCTCTCACAGGCCAAGGATAAGAGCTATGAGGCACACCCCTCATCTCCATTTCATCTGCTTCACCCTAACTCTCAATGTTAGGGTTAAGAGCTAACATCACCCGATTCCAGTTGGCTTGTGTTTCACAGCCTAACCCTTGTGTGAGCCCACTTTATTTATATATAGTGTGTGCTAATTGTGTGTATGTTTGCTTTGTTTGTCCTGATTAGGATAGCTTGCTGCCTGTGCAAGTTAGATAGAAAACTCAACCTAGGACCATTGTGGATTACATGATAACTATTAGGCTCGAGTCAGTCTCCCTTCTAGTTTGTCGTTTCCCAGTCTCTGGTTAGGAGAAAGTTTCTCCCCTGTTGAGGGGAACTACGTTGCCCTGATCCTCATACCAGATGAGGTACGTAGGCAGGAGATCGTACGAGATCTCTCCGGGCACCCTTTTTCTTTTTGTGTGTGTTTGTTTGACAGTTATTAGGCTCGAGTTCCCGACTCCCTATTAATTTGTTTGTGTGTTATCCTTCTTGTGTGTGTTAGGAGATGGATGTAAGCCCAGCGATTGGCATTCCGTATCCTATTGTTGTGTGCTTGGAGTCCGATATAAGTCCAGCAATTGGCATTTGGTTTCCAGTGTGGGTTTGTTTGGTTCGGAGTCTGATGTAAGTCCAGCAATTGGCATTCGGTTTCCATGTTTGCCTGTTTGCGTGTGTTTTGTTTCGGTGTGCGTGAGCCGAACTACGGTAGCTCTGATTCTCATTCCAGATGAGATACGTAGGCATAGGATGCGATATCCTAGCGAGCCCTTTCCCCTCTTCCTCCACTTGTGTTGTTTCCAATGTGTGTGTGTGTGATGTTTGTGAGCAGTTTTAGCAACCTTATTCTATTTCTTTTGAGCGTGGATCCCGTCGCGTACGACGGACGTGAGGGGTGCTAATACCTTCCCCTTGCGTAACTGACTCCCTTACCCTGTAATCTTCGGTCGTAAGACCATTTCCTTTCCAGGTTTACTTCGAGCGTTTCCTTTCCCTCTTTGGGATAAATAACGCACGGTGGCGGCTCTGTTTGTTTTGTTTTTGCCCGCCGGTTGTTTTTCGCGGATGCGACAGAGGGTTGTAGAGCTTTTAAGCATGTCGTCCAAGATATGGTGGATTCTAAGGCTATCAGTTTGGCACAGATACTGAATGATGATGTTAACCCCGTGCCAATGCATGGTCCTGTAGAGGTGAAAGTGATGTCAAGGGACAAGAGAGGAATAGAGGTGACTGATGGGGATCAGTTAAAAATTCCAATGTCTGTGGTCCCGAGACATCTGATGAAGAGTGGCGCTTTCCCTAGTGTTGATAACTGTTGTGCGGCCGTCGCCACAAATGGGTGTGTAGTGATGGGGGAAACGATCCAGAGAATGATGGAAGTAGAAATGGACGGTGAAAAATTTGAAACACCAAGTCAGGCAGTTGAAACCGTCAAGGTAGAGAACGCCATTCTAGCTGAGAAAGAGAAGAATCTGTCAATTTCTTCTTACAAACAGGCCATGGAAGTGGTGAATGTAACACCTCAAAATTTGCCCTCCTCTCTTGGGATTAGCATAACATATTACATATCATTTTTTAGGTCATTAGGCATTGCATATTGCATATCATATGGTCACATTGTGCAAGCTATTCTCCCAAGTCTTGATCAGAAGATAGGAGGTCATGTGCAAGCTAGGGTTTCATGGGACTGGTCATTGATCATCTGAGGATGTGGAGGTCCAAATTAGGGTTTTGTGGTTCTCAAGGAGATTGGTCTTCATCTTGATTGAAATGATTCATCATCATCATCATGGTTTGTCATCATCAAGTGTTGGAGCAAATTCCTTGAGATTAGGGTTTTGACCACTAGTCAACCCTAATCAATTGCATTGGGCCAATCAGGGCATGGCTAGGAGATGGGGTCTATGATGGTTATGGGGATCATCACATGATTTTATTGTGCATATTGAGGCTAGGGTTTCACCCTTGGGCCATTTCATCAGAAGATTGGAGCTCAGATTGATCAATGCATTGCCAAATTCATCTATCAGTTGAAAAGTCAACTGTGGTCAACTGTGCATGATTTAATGGATTTGGAGGTGAAAATGAGTTGGATACACTTCATTCATGTTGGAACAAGTGTTATTTGACATTTCAAAGCTTAAGAATGGAGAAAATCGAGTCAGACAAAAAAACTGCCAAAAATAGAAAGTGACTTGTAATGGAAGTTTCCAAAAATGGAAAGTTTTTGACCTCAAAATTACATGTCCAAGGAAGCTTCAAATGAAAATTTGTTCAACATGAAAGTTGTAGATCTTGGTCTCACCTTTCTAAAAAGTCCAAGAACTTGAAAATCCCATGTATGGTTGGCAAGTTATGGTCCATTCAATTTCAAAAATGACCCATAATCAGAGGGGCATAACTTCCACATGGAGTGTCCAAATTGAGTGATCTTTTTATGTGCAAACTCCATTTGACATGTACTTTCATGGTGCATAATTGGAATTCATCAAAAATGGTCAATACAAAAAGTCAATTTTCAAGTGTACAGTTAAAAATCCAAGGGCAAAATGGTCCAAGTTGAGAAATAATGAGAATTTTGGCATGGGGATTTTTGCAACACCTCACAAATGCAAATTAGAAATTGTTTGAATGGTCATAAACATCCAAGGTGCAATATTTGAACAAGTCATTTTTGAAGTGTACTTGAAAATGCATAAAGTGCCATAGCATGTGGAAAATGAGAAATACACAACCAATGACCATGGGACAAGTTGCAACACATCACACATGGCATTTTGAGAGTGTGTGAGCTGTCATATAGCTGTCACAGAGCCTTAAGTGAAAAGACATATTTGCCCTTGCTTAGTAAAATGCATTTTTGCTAATTACATGTGTTTTGGCTAATTGGTGATTAAGGATGTGATTAAATGGAAGTATAAATACTTAATCATAACTAACTCTTGATGAAAATCACAAATCACAAAATCTCTAACCAATTTTCCCTCCATTTTTCTCCAAAACTCAAGAACATTCATCAAGCAAAATTCAACAAAACTCTTCCAATTCTCCACCAAAATCCGAAATTCTTTTTGCTTCCTTCTCCAATCATCTTCCTCTCAAACTGTTTTGGCAAGTTGCATCAAGAAACCTCACGAATCTCAACTGTTGCAAAGGAGCTCATCAATGGCAAATTGCAATTTCTCTTGATTCAAGCATCCTCGAGCTGTTCTAACTCCTCCATTCATCTTCTTCAAGCTTCCTCTACATCTGTTTTGGACTTTGGCATCAAGAAACACGCGCATCCATGGCTGCCATCTCCAAGGTGTGAAAATTCGAATCTCGTTATTTCTTAAATTGTTATATGCTTTTGAAAGATTGTTCAACGTAGAATACGATGCAAGTTGTGGTTTGTGGATTGGTTGATTGTAGAGAGATATCGCATTTTTAAGTTTTGAATGTGAAACTTTAATTGATCGATCCGTGAGATATAGTGAGAGTTAGGCAAAAGCGTTAGCATATCCTTAATCTACGTGCTTAGACCTTTCCAATGGATATCCATTTGTGGATTTTGGTGATGAAATGAGCGAAACCGAATCTGCCGTTGGAAGGTTGATGAACACGCGATGATGAGTGTCTCAATTCTGGAAAATTCGCTCCAGATCCGTGCCGTGCGTTTCTGTTTTTCAAAAGCTGTTTCCCTCCCAAAATCCAACCAATTGCGTGCTGACACTGGATTAATGAGACGGTACCGTTTTGGCTTTGGCTAGCGTAATAACGAAAATGCCATTGAAGCTTAACAATTCACTTAATTAAATTAACACATTTAAATAATTATTTCATTATTTAACCAATCTTTTAAAATTCATAAAAAAATATTTACAAGTCCAAAAAATAGTGAGGTTTTTTTTGATGGATTCCAATTTTTCCCTAGAATTTTATAGGCATGGTTTCACAAGTTGTGCATGGAAAAATGTTGACCTGGCTTAGGGATCTTTGACTTGTGTATATTTTTTACATGTTTTGCCTTTTTCATTGTGAAATGCTCATACATTTAAAGAAATGGTTGAAATTTTTTGTGCTCATTCTGGACATGTTGATGGTGATTTACATATAAAGTTTGTGATTTTTGGATACCTGAGGAGTGAGATATGATTTTTTGAATCTAGGTGTGACAATTTGTGTCACACCTAGCTAGGTCAACTTCATGAATTTATTTGCATGACCTATGATTGCTGGATTGGATTGAAATTTTGCATGGATGATTATTGATATGTTGAAATGTTGTGTGAATATTTCTGGATTTTTCCATGGCATTTTCAATTTGATTGATATTTTTCTTCTCTGTTGGTTCATTGTGCAAGCTTGTGTGAGACATGTTTGTATATCTTGTGTGAAATTCTCCTATGGTTTTGGATGAATGTGAAATTTGATATGCTGGTTATAGACACATTGTAGGACATCATAGTTTTGGTCCCATTCATTTCTAATATGTTGTCACTGTGTTATGAATTTTTGAAGTGAATGCTTGTGTTGATGCTATGAATTGGCTTACATAATCTTGTCTGGATTTCTTGATTTTCATTGGCCTAGTTCCTTTTGTCCAATTGAGCTGAAAATTGATATGCTATACCTTGAATGTGTCCTGTTTATGTGTGAATTATTTGAGGATTTTTGGAATTGTTTTGGTATGCTTTTGAGTGAAATAGTTCTGTTTGGACTTTTGGTGTTGTATTTGACCTAGTTTGACTTGTTTTGGTCATGAAATGAATATGGTGAATGATATGAGTATGGGATCAATTGCATTTGCTTTCTATTTGTGTTAATTTGGTTTTGGTTGAGAATTGCTTGCTGTTTAGGATTTTTTCTCCCTTGTGGACCCTAGGCTTGGCCTAGGGGTCTAGTTTCTCACATTTGGTTTGACTTTTCAGGATGAAATGCACAAAGCTTAAGGAGAATGATTCAAGTCAATTAAATTGAGATTGTTTGGTGTTGTGAACTAACATGACTTTGTTTTGTAGGTTGTGAAGCTTGAGCTTGAGCTTATAGCTTGCACTTGTGTGCATTAACCTGTGTTGCTTGTACAGATTAACTGATTAACATTTGCTGTTTATTGTTTGTCTGTCTGAGTACTGATGATACTTGATTGATTTCAGGTACATTAAGTCGCTCACAGTTCTTTAAGAACTTGCTTGCTGCTGCTTGGTTTTTAAACCACTTGAGGTAGGACTTCTATTCTTCATGTAGTCTGGAAGACCTGGCCTGTTACTTGGCCAGGCAACTGTCTGAAGTCCTCCTTAAGAGGCGATGTTTGTGGTTGTTTACATTTGTGCCAAGCAGGTAAAGACCTCTATGAGGCAATTGGTGGATCAAAGGGATATGCAATCTATCCCCCACTATTCTGTGAGTCGTCCCTCTGCTCACACGGCTGTGTGTTGATGCATTGGGACACAAACCCAAGATCCTGTGCTGTTGCACGATCGAGTCAGAGTCTTTGAGCGTAGAAGGGTCCCTCCATTCTGGACCCACGCTCCTTTGTCTGAAGCTCTCCCTGGTCAGGGATAAGAGCTGTGAAGTCTAATCTTCACTCACCTTTCATCTGCTTCACCTTAGCCTCGCAATGGCAAGGTTAAGAGCGAATAATACCCATGTACAGATGACTTGCTTCGGCAGTCAAACCCATTGTTTGAGCCTCACTTTATTGGCTATAGTGTGTGCTTTGTGAATATTTGTTTGCTCTGTTTGCTTGTATGCTTGTATGCTTGCTTTCTTCCTGGATAGGATTAGCTTGCAGTTGTGCAAGTAGGTAGAAACCTCAATGTAGGGTAATGATGCATGACAACACTAGGCTCGAGTACAGCTCCCTGGTAGTGTGTCTTCCCTGGGTTTCTGGCTAGGTTTTCTTTCCCTTGAGGGGGAACTACATCGCCCTGATCCTCGTTCCAGACGAGGTATGTAGGCAGGAGACCGTGCGAGGTCTCTCCGGGCACTTTTTTTTCTTTTTGTGTGTGTTTACCTGTTATCTGATTGTGTGTTTGGTTCGGATGCCGACGTAAGTCCAGTGATTGGCGGTCGGGCTCCACGTTTGCCCTTTGGTGTGTGTTTTGGTTCGGAAGCTGACGTAATTCCATCGAGTGGTTGTCGGGTTCCAGGTTTGCATGTGGGTGCGTGTGTTGTTTGGCGTGCGTGAGCCGAACTACAGTGGCTCTGATTCTCGTTCCAGACGAGATATGTAGGCATAGGACGCGATGTCCTATCGAGCTCTCTTCTTCTTAACCCCACCTGCGTTCCCTGTGTGTGTGTGTGATGTTTAGCAACCTTTTCTTTATTTTAGAACGTGGATCCCGTCGAGTACGACGGACGTGAGGGGTGCTAATACCTTCCCCTTGCGTAACCGACTCCCTTACCCTTTCTCTTTGGTCGTGAGACCATTTCCTTTCCAGGTTTCTCTGAGCGTTTCCTTTCCCTATTTTGGGATAAATAATGCGCAGTGGCGGCTCTGTGTTGTTTTTTTGTTTCAGCCCGCCGGTTGTTTTTTCGCGGATGCGACAGCTGGCGACTCTGCTGGGGAATTTTTGGATGTTGACCTGTGCTGGTCCATCTTCCCTAAGCGAGTCCTTCCTAGCGTTTTAGGATAGTTTAGGTTGCTTTTGATGCTTGATTTATTGCATTTATTATTCTAACCTGTGTATATATTTGCATAAATACTTGCATGCATCATTCTATCATGTTGCCGTCCTCTGTGCAGGTGGTTCCTCTGTTGGGGGTGGGTGTTCTGAGTGGGGCTAAAACCCAGGCCCGAGTATACACCTAGGATTAGTGTGGTCTCATGTCGCCTCCTTCATGTTAGGTCAATATGTGCCTGGCGGCGTGATGTACCACAAGCCGGACGAGGTTCATTTGATAGTGCTTTCCTCTGTGGGGTACTCCACTTTGGCTTAGTTACTTCATTTGAGCTGTTGACTCTGGTGACCGATCATTTCCCGGATCTTTGGTTTAGACGGTCTTAAGGGAGCTACAATGGCACACCCGAAAGGGCAAACCCATTGAGTATCTCTGCCCGATTGTCGAGACTATTATCCGCCTTAGGATAACCTGATTAGAATTTACCTGTGAGGGGAGGGTGATTCTTTCAGATGCATGTTCAGATGGTGACTTTGATGGTGACTAATGGTTCCATTGATCAGAGTTATATTTATAAGTCGGATTTATGGCCGTTTATTTTTGAGACGCCGGAGTGCTGTCCGTGGTATTTATCAGTGGGGATCCGTTTATTTCAGGATTCCCCGGGCCGAGTTACTTATCAGTGGGGATCCGTTTATTTCAGGATTCCCTGGGACGATGCAGAGGATTGAGGTGATCTGTTCAGAGAGGGTTTGATGATGATGATGATGTATCTGTCTTCCGTTTATTTCGGAACCCGTGAGTCGGATTTGTGGTTACATTTTCGCCCTCAGATGGTTGTGATCAGTTCAGAGATCAGGGCCGTGGTTCAGAGCAACAGTTGATCAGATGACTTGGAGGATGGCAATGCATTGCATTCATCCATCAGCATCATTACATCTTGCATTTACCTGCATCTAACACATGTTTATCCATATGCAGGGACATTTTGATCGAGATCCGGGTTGAGAGACTTTCTGTTCAGAGATGAGGACCGGTTTGAAGCAT
This sequence comes from Lathyrus oleraceus, assembly GCF_024323335.1. Taxonomy (NCBI): domain Eukaryota; kingdom Viridiplantae; phylum Streptophyta; class Magnoliopsida; order Fabales; family Fabaceae; genus Lathyrus; species Lathyrus oleraceus. The sequence continues at coordinate 488,590,571 of NC_066583.1, forward strand.
GATGTTGCCTACAATTTCTTCGACCCTGAGATTGGTGTGCTGAAGGAGATGATAGCACTGATTACTCCCGACCATGTGGGGATGTTCAGAGAGTCATACGGTAGTATCCTGAAGATGGTTTTCAGACTCACTGACAGTGACAGGAGCGCCATTCATACTCTTCTCCAGTTCTATGATTCGGGGCTGAGATGTTTCGTATTTCCAGATTATCTGTTGGGACCTCTGATGGAGGACTATGCTAGCATTCTGGGTATGCAGATCCGTGATCAGATTCCTTTCCATGTCGCTAGGGTGGAGCCTGACGTCCTTGGGATTTCTCGTGCTCTTTATTTGAGTCCGGAAATGGTCAAGGAAGGGTTGAAGGAAAAGGGGAAGTTACCTGGATTTCATTTGAGTTTCTTGGAGGCTAATGCCAAGGAGCATGCTGTTATGGGTAATTGGAAGACGGTTTGTGCTCTGATTGCTGCGAGCATTTATGGGATTATCTTATTTCCTAATCAGAAGAACTTTGTGGACCATAATGCTATCAGATTGTTCATACAGAGGAACCCTATTCCTACTCTGATCGGAGATGTCTATTACTCGGTTCATAACAGAAACGAGAAGCGGCGTGGGGGTTTGATCAGGTGTTGTGCTTAGCTGCTCTTCAAGTGGTTTATGGGGTATTTGCCTTCCAGAGGTGCTTTTGCTCATCTTGATCCTTCGGTCAAGTGGTCCTTCAGGTTGATGGGTTTGCGGGCTGATGATATTGCTTGGACTCATAATGGTTTGGCAGGACGGGATTTTATATACAGTTGTGGGAGTCTTCCCAATGTGCCTCTTGTGGGAGTTCAGGGTTGCATCAATTACAACCCGACGCTTCTCAGGAGACAGATGGGGTTTGCTGTAGAGGGTCCTCCTCTCGGGCGGGAGATTCAGGAGTCCTTTTACTTCCCGATTGATGGCAATCAGGCCAAGCTGAGGCAAGTATTGGATGAGTGGCGTGATATTCAGAGGAAGGGCAAAGTTCCTTATGGCAAAGTCAATTGTCGGTATTTTCCTCTATTTGATGATTGGTTGCGGAAGAGAATTGAGATTACACATCTACCATTTCCTGGAGATGATCTTGGGTGTCCTAGGATTGAGGGTCCGAGTTCTTCTGTCAGTATGGAAGAATTCCTCGAGATGAAGAGAGCCAGAGATCAGTTGCTCGCAGAGAAAGCGGAATTGGAGATGACGGTTGCTCGAATTCAGATGGCCAACCAGGAGATCAAGGCGAAGATGGAAGATCAAGACAAGAGACATGCCTTGGAAGCGAAGCGCTTTGAGATGGATACTGCCTATTATGGGAAGGTCAGCCAAGCCTTAACATCTTCAGCAAAGGAGCATGACATCACCAAAGAGAGATTGGCTAGAGCTTCACAGATCATTGAGGGTCAGAAGAGGAGGCAAATCTTGGTGAAGGATCAGAGGGATGACAGAGCCAGAGTCCTCGCTGCGGAGTGGGAAGCAGAGAAGGCGAGGATCATCGCCGAGAGGGATCACTACATGGCAGAGAGAGATCACTACTTCAGACAGATGAAGATTCATCAGAAGGAAGTGGGGAGATTGCAGCAGGAGAACACCGAGCTCAGGTTCGCCGTAGAGTTCGCGAAGATGGAAGATGAGATAGGGCCATCTGTGGGACCCTCATCCAGCTAGATCTTTCATTTGTATTGGATTACCGTCAGGCTTGTTGACGGAATTCCTTTGTTTGTATTTCTTTCCTGATTCTGGAGGATTGTATTTGATTTTTATCTGGTTTGATGTATGACTATGGCACTGTTTGTGCGCTTTTTGTTATGTGATGGTGGTTTTTCATTCAGTGATTGGTTTACAAGCTTTATTTGCTTTACCGTATGCACTCACACAAGCACACACATGGTTGGGGGTATCATGCTAAATCACATGTCTCCGATCTGCACGGTGAAATCAAACACTGCATATCAGAATATTGATGCTGGATTATTATTTGTCTCGATGATGCCAGGATTAAGAGACAAAGTGTCCTTCCTATGGATAAACACTGCATTCATGCATTGATCATAATAACTTGTGTTTTGTTTTGCAGGTATCTGTTGCTAATGTGCTTGATTGTTGCAGGAATCATTGCTCGTGCTCGTAGAACTGTACCTTTGCACTCAACTCGTCCTCACAGATACTTCACCAGACGCAATACTCCTAGACTCATGGATCTTCCAAATACAGATATCCTCGAGCTGAAGGATAAGATGACTGAGCTGATCAACATCATGCAGGGTTTTGCGGTTGGTCAGAAAGCTCTGGCAGATAAAGTCAAGAAGCTCGAGCGGGCTTCTGCAGCAAACAGTGGTATAAACCTGGATAGAGTCTCCAACCAGGGGCTGGGGTCTCGAGATGGTGGAAAGAGGACGACTATTGGTGTGGTGAATAATACTGGTGCTGGTGGCCAACCGGGGCAGAATTTGAAGGACAATATGTTGCCTCCGTTCTATGGGTTTGATGAAGATAGGGAGGAAGACAGGGAGGCTGACCAGTTTTCAATGCAGAATGAACCGTTTGTTCCCTACAGTGCTCCGCCTTAAAATAAGGAGATTCAGCTGCTGGCTGAGAAGATTAAAGTGTTGGAAAGCTATGCCACTCCTGGGGTGGTGAACATGTCAAACATGGGGTTGGTTGACGGGATTGTGATCCCACAGAAGTTTAAAGCGCCCACATTTGACAGGTATAATGGAAGTTCTTGCCCGGAGACGCATCTTCAGGCCTTTGTCCGCAAAATTTCTGCATATACAATGGATCAGAAACTGTGGATGTACTTTTTCCAGGACAGCCTGTCCGGAGGTTCCCTGGAATGGTATACCAAGTTGAAATCCTCGGACATTAAGAACTGGCAGGATCTTGGGGACGCGTTCTTCAAGCAATATCTGTTTAATGCTGACATGGCTCCGAGCCGTACCCAGCTGCAGGGTATGTCTCAGAAGAACAATGAAGGGTTTAAGGAGTATGCCCAGCGGTGGAGGGAATTGGCTGCAAGAGTGCAACCTCCTCTTGTTGATAGGGAAATGTCAGATTTGTTCATGGGAACCCTGCAGGGGGCCTTTGTTGAGAGGATGGTTGGTTGTCCGGTGACTAACTTCTCTGACATCGTGGTGGCTAGAGAGCGAATAGAGAGCTGGTTGAAGCTTGGTAAGATTCAGGGTACTACTTCTGCTTCGTCGTCTGGGTCGAAGAAGCCCTTTGGTAATAATGGCCAGAGGAAGAAAGAAGGGGATACCAGTGCTGTGTACTCACAACGAGGACCCAGTAGGGACCGTTATTTCCAGCACAATGCTGCGGTAACCATTCCCGCTGAGTCTCAGCCTGCACAACCGCAACAGCAGCAACAACAACAACAAAGACAACCTTTTCAACAGAGGGCCGGGTACCAGGTCAGGGGCCGGATGAATGATAGGCAGTTTGACAGGCCTCCGGTGACTTATTCTTTTCTGCTGAAGAAATTGCAAGACCTAGGGCTGGTACAGTTGAGGACGCTGGCGCCTTTGAGACCTGATCAAAGGCCAGCTAGTTATAATGAGAACGCGAAATGCGAATTCCATTCGGGTGCTCCCGGACACAATGTTGAGGACTGCAAAGCTTTTAAGCACGTAGTCCAAGACCTGGTGGATTCGAAAGCGATCAACTTTGCACCATCTCCCAATGTTAATGCTAATCCCATGCCCGCGCATGGTCAAAGGGGAGTGAATGCCATTTCTGCAGAGAGTAGGTTTGGGCTGTCTACTGTGGATCAGTTGAAGACGCCTCTGGCTGAGGTCAAGAGGTTGTTGGTAAAAAATGGGGTTTATCCGGGCTGTGGCCATGAGTGTGCTGAGTGCATGGTCTCTATTAATGGGTGCTCATTGTTGAGGAAGACTGTTCAGGGTCTAATGGATGATGGGAGTGTTGTGATTGAGAAGGCTGATAAGGAAAAAGAGGAGGTCTCCACCATAACAATCTATTTCGGTCCGGTGGATTTGTCGAACCTTGTTGAAGAGGCTCCAGTTACCATCACGGTACCTGGACCAATTCCCTACGACAAAGATGATGCCGTGTCGTGGCATTATGGTGGGGAGGTATATTGCAACGGGGAGAAGATAGAAGAGCAATCTGCAAGTGAAACCACTATTTCAAAGGTGGATAATGCCGGTCCTAGCGGTTTCACTCGCAGTGGAAGGTTATTTGCTCCTGATGCGCTGAGGAGAGGAGAAGAAGAAAAAGATAAAAAAGAAAAGGCCGAGGCTTTAGCCAGGGCGAAAGGAAAGGCTATAGTGGATAATGATACTCCTGTGGTGACACCGGCGCCTGCGGGGTCGGAAAATAAATTTGATGATGATGCTGAAGAATTTCTGAGGATCATCAAAAAGTCAGAGTATAAGTTGGTTGATCATCTGCAGCAGACTCCTTCCAAAATATCCATTCTGTCATTGCTGTTGAGCTCTGAGGGGCATAGGGAAGTTTTGTTGAAAATTCTGAAGAAAGCTTATGTTCCTCAAGAGATCACTATCAACCAATTGGAAACTGTGGTGTCCAATGTACATGCCAGTCATGGGCTGGGTTTCACGGATATGGACCTGACAGTGGACGGAAGGAATCATAACAGGGCATTACACATTGCCATGGAATGCAAAGGAGCCGTGCTTTCGCATGTGCTGGTAGAT